>NW_006773409.1:399281-466451 GCF_000442215.2 Lipotes vexillifer | reverse complement strand
TCCCTACACCATGCATGTTCTTACTGTTGCTATGACCTTTTCTGTTAGCCAGCTGGGCACTGTCACACAACATGTTAAATGCACCACTGGGTGATGTAACCAGTGATTTGGGCATTATGCCAAGGCAGGTTTTGCTCTAGGGACCTAAATTATTAATACTCATGTCACTGATTTTATTACCCTGTGGTATATGTTACATGCTGCTTGACAATATTTGTCATAAGAAGTAGACTTTACATAGATCTAGAAAGACCCAGATCTATGTAAGATCTACTTGCAGAGACTGGTGTCAAAACATTCTATGAGACCTGGGAAAATCATGTATTTTTTCCTTGTTTTCTTCCCTAGGCTTCCCCTATTTCATAATATGTGCAAAGCCAATGGACTTGGGTCGGGATCTCTTCTGTATCACAAGAGGTCTCAAAATAACTCTCTTTCATTCCAAAAGGATACAAACAATTTAGATTAAAGAGCAATGAAAATCATTTAGTTTATCATAAGGCACTGCCATTCCTACATAACATTTTTGCTATGAAATCTCTATGTTAATAGTGTTTTCTCATTTTATGTCACTGAGTGCAAGGCCTTATACCATTACTTTCATTGTGCTGTGCCTGATCTTTTTCTTTCTTCTTCTTTTCTTGAGTTGTAGTAAAGACAGTCACATCCTACTGTTACCATGACTTACTACCCCTGCCATTCATACCTGGGGGAACTCCTTGGCTGCCATGGCCTGTGTAGCAACAGGTTCTTCCTTGCTGGACGTAAAGCACAGTGGGATTAAAGCCATTCTCATCTCCTGAAGTCCTCTTACAAACCATCTACCCAGGTGTGTTAAACTAAGGAAAATGTCTTCTATTTTCTCCCAGAGATTATAAACAGCAATATGCTGGGATGATAGCGGGGCTGGATATGAGAAAAAAGAGAGTAACCTGCTTTCTGAAAAATCATTCAATTGCAACCAAATACATTTTCAGATGGTTACTTTTTATTTTATGTTTTAAATTCTACGAGTATATGTTTGTGTTGAAATTTCTGAGTTAAAAAAAAAAATTTGGAAACTTACAAACAAAAAGTTCCATGCTAGTAAACCTCAGTCTTTTCTTATATTTTGGTATACTACTGATTGTTTACAATCTATAGACATTTTGCCTATAATTTACGATTAGTTGATATATCTAGAGTTATTGGCTCGACCAAAAAGTTCGTTCGGGTTTTTCCATAACATCTTAACGAAAAACCCAAATGAACTTTTTGACCAACCCAATAATTAAACCATTCCCTCTCTACGAAAGAAGCTCACTTGTCTGAACTGCAGTAATTCTGAGTATATAATGATTTAGATGCACCTATTAAACTGCATAGTTAGAAAGAAAATAACTGCTGGGATCATTCAAAATTTAAACAGGATAACACAGAGTGTACATTTAAACTACTTATATAAAAGACTTTTTCAAGCTCTCCATATTATGGAAAATATGTATCCTCTTACAATTAGTCTTATCTGTTCACTAAAGACCAATTCTCTTTTAGGTCCTTCTTGCCCTAATGTCAGTTTGGTAGCTTAGTTTGTGTTACTCTCTGTGTATGAAACTAACAAAACTGCATATTTTTCAGTAGACATCAGTCTTTCATTAATTCAGAATGCCTATTCCTTTAATTAATCCAAATTAGAAATTATGTTTCTTCCCAAACAAAATGTATCCTTACATCAATTAAATGAGAGTTTTTGATGAAATACTCGCTAACAGAGAGTAAGTAATTGAGATATAATTGTTCGTAGATGAAAATTAAGTACCACTTTCATGGAAAATGTGAGTTTAATGCTGATGATTTCCATGGTTATGATGTGTTTTATGTGGCTTTTTATACCACTGTTTTGGAAGCATTCAGAATACCAGTTGAGGCAAAAGCATCTTAATGTTCGTTTTAGTGTTTGGCAACAAATACAGTCTATAAAATATGTAATAGTTAATATTAAAAGCTCATGCCAGATTGTAACTAACATAAAGAGTTTATTCAGTCTCTTTAAACGCATCGATTTAAAGCTACCTCTGAATGAGTTTTCATTTAGCATTTGGGTTTCTTAGGATTTTCAGCAGGTGAGCTCTGGCGAAGTTACGGGGTGTGTGTTCTCCCCTGATTGGCACACCCTGCAAAGCAAGGACTCTTAATGTACAACGCCTCAGTCCTTCTTTTAAGGATCGGCTGGTGTCAAGCACCTTCAGTGCCCATGGGGTTTGCTGAGTGAGCAGAGCGCAAAAAGCTCTCCTTTTGAGCCATTTATGTAGGAGGGAGAAGATGGTGAGAAGTGTCAGGCGTACAGATCTCTCCTTGTCCCATTGATTCACCAGGAGAGAACACTTTTCTTCATCATCGTTTACTTAGCATTTGATTCCTTGCTTCCCTTCACTAGCTCCCCTCTCCCTTATGCTCCCTCACTCCCATTAATAATCAGGTTCCTTTAAATCAGGTCGTACAATTCTTTTTCATGTTGCATTACTGCTCGAAGAAAGAAAATCTAGAATGCTTTAGGAAAGACACAGTGATGTCCTGCTGGTGCAGGGAGCCTGTGCATGGGGAGACAAACGCTGGCTTTTCATTTTGGTCAGATCTACACTTGGGCAGGTTAAAGATTCTGAGATGCAGTTTCCTCATCTCTTAAGTTAGAGGATTAGAAACGACATCAGGAAGTACCTGGTATATATTGAATATGATAGAATATGACTTCAACCTTTAGATATAAGAACATTGGAAAGGGGGAAAGAAACAAAAGGAAGGAAAGACAGAGGGAGGTGAGAGCTGTGTGGAGGCTGGTGAGGAGATGATGAGACCTGGACCGGGTAAGACACAGAGGTCCTCCTCATGACGGAAAGGGACAAGCAATGTGATATTCATCCAAATTCATCACTTGAGAAATAACCGGAACAGACTGTGCTGATGTCAGGAAGAGGCTGGAGCCAGATGATCAACGCAAACACTTGTGGAGCTTTATTAGAACAGAATGTTATCCTGCACTACAAGGCAATTTTCCTCTTTTTAAAATTCATTTTCATTATACAGTAGTTTTATATTTGCAGACAAGTTGCAGAGATAGTACGGGGAGTTTCCATATACCCTAATCCAGTTTCCCTTCTTGTTAACATTTTACATCACTGTGATACATTTGTCACAACTAAGGAACCAACGTCAGTATGTTACTGTTAACTAAACTCTGTACTTTATTCTATTTCATTAGTTTTTCCCTGATGTCCTTTTTTCTGTCCCAGGACCTCATTCATCGTACCATGTAACATTTAGTCATATGTCTTCTCTTCTGGTCTGAAAGCTTTTCAAGCTCTCCTTGTTTTTGACGACTCTGGCAGTTTTGAGGAGTCCGTTATTTTGTAGAATGTTCCTCAAGTTGGATACGTCTGATGTTTTTCTCTTAGTTACAATGGGGTTAATTGGTTTTGGGGGTGGTTTGCTATTCAGTTCTGGCAACCTAGGGCATGCGCTATTAACATGACTTCTTATTGATGATCTTAACTTTGATGACCTGGCTAAGGTAGTGCTTCAGATTTCTTCATTGTGAAAATGTGCTCTCCTCTTCCCCCCTCCCCTACCTTGCTCTTGGCCACAAGTTACACACAGCCTCCACTTAAGAGATAGGTAGTTACACTGCATCTCCTTGAGGGGGAGGTATCTATGTCAATTACTTGAAGTTCTTTTGTTCAGAGATTTGTCTCTCTTTACCTGTTTACTTATTATTCAATCATTTATTTTTATCCATATGAACTCATGGATATTTATTTTATATTTGGATTATAATACAACACTACATTATTTTATTGCTCAAATTGCTTTAGTTTTGGCCATTGGGAGCCCAGGTTAGCTCCTGTGTCCCTTTGACATGCCCTCATCACTTTTTACTTCTTGATCATTTCCTTACTTTCTGACACTACAAGATGCTTCAGGCTGATCTTGTATATCCCATGCTCTAACCCTAGAATAAGCCAATTCTCCAGGGACCCCTGGTTCCTTTTATTTGAGAATAGTAGTAGAAACCAAGATCTGGGTGCTGAGTGTGCTCATTATGACTGAGGTGTTGTTGCTTCTAGGCCCTCTCAGCAGACAGAGCTAGAAAATATATGTGGTATGCTAACCCATGCATGTATGCATATCTATAATTATTTCTATGTCTATTTATACGTATCTATATTAAGTATTTAAATGTGAGCTCATACAGCTATTTCCATCTCTAATACTGTACCATGTGGATAATTCTAGAACCCTTTGCTTCTCTGGAACTTTTCACTCCAACAGTGAGAAATCTGACTTCCACCACTGGTCATTCATTTACCTACTTTTTCCCCCCAGGTTTACATGTACAGTGGTTTCAGAATTGTTAACTTGCATCCCTTTGGAGAAACAACTTTACCAATGAGGGTACAGTGCTTATACATGATTGTTTTTTTCTCTAATCATATACTTTCCAGTCATTTCCAAAGTTACTTATGTTGACTCCTTTTTAACCCACACTCTTCAGTGAGGTTACGTCGTACTTTTATAATACAGTTGATTCTTTTGTCAAAGTATGCACTCCATCCTGGGGTCCCCTAACCTACTAGTAATTTTTAAAAATTTGCATACATTAACTCTTTGTTCTGTAAAGTTCTGTCCGTTTCAACAAATCCATAGCATCATGTATCTGCCACTACAGTGCCATGCAAAATATTTTTACCACCCTTAAAAATCTCCTGTGCTTCACCTGGTCAATGGTGTTCCTCTCCAACCCCTTGCAATCTCTGATCATTTTTTGTCTCTACACTTTTGCCTTTTCCAGAATGTCATAGGAATGGAATCACAGAGTGTAGCCTTCTCAAATAGGCTTCTGTCACTTAGTAAGATGCACTTAAAATCATCCATATTGTAGCATGGATTACTAGCTCATTCCATTTTGTTGCTGAACAGTATTCTCTGTGGATGTATCACAGTATGTCTATCCATTCATCTTTTGGAGAACATCTTGGTTGCTTCTAGTTTTTGGTGACTTTGAATAAATCTACCATAAGCATTCATGTGAAGATTTTTGTGTGGATATAAATTCAAATAAGTTGGGTGAATACCTAGGAGTGCAACTGGTAGGACTTAATGGTTAAGTCTGTATTTGGCTTTAT
Source organism: Lipotes vexillifer (assembly GCF_000442215.2). Classification (NCBI taxonomy): domain Eukaryota; kingdom Metazoa; phylum Chordata; class Mammalia; order Artiodactyla; family Lipotidae; genus Lipotes; species Lipotes vexillifer. The sequence continues at coordinate 461,292 of NW_006773409.1, read as the reverse complement.
AAGAAACTGAAAAACTGCCTTCCAAAGTGTCTATACTATTTTACACTCTGACCAGTAAGGAATGAGAATGCTTTACCAGCAGTGTTGGTATTGTTAGTTTTTTAGATTTTAGAACCATTCTAACAGGAATGTAGTGACATATTGTTGCTTTATGTGCAACTCCCTAATGACAAATGCTATTGAGGACCTTTTCATATACTTATTTGTCATCTGTATATCTTCTTTGGTGAAGTGTCTGTTCAGTTCTTTTGCCCGTTTTTAATTGGGTAGGTTGTTTTCTTGTTGTTGAGATTTATATAACTATTTTTTTGCATGTATTAGATGTAAGTCTTTTATTAGATATGTGATTTGCAAATATTTACTCACAATCTGTGGCTTGTCTTTTCATTCTTTACCTGTGTCTTTCTCAGAGCAAAAATAATTTTTTTTAATTTAAAAATTTTACTTTTGGGCTTCCCTGGTGGTGCAGTGGTTGAGAATCTGTCTGCCAAGGCAGGGGACACGGGTTCGAGCCTTGGTCTGGGAAGATCCCACATGCCGCGGAGCAACTAAGCCCATGTGCCACAACTACTGAGCCTGAGCTCTAGAGCCCGTGAGCCACAACTACTGAAGCCCATGCGCTTAGAGCCCGTGCTCCGCAAAAAGAGAAGCCACCGCAATGAGAAGCCTGCGAACCACAACGAAGAGTACCCCCCGCTCGTCACAACTAGAGAAAGCCCGCGCGCAGCAACAAAGACCCAACGCAGCCAAAAATAAAATTAAAAAAAAAAATTTTACTTTTATACTCTTTTTATCCACAGCTATATCCTACTGTGTGGGACTGCTCACGTTATTTTCAGAGTACATTACGTTAGTTTCTGCTGCTCTGCATAATTGCATATTATATCTGAAAGAACTGCTGTATATTGAGTGGTTTAACTTGTAATCTTAGTTTTTCCAATTCTGCATACGATTACAGCTGTGTCTGACAAAGCTGCTATACAGGGCACCTCGAATCATTGAGAAACCAGGGGAGAAGGCCTGGGACTGGAGGAAACCTATTACCTTCTCTATAGGGTACAACAACCATGGGAATTCACTCAGGGACCTTGGTTCAAATTCTGCTCTTCACATTTTCTGGTTGTGCGAAATCATCAAAGTTAACTTTTCTGAACTTTGGCTTTCTCATCTATGAAACTTAGGCAATATCACTCACCTGTCTCAAGGTGCTGTTGGAAGAAAATATGTAAAGAACAGGGCCTGGCTCAGGGTAAGCACTCAGTAAGTGTTAGTTCACACTTTTTTTTTTTCTTCTCCTGTGTGCCACATTTTCTTTGAGCCTCTCCTGGTTCACCCTAGTGGAACTCCTCCCTATTACTAATTTTCAGCCACCATTCTTATTACAAATCAGGATATGCAACTTTGAGGAATTTTGCTATTCCTTTCTACACTGCAAATGCCTCATCTTATTGAGAAGAAGATTTTCTTACTTCCAGCAAATGGCTGCTCTTGGTCTTCCTAGTATCTAGGTCACAGTTCTTGAACAGGTCAGGGGAGTATCTTGAAAAACAAAACATCTTCAAGCTCTCCTTTCTCCATCTCTCATTTCCAATCTATCACCGAGCTCTGTCAATTCGACTACATAAAGATCTTCTCAATCAGCCTGTTCTGTGATTGGATAGGAAGAATTAATATTAAGATGATAATTCACCCAAAATTAATCTATAAATTTAATGTAATCTTAATAAAAATCCCAATATGAATTATTATGGACCTGACAAACCTATCCTAAGATTTATTTGGAGGAGATTGTATTTGAGATTAGCCACGAAATCTATCAAAGCATTCTATAAAACCACAATAATTAAAGGAATGTAATATTGACTGTATGTATTTTGTCAACAGAAAATAATAGTATACTCATACATATATGGTTCATTCATTCATATTTATATGTGTATATATTATGTATATATGAGTATGTTTATGTATGTCTGTTCATAGATATGTTTATACACACATTTATAAATATATATAAATATGTATGTATATTATATATTTGCACACATATAAATGTACACATAGTTTTCCAAATTGTCAGGGAGAGGATGGACCATACTGAAAGGTCTGTATTGCATGATAGTTATGAGCACTGATCTTGGAGACAGACTGCTGGGTTTGAGTCTTGACTCTGTCATTTCCCAGCTGTGTGCCCTTGGGCTTTAACTTCCTGAGCTATTACCCAAGTTTCCTTCTGTGGAACAAAAATCTAGTACCTATATCAAAAGGTAGTTTTGAAGGATAAATACATTAATGTAGATAACAAGCTTAGAATAGGCCTTTTCCCTAAGCACCAGTAGATGTGAACCAGTATTATTTTTATTATACAAAACATAGATTTTTTAAACAGTTGTCTACCCGTTTTGAAAAATAACACTGTAGTCCCTAGTTTGGAGTCCCACACTGATAGGTGTCCATCAAATTGTTGATTTCTTGAGATATCAAATAGTTTATCAAAAAGTTTAAAATAAGTAGACAATTTTAAAAGTTATCATGAAAATAGTAGTGAAAGACTCTTTAGGGGGGTATCTTTTTTAACACATTATCCAAAACAAGAATTGCAAACTCATTGGCATAGGGGGCCAGCAGGTAAATCATTGAAGTCGCCTGGATGGAGAATATGGTGAAATGGAGGCCTCACAGACCATATTAAAAAGACAGCTGCTATTCAACTCCATCTGATTACTGCCATGCAGAAATATGAGTGCACGTTTTTCAAGAGAATCTGAAAACCTGGATTCCCGTGCAAAATTTTCTGTTTCTAAATGTTGACAACTAATTCACTTTTTAAAATATGGTGAGGGACAAAGTATATCTGCCATTCACAGCTGGTTCGTATTGTTCGTTTGCCATCGAGACTTAGAATCTTTAGGCTACACTAACCTGTCTTTCCGCCAACTTGAATATCCCCATTATACCTTTTACAGTGCTACCTAGATACTACAGCTTAATACTTGTTTTTTGTTTAATCAATTTGATTTTCCTCCTGAGTCTTTCTGATTCTAGTCAATGATTTGAATCATTAATAAAGCTCCATTTGTAGCCATTTATTTTAAATGTAGGGTGCTATTAGGGATTCTATATACTCTCTAATTATAACAATCAGGTTGTTACTACATTCCATCAGGTGCTTTTTCTCATGACATAGATGAGAAAACGAGAAGGCTCAGTTACTTTGCTAAGGTCAAAGCCTTGTGGCCAGGATAGACTTGATACCGTATTCTCTAGGTCTGCCCTTTCGAGTGAGTTAGAGTTCAAAATAAGTAATGAAATGTTCAGCTCTTCCTCAGTGAAATTGTTCAGGAACCAGCTAACAGGTTGCCAACCACATCTTGTCCATCTGAAAGAACTTTTTCTAGGATCATTCTATTGGATGACCTTGTCAAGATTATGGCTTAGAATGCAGAAAATATAGGTTAAAAGAAGTCTGTCACTTACAAATGTATAGCTTTCCAAATGTTCATTTGTAAATCAGTTGTTTGGAACTCAGAATTCATTTCCTTGCAGAAAGAGTTACAACTGGCAGTTATGTTTCCCCTGAGGCTTGTCCACAAAAGACTAGTCTTAATGTATCTGAAATAGTGTACATTTGCCATGAAAATGTGTAGAAAACAGAACTCTTGTAATTCTATTAATTAAATAAAAAAGAAAACAGTAATATTCAATGAAAAGTTGAAAATATATTCTGAATACTGATGCAATGGAAAGGGGGAGTTATCCAGAGGAAAATATAGAACTTGGAAAATAATTGTGTTAGGATTTCAGGAGGAGTCATTTCTGGACACTATGGAAGCACTTGAAAAATTAATGGAATTAAGTACTTGAAATATTTGATTTCACTTCATGACTTCTAGATTCTTGAACACTAATCTTCCAATGATTAAGTGCTGTTTCTAGTGTCCAATTCAGTTGACACAAAAGACATGAAAGAGAATAGAAAAGGAGAAGATAAATGGAGGTGTAATTTTCAATAATGCAGAAGTTGAGGGAGACAGCAAGAGAAAGAAACTTAAAAACCGGATCTGTGTTCCCATGATAGAGGTGGCGATAGCTTACAGGCAGTGGAAAGAGAGACTCCTCTGACTCCTCATTAGAGATGAAAAAGTTTACTGATGGCAGGGACCTTTTCTCTGAGAAATTCCTGAAGCTGTTACTGTTTGATTTTATCATCTCAAGGTATCTTGGTCATAAGCCATGACAAATGTAGGATTGGTACAGAGTTGAAATCAAGAGTGCAAAACACTGTTCAAATGCACTAAATATTCAGAATCCTGAATATTTATTAAACAAGGGAGGACTTCAACCTCAAATAGAAATCAACACAGTATTTTTGTGGTTAGATTTTATCTTATGACTTGTTTAACTTTTAGCTAGGAGTGTGAAAGATAGAGGCTTTCTGTATTTTTCAGATGGCCAAATGGTTGAATGGGAAGTTGAACAGTCTGCTGACATTTCCAGAGTGTGCTTGGAAACAGTCACATGAACAACAATGCAAATAACAGTGCAAGTTACATTCACAAAGCAGAGGTCCTTTCTGCCAAACATAGCTTTACCTGAAAGGATATAAAAGAAAGAGGAGTCATCATGGTCATAAGACAAAAACAAACCAGGGTGAAGAATCTGAAAACTAACAAGGCCAAACAAAGAGGCACCAGGAAGTGATGCAGGCAAGCATGTATCGTTTCCCTTTGTCGTTCTTACAATCGCGTAAGAGGGGGTTCCTCCCCTGACCCTCCCTTCAATACATGCGCCTGGGTTAATTGGCCAGTCAGCATAAACTGCCCCAACCACTCTGAACTAACAACAGCATGGAAACATCAAAAGCATTGTCCTGTTGCAGCAGTGCAGGAAGAAGGTCATTAACGAAGCTCTGTTCCAGGGAATGTTTTTTTTTTTTTTTTGCGGTATGCGGGCCTCTCACTGTTGTGGCCTCTCCCGTTGCGGAGCACAGGCTCCGGACACGCAGGCTCAGCGGCCATGGCTCACGGGCCCAGCCGCTCTGCGGCATGTGGGATCCTCCCGGACCGGGTACGAACCCGTGTCCCCTGCATCGGCAGGCGGACTCCCAACCACTGCGCCACCAGGGAAGCCCCTTAGGCTCACTTTTTAAAATTTAGCGATAATACTACGTTAATAAATCCAGTCATTCCATGTTTTATGGAAAAATAACTTGAAAAGATAGTGGAATGATGACTATATGCTATTTTTTAAATGTTTTCAACACATTTTTAAGACAATAATAAAACAAAAGAAAAAAAGAAAGCAACAAAGTTTGGAAGAGACATGCTTTTGCTTAAGTGATTATTTTAAAAATGCTTCAGATAAAGTTGGAAATAAAGTATCTTTTTAAGTTCTGTTTATTCTTCAAACTAAAAAATTTATATATATATATTTACTTTGTATTTGGTAATTAAGTTCAACCAAATTAAAAACTGGCAAAGTTAGAGTTCTAGCAATAATAGAATATGGAAAATATGGAAATTTGTCTTAGTTAGTCACAGTTTGGTTGAGATATCTAATGATCTTGGTCTAAAGAATTATAAGTTGATAAAGTGGTAGAATTTCTAGAATTGAAGGAACTGTCTCTTTGATCCATCCTTACTGATTTACACTGATCATTATTACAGGTTTGCAAACTAATCATCTTTCTGTAAGGTGGCTCATGTTGTTAAAAGAGAAGTCAGTCTCATATCTCTTCTATTTTAGGTGCACATGGATAAGTGTAGTATGTATAAGACAGATCTAGGGAAGAGCAACTGACTTGAGGCATGTTATCAATCACCCATCAGCCTGCACTGTCTTTGGTTGATTTTCCTCTGGCATTTCATGTACTGTAAATAGCCAGTATAGACTTATGAGGCAATTAAAAAAGTCTTAAAAATACAAGCTCATCTATCTCTATCATATGGAATTCTTACATAAAGCTACTGGGAACTGAGAAATGCTAATTCTTCACTAGTTTCATGGCTGTAGAGATATTCCTTTTGGGGGTGAGAGATGAGAACAACTATGCTGAAAATATCTACAATCCCTTCATCACTATGATTCTTTGTTGGTTTGCTATCCATTTGGTTCACCCATTCACTATGTGTTTTAGAAACTTGGCAAAAGCTGCCTATATTAATATGTGTATTATCCTTTTTCCTGAGCTCTTTAATAAGGGAAATGCATTCTATTTCTTACTATTTTCTTCTCCTACATTGACAGAAGCTCGGATCTCTTACTTAAAAGAGGAATATAAAATGTTTCATAAAATTTTCACTTATATACACTGCCTTATTTGCTAATTCCTGTACACTTGCAAGTTTTATCTCACCATAGATTTTTTTTTTTCTAAAACATCTTTACTGGAGTATAATTGCTTTACAGTGGTGTGTTACTTTCTGCTGTATAACAAAGTGAATCAGTTATACATATACATATGTTCCCATATCTCTTCCCTCTTGCATCTCCCTCCCTCCCACCCTCCCTATCCCACCCCTCTAGGTGGTCACAAAGCACTGAGCTCATCTCCCTGTGCTATGCGGCTGCTTCCCACTAGCTATCTATTTTACGTTTGGTAGTGTATATATGTCCATGCCACTCTCTCACTTTGTCCCACCTTACCCTTCCCCCTCCCCATATCCTCAGTTCCATCCTTTAGTAGATCTGTGTCTTTATTCCCGTCTTGCCCCCAGGTTCTTCATGACCATTTTTTTGTTTTTGGATTCCATATATGTGTGTTAGCATACGGTATTTGTTTTTCTCTTTCTGACTTACTTCACTCTGTATGACGACAGAATCTAGGTCCATCCACCTCACTACAAATAACTCAATTTCGTTTCTTTTTATGGCTGAGTAATATTCCATTGTATATATGTGCCACATCTTCTTTATCCATTCATCCAATGATGGACACTTAGGTTGCTTCCATCTCTTGGCTATTGTAAATAGAGCTGCAATGAATATTTTGGTACATGACTCCTTTTGAATTGTGGTTTTCTCAGGGTATATGCCCAGTAGTGGGATTGCTGGGTCATATGGTAGTTCTATTTTTAGTTTTTTAAGGAACCTCCATACTGTTCTCCACAGTGGCTGTATCAATTTACATTCCCACCAACAGTGCAAGAGGGTTCCCTTTTTTCCACACCCTCTCCAGCATTTATTGTTTGTAGATTATTATTATTATTATTATTTTGCGTTACATGGGCCACTCACTGTTGTGGCCTCTCCCATTGTGGAGCACAGGCTCCGGACGCGCAGGCTCAGCGGCCATGGCTCACGGGCCCAGCCGCTCCGCGGCATGTGGGATCTTCCCGGGCATGTGGGATCTTCCCGGAACGGGGCACGAACCCGCGTCCCCCGCATTGGCAGGCAGACTCTCAACCACTGCACCACCAGGGAAGCCCCGTCTGTATGTTTTTTGATGATGGCCATTCTGACCGGTGTGAGGTGACATCTCATTGTAGTTTTGATTTGCATTTCTCTTATGATTAATGATGTTGAGCATTCTTACATGTGTTTGTTGGCAATCTGTATATCTTCTTTGGAGAAATGTCTAGGTCTTCTGCCCATTTTTGGATTGGGTTGTTTGTTTTTTTGATACTGAGCTGCATGAGCTGCTTGTAAATTTTGAAGATTAATCCTTTGTCAGTTGCTTCATCTGCAAATATTTTCTCCCATGCTGAGGGTTGTCTTTTCATCTTTTTTTATGGTTTCCTTTGCTGTGCAAAAGCTCTTAAGTGTCATTAGTTCCCATTTGTTAATTTTTGTTTTTATTTCCATTTCTCTAGGAGGTGGGTCAAAAAGGATCTTGCTGTGATTTATGTCATAGAGTGTTCTGCCTATGTTTTCCTCTAAGAGTTTGATAGTGTCTGACCTTACATTTAGGTCTTTAATCCATTTTGAGTTTAATTTTGTGTATGGTGTTAGGAAGTGTTCTGATTTCATTCTTTTACATGTAGCTGTCCAGTTTTTCCAGCACCACTTATTGAAGAGGCTGTCTTTTCTCCACTGTATATTCTTCCCTCCTTTATCAAAGATAAGGTCACCGTATGTGTGTGGGTTTCTCTCTGGGCTTTCTATCCCGTTCCAGTGATCTATATTTCTTTTTCTGTGCCAGTACCATACTCTCTTGATTACTGTAGCTTTGTAGTATAGTCTGAAGTCAGGGAGCCTGATTCCTCTAGCTCTGTTTTTCTTTCTCAAGATTGCTTTGGCTATTCCGGGTCTTTTGTGTTTCCATACAAATTGTGAATTTTTTTTGTTCTAGTTCTGTGAAAAATGCCAGTGGTAGTTTAGTAGGGATTGCATTGAATCTGTAGATTGCTTTGGGTAGTAGAGTCATTTTCACAATGTTGATTCTTCCAATCCAAGAATATGGTATATCTCTCCATCTATTTGTATCATCTTTAATTTCTTTCATCAGTGTCTTATAATTTTCTGCATACAGGTCTTTTCTCTCCTTAGGTACGTTCACTCCTAGGTATTTTATTCTTTTTGTTGCAGTGGTAAATGGGAGTGGTTCCTTAATGTCTCTTTCAGATTTTTCGTCATTAGTGTATAGGAATGCAAGAGATTTCTGTGCATTAATTTTGTATCCTGCTACTTTACCAAATTCATTGATTAGCTCTAGTAGTTTTCTGGTAGTATCTTTAGGATTCTCTCTATATAGTATCATGTCATCTGCAAACAGTGACAGCTTTACTTCTTTTCTGATTTGGATTCCTTTTATTTCTTTTTCTTCTCTGATTTCTGTGCCTAAAACTTCTAAAACTATGTTGAATAATAGTGGTGAGAGTGGGCAACATTGTCTTGTTCCTGATCTTAGTGGAAATGCTTTCAGTTTTTCACCATTGAGGCCGATGTTGGTTATGGGTCTGTCATATATGGCCTTTATTATGTTGAGGTGAGTTCCCTCTATGCCTACTTTCTGGATGGTTTTTATCATAAATTGGTGTTGAATTTTGTCAGAAGCTTTCTCTGCATCTATTGAGATGATCATATGGTTTTTCTCCTTCAATTTGTTAATATGGTGTATGACATTGATTGATTTATGTATATTGAAGAATATTTCCATTCCTGGGATAAACCCCACTTGATCGTGGTGTACGATCCTTTTCATGTGCTGTTGGATTCTGTTTGCTAGTATTCTGTTGGCGATTTTTGCATCTATGTTCATCAGTGATATTGGCCTGTAGTTTTCTTTCCTTGTGACATCTTTGTCTGGTTTTGGTATCAGGGTGATGGTGGCCTCGTAGAATGAGTTTGGGAGTGTTCCTCCCTCTGCTATATTTTGGAAGAGTTTGAGAAGGATAGGTGTTAGCTCTTCTCTAAATGTTTTGATAGAGTTCACCTGTGTAGCCATCTGGTCCTGGGCTTTTGTTTGTTGGAAGATTTTTAATCACAGTTTCAATTTCAGTGCCTGTGATTGGTCTGTTCATGTTTTCTATTTCTTCCTGGTTCAGTCTCAGAAGGTTGTGCACTTCTAAGAATTTGTCCATTTCTTCCAGATTGTCCATTTTATTGGCATAGAGTTGCTTGTAGTAATCCCTCATGATCTTTTGTATTTCTGCAGTGTCAGTTGTCACTTCTCCTTTTTCATTTCTAATTCTATTGATTTGAGTCTTCTCCCTTTTTTCCTTGATGAGTCTGGCTAATGGTTTATCAATTTTGTTTATCTTCTCAAAGAACCAGATTATAGTCTTATTGATCTTTGCTAACGTTTCCTTCATTTCTTTTTCATTTATTTCTGATCTGATCTTTATGATTTCTTTCCTTCTGCTAACTTTGGGTTTTTTTGTTCTTCTTTCTCTAATTTCTTTAGGTGTAAGGTTAGGTTGTTTATTTGAGTTGTTTCTTGTTTCTTAACGTAGGTTTGTATTGGTATAAACTTCCCTCTCAGAACTACTTTTGCTGCATCCCGTAGGTTTGGGGTCGTTGTGTTTTCATTGTCCTTTGTTTCTAGGTAGTTTTTGATTTCCTCTTTGATTTCTTCAGTGATCTGTTGGTTATTAAGTAGTATATTGTTTAGTCTCCATGTGTTTGTAATTTTTACAGATTTTCCCCTGTATTTCATATCTAGTCTCATGGCGTTGTGGTCACAAAAGATACTTGGTACGATTTCAATTTTCCTAAATTTACCAAAGCTTGATTTGTGACCCAAGATATGATCTATCCTGGAGAATGTTCCATGAGCACTTGATAAGAAAGTGTGTTCTGTTGTTTTTGGATGGAATGTCCTATAAATATCAATTAAGTCCATCTTGTTTAATGTATCATTTAAAGCTTGTGGTTCCTTATTTATTTTCATTCTGGATGATCTGTCCGATAGTGAAAGTGGGGTGTTATCGTCCCCTACTATGATTGTGTTACTGTCAATTTCCCCTTTTATGGCTTTTAGCATTTGCCTTATGTATTGAGGTGCTCCTATATTGGGTGCATAAATATTCACAATTATTATATCTTCTTCTTGGATTGATCCCTTGATCATTATGTAGTGTCCTTCTTTGTCTCTTGTAATATTCTTTTTTTTTTTTCTTTTTTTTTGTGGTACGCGGGCCTCTCACTTCTGTGTCGTCTCCCATTGTGGAGCACAGGCTCCGGACGCGCAGTCTCAGCGGCCATGGCTCACAGGCCCAGCCACTCCGCGGCATGTGGGATCTTCCCGGACCAGGGCACGAACCTGTGTCCCCTGCATCGGCAGGCGGACTCTCAACCACTGCGCCACCAGGGAAGCCCAATAGTCTTTTTTTAAAGTCAATTTTGTCTGATATGAGAATTGCTACTCCAGCTTTCTTTTGATTTCCATTTGCATGGAATATCTTTTTCCATCCCCTCACTTTCAGTCTGTGTCTGTCCCTAGGTCTGAGATTGGTCTCTTGTAGACAGCGTATATATGGGTCTTGTTTTTGTATCCATTCAGCCAGTCTGTGTCTTTTGGTTGGAGCTTTTAATCCATTTATATTTAAGGTAATTATCGATATTTATGTTCCTATTATCATTTCTTAATTGTTTTGGGTTTGTTATTGTAGGTCTTTTCCTTCTCTTGTGTTTCCTGCCTAGCGAAGTTCCTTTAGCATTTGTTGTAAAGCTGGTTTGGTGGTGCTAAACTCTCTCAGCTTTTGCTTGTCTGTTAAGGTTTTAATTTCTCCATCAAATCTGAATGAGATCCTTGCTGGGTAGAGTAATCTTGGTTGTAGGTTTTTCTCCTTAATCACTTTAAATATGTCCTGCCACTCCCTTCTGGCTTGCAGAGTTTCTGCTGAAAGATCAGCTGTTAACCTTATGGGGATTCCCTTGTGTGTTATTTGTTGTTTTTCCCTTGCTGCTTTTAATATATTTTCTTTGTATTTAATTTTTGATAGTTTGATTAATATGTGTCTTGGCGTGTTTCTCCTTGGATTTCTCCTCTGTGGGACTCTCTGTGTTTCCTGGACTTGATTAACTATTTACTTTCCCATATTAGGGAAGTTTTCAACTATAATCTCTTCAAGTATTTTCTCAGTCCCTTGCTTTTTCTCTTCTTCTTCTGGGACCCCCTATAATTCAAATGTTGGTGCATTTAATGTTGTCTCAGAGGTCTCTGAGACTGTCCTCAATTCTTTTCATTCTTTTTTCTTTATTCTGCTCCACGGTAGTTATTTCCACTATTTTATCTTCCAGGTCACTTATCTGTTCTTCTGCCTCAGTTATTCTGCTATTGATTCTTTCTAGAGAATTTTTAATTTCATTTATTGTGTTGCTCATTACTTTTTTTGCTCTTTAGTTTTTCTAGGTCCTTGTTAAACGTTTCTTGTATTTTCTCCATTCTATTTCCAAGTTTTTGGATCATCTTTTCTATCATTATTCTGAATTCTTTATCAGGTAGACTGCCTATGTCCTCTTCATTTGTTAGGTCTGGTGGGTTCTTGCCTTGCTCCTTCATCTGCTGTGTGTTTCTCTGTTTTCTCATTTTGCTGAACTTACTGTGTTTGGGGTCTCCTTTTGATAGGCTGCATGTTCGTGGTTCCCCGTGTTCTGGTGTCTGTACCCGGCGGCTAAGTTTGGTTCAGTGGGTTGTGTAGGCTTCCTGGTGGAGGGCACTAGTGCCTGTGTTCTCGTGGATGAGGCTGGATCTTGTCTTTTTGGTGGGCAGGTCCACGTCTGGTGGTGTGTTTCGGTGTTTCTGTGTTGTTATGACTTTAGGCACCTCTCTGCTAATCGATGGGGTTGTGTTCCTGTCTTGCTAGTTGTCTGGCATAGGGTGTCCTGCACTGTTGCTTGCTGGTCGCTGAGTGGAGCTGGGTCCTGGCGTTGAAATGGAGATCCCTGGGAGATTTTCGCTGTTTGATATTACGTGGAGTTGGGAGGTCTCTTGTGGACCAGTGTCCTGAACTTGGCTCTCCCACCTCAAATGCACAGCCCTGAAGCCTGGCTGGAGCACCAAGAGCCTGTAATGCACACGGCTCAGAATAAAGGGAGAAAAAAAAGAAAGAAAGAAAGAAGAAGATAAAATAAAATAAAGTAAAATAAAATAAAATAAAGTTATTAAAATAAAAAACAATTATTAAAAAAATTTTAAAGTAATAAAAGAAAGCAAGCAAGAAAGAGAGCAACCAAACCAAAAAATAAATCCACCAATGATAGCAGGTGGTAAAATCTATACTAAGAAACCCACAAATACCAAAAAAAAAAACAAAGAAAAAAAAAACGGACAGATAGAATCATAGGACAAATGATAAAAGCAAAGCTATATAGACGAAAGCACACACAGAAGCATACACATACACACTCACAAGGAGAGAAAAAGGGGGAAAAATATATATTGTTGCTCCCAAAGTCCACCTCCTCAATTTGGGATGATTTGTTGTCTCTTCAGGTATTCCACAGATGCAGGGTACATCAAGTTGATTGTGGAGATTTAATCCGCTGCTCCTGAGGCTGCTGGGAGAGTTTCCCTTTCTCTTCTTTGTTCTCACAGCTCCCAGGGCTCAGCTTTGGATTTGGCCCCGCCTCTGCGTGTAGGTCACCGGAGGGCGTCTGTTCTTTGCTCAGACAGGATGGGGTTAAGGGAGCTGCTGATTCGTGGGCTCTGGCCCACTCAGGCCGCGGTGGGAGGGAGGGGTATGGATGCGGGGCGAGCCTGCAGCTGCAGAGGCCGGCATGACATTGCACCAGCCTGAGGCACGCTGTGCGTTCTCCTGGGGAAGTTGTCCCTGGATCCCGGGACCCTGGCAGTGGCGGGCTGCACAGGCTCCCTGGTGGGGTGGTGTGGAGAGTGACCTGTGCTCGCACACAGGCTTCTTGGTGGCGGCAGCAGCAGCCTTAGCATCTCCTGCCTGTCTCTCTCGCGCCCGTCTCTGGAGCTCCTTTAAGCGGCGCTCTGAATCCCCTCTCCTCGCGCACCAGAAAACAAAGAGGGAAGAAAAAGTCTCTTGCCTCTTCGGTAGCTCCAGAATTTTTCCCGGACTCCCGGCTAGCCATGGTGCACTAGCCCCTTCAGGCAGTGATCACGCCGCCAACCCCAGTCTTCTCCCTGTGATCCAACCTCCGAAGCCCGAGCCTCAGCTCCCAGACCCGCCCGCCCCGGTGGGTGAGCAGACAAGCCTCTCGGGCTGGTGAGTGCCGGTCGGCACCGATCCTCTATGCGGGAATCTCTCCGCTTTGCCCGCCGCACCCCTGTGGCTGTGCTCTGCTCCGCGGCTCCGAAGCTTCCCCCCTCCGCCACCCGCAGTCTCTGCCCGCGAAGGGGCTCCTAGTGTGTGGAAACCTTTCCTCCTTCACAGCTCCCTCCCGCAGGTGCAGGTCCCGTCCCTATTCTTTTGTCTATGTTTATTCTTTTTTCTTTTCCCGTACCCAGAGTTTCTTGCCTTTTGGGAGGTCTGAGGTCTTCTGCCAGCGTTCAGTAGGTGTTCTGCAGGAGTTGTTCCACATGTAGATGTATTTCTGATGTATCTGTGGGGAGGAAGGTGATCTCCACATCTTACTCTTCCGCCATCTTCAATCTCCCTCATCATAGATTTTAAGCCCTTCGTTGGTTGGCGTTTTGTTTTACAGTAATAGTATAACAGTTTGGGTCTCTCATTACTGTAGGGACATTGTGTTCTTGCACACTGTAGGAACTGAGTAGCTTCTCAATAAATAGTTAGCAAGTAGTCAAATGTGGAGGGGGATAAGAGTGAAGAAGGAGAAGGGCAATAGCTTCTGGATTAACTTGCAGCCTCTGAGATCTATACCATTATTTCACAGCCTAATTATATGTTCTTTTCAGCACATAGCACATCATTAAGACTTGATAAATAATGCTTCCTTAATACCATTATTTAACAAAGAGAAAGAAAAATATGGTGCTGGCAGTAAAAGCTATTCTTTTGTTATCTCCTTCCCTCCTGGTTAGTGAGCAAATGCTGTAAAGTCAAAATGGGAAGTAGTTTAAATTTGAGAGATTTGGATCATTTTCCTGGCCAAGTCAAGAGACTATTTCTTTCCTCTAGGCAGTCTAAAAGGTGTTAAAGGATTAGACCAGAGGAAATTCCAGCACTGCTGTGCTGTAAGAAGGATAATCAAGTAGAGCTAGGGACAAAATTGAACCACCCACCTCCTCAGAGTTTCTACCTAACTTCACACCTACAACCTTTCATTATTTTAAGTACCAATAGAAGTAAACACGGATGGAGAGAGATTTTCTTGAGGATAAACAGTATGATCGTTTTAAATTTGGTGGTTGATGCATGTGATATGGATGGATATAAACAAAAGAATAGTGTCTCAAGACTAAAATAGAATGCCAAAAAGGATAAGAATAAAATGATACAGTTAAAACCTGTATCATTTTATTCTTATCCTTTTGCAGATAAGAATTAAAGTTCTTATCCATTTCAGTACCTTATGTATCTCTTTGTCTGTTTAAATGATTCCACACACATTCTATTTATTGCCAGGCCCATGAGAAGAGAGGGCACATTTTAAGGCCAGGAAGGATGAGTAATTGGAAGTTCAGGCAAGTAAGTAGAGCACTGGAGATCAAACGATCAGGAAGGCAGGGATCCTGTTAGGCAGAAATTGCAAAGCGTATTTGCTACTGTAGGCCGGGATGGGTAGGGGCTGAAACTTGTCAGAGCATTATCAGTCAGAATTGTGGAAAGAAACAAAGCCAGGTACTTGTTAAAAGCGGTGAAGTCAGATTTCATTCAGTCATAACTACCGTTATAGAGGAGAGGTCTCAGTGTCACCTGAGTTCAACTCCACTGAAACAAAAGGTCGGACTTTGAAATGCTGGGTGTGTTAGACAAAAGGCACTGGAGGGTGTCAAGGAGGAGTTTGATCTTTATGACTAGGCCATCTGGGTTTGCTAATTGGCACTTATCTGGAGGAGAAACAAATTTCCCATATCTTTGTGACAGGAGATAGTAGTGCAAGTTGGAGTGTTGAGGTATGGATAAGATAATTGGTATGAGAAACGCTGAAATGTAGTTAAAATACGTAGGGCTGTTTATAGCAGTGAAAAATCGTGAACAGCCCCAGATATTGAACATTAGAGGACTTGTCAGGTACCATATGGTAAATCTATTCAATAGATACAATACAGTCCTAAATTGATGGTAGCTCTATTATTTTTTTGAAATGGAAAGGTGTTATGATACATTGTTTTAAAAAAAAGCAGTTTTAAAATTAACATTGAAGTTTAGTTGTTAAAATATATATTATGCACACACAGACACATGAATATATATATATACACACATTCAAATGAATACTCATACATATATTCATTTGCCTAGGCAAACGTTTGAGGATGATGTGTGATTTTGTGTGAATTTCACTATTTTATAATTATTTTCTACTAAAAACCTATGCTAATGGCGTAGCAACCAAAATAAAAAGAATGAGGAACATAAAATCACAATTCCCTTTTCTCACCCACTATGGCAACAAAACCTTGGGCAACCACACTGGCCTCTCTCCTGGTTCAGGGCCAGATCAACATTTTATCCAACCATGATAACTGGAGAAATTAACAGTGCCTGAAACTGGAAGCATGGGAACAAGATTTTCTTGGCACTTGCCCACCACAGAGCCTTGCTCCGGGAACCAAGTAAACAAAGGTCTCTAGCCAACACTGGAAGAACTCTTAACCGGGTTCAGTCCTCAAAAGAGAGGGATAATCAATTTTACTTCAAGTTAAAAAAAGAGAAGGAGAGAGAGGGATAATCACTACTGACCTCTGACTTGGAGTGAGAATGAGTCCTCCAAAAGGAGGAAGGTCTCCCTAAGATAAGGGAAAGACTAAAGGCAAATACTATGTTTTGATTTGGGATACAACTTCGGTGTTGGTAGAAGAAAAACAGAAAACGAAAAACTGCTCAAGTATTGAATAGCTTTCCCCTCCACTTATAAGGCATTGCCTAGGCATCCAACAGCGGGAGAAGTGACTCAGAAACTCTCTGAGAGTCTTGGTAGGGGTTGTACTCCAGAAGGGCTGCAGACCCTGAGGGAAGGGTCATCTACACTCTGACTCTTGAAGGTAAGCAGAAAGAGTGGTCACTTGGAGCACCTGAAGGACTTGCCATGCACAGTGTGAGGGACTTCTATTTTTTGTGTGTGTGTGTGTTTGTTTTAACTGCTTTGGCCCGAAGATGCCTGGTCAGCTTGAAAAGTCTCAGTTCCATGGAGGGAGAAAGGAGTCTGCAGAGCATTCAAGATGAGCATCCCCAGGGACACAGATGGAGCCAGAGTCCAGGTTAATGGGGGTGGTGTTTGCATTCAAGCCTCTCTGTGACCTGGATTCTTGGTCTTTGCAGTCATTGGTTTGCTCTAAAGGAACAAGGCTTAAATAAATAAGGTCAGCCACACAACATGCCTACTTATTTTTCTTTTCTTTCTATTACACTGGCAGCTTTTGGAGGAATATTTCACCATTGCATCCTATTAAAACCACAATAAAGTATCCCATACACCTATCAGAATGGCTAAAACAAAAATAGAGACAACACCAAATGGCTGGTAAGGATGTGGAGAAACTGGATCATTCATACATTGCTGGTGGGAATGTTAAAAGGTACAGCCGCTCTGGAAAACATTTTGTCAGTTCCTTAAAAAAATAAACAACTACCTTATGACCCACAATTGACTCTTGGACCTTTGTCCCAGAGAAATCACAACTTATGTTCACATTTATACAGAAAAATTCTAGCAGCTGTATGCATTATAACCCTGAACTGGAAACAACCCAATGTTTTTCTTTCTTTTTTTAATTCTTTTTTTAAAATTATTTTTTTTGGAGTATAGTTGACTTAATATTGTGTTAGTTTCTTCTGTACAGCAAACCGAATCAGTTATACATATACAGATACCCACTCTTTTTTAAGATTCTATTCCTATATAGGTCATAACAGAGTATTGAATAGAGTTCCCTGTGCTATACTATAGGTTCTTATTAGCTTTCTATTTTATATATAGTAGTGCGTATATGTCAATCCCAATCTCGCAATTCATCCCTCTCCCGCTTCCCCCTTCAATCCAGTGTTTTTCAATGAATGAATGGTTTAACAATGGCAGTAGCTCCGTATCATGGAATACTACTAAACAGTCAAAAGAAACGGACATACAACACCTTAGATGAATCTCCTGGGAATTATACTTCATAATATAAGCCAATCTCTGAAGGATATATACTGGATTCTATTTGCATAACGTTTTTTAAATGACAAAATTTTGGAAATGGAGAACATTTGAGCACTTCTAGGGATTGGCAGTGGGGTAAGAGGATAAACAGTGGTGATAAGCGGGCAGCATGAAGGATCCTTGTGGTGATGAGACTATTCTGTATTTTGAATGTGTGAATGCATGAAGCAAATGTGTTGAAACTGCAGACCTAAATACACACACACGCATACACACACACACACACACACACATGCATTCAAGTACAAGTAAAATGGGAAGTCCAGCTAAGATAAGTGGATTAAAACAATGTCAACATACTGGTTATGATATTGTTCTATAGTTTTGCCAGATGTTATCATCACAAGAATCTGGGTAAAGGGGACATCGGATCTTTCTGTGTTATTTCTTTTTGTTTTTTTTGGTTTTTTGGGTTTTTTTTTGCGGTACGGGGGCCTCTCACTGTTGTGGCCTCTCCCGTTGCGGAGCAACAGGCTCCGGACGCGCAGGCTCAGCGGCCATGGCTCACGGGCACAGCCGCTCCGCGGCATGTGGGATCCTCCCGGACCGGGGCACGAACCCGTGTCCCCTGCGTCGGCAGGTGGACTCTCAACCACTGCGCCACCAGGGAAGCCCAGAGTGATACTACTTTTTAATTAACTTTTAATTTTGAAGCAATTATAGATTCACATGTCGTTGTAAGAAATAGCACAGAGGGGCTTCCCTGGTGGCGCAGTGGTTGAGAGTCCACCTGCTGATGCAGGGGACGAGAGTTCGTGCCCCGGTCCAGGAGGATCTCACATGCCGCGGAGCGGCTGGTCCCGTGAGCCATGGCCGCTGAGCCTGCGCGTCCGGAGCCTGTGCTCCGCAACGGGAGAGGCCACAACAGTGAGAGGCCCCCGTACCGCAAAAAAACAAATAAAAAATAAAAAAGTAGTATCACTTTAAATGTTGTGGTATATATTTTTTAGTGAATCTATGTACGTATTTCTGTTGGTTGCGTACCTAGGAGCGTAAGTACTGAGCTATAGGGTATGCCTATGTCCCACTTTAGAGGATATCGCAAAGCAAGTTTGCAAAGTGGCTATGCCAATTTACGTTCAAAAGCTAGTGAATGTTTGATGTAGGTGAGAGGAATAATCTTAGGGGAGAGACCGCTTTGGAGCTTTTTCTGCATACTTCTTACCTCTCCTCTTTCTTTCTATTCTCCATTGACCAGTTTTAATTTTATCAACAGGCTGGGTAGTTTCATGCTGTCCCTTACCTGGACCCTCACAGACCATTTACAATCTTCTTTCAACCCTCTGTAATCCTTTGTGACTTAATAAATAACAAACTGAAGTAATAGTGAGTCCCTTAAACAGGGGCCCCCAAACTATAGCCTGCAGGCCAAATATGGTCTAGTCTTCTATTTTTTAAAATACAGTTGTATAGGAATACAGCCACACCCATTTACTTACAGATTGTCAATGGCTGCTTTCACAATGCAATGATAGAGTTGAGAGCCATGGCAGAAACCTTAGGACAAGCAAAGTGTAAAATATTTTCTATTTGGCCGTTTACAGAAAAAGTTTGCCTACCCCTTTCTTAGAACATCACAACGATCTATCATGTAGGGGCTTCCCTGGTGGCACAGTGGTTAAGAATCCGCCTGCCAATGCAAGAGACCTGGGTCTGAGCCCTGGTCCGGGAAGATCCCACATGCTGCAGAGCAACTAAGCCCGTGTGCCACAATTACTGAGCCTGCGCTCTAGAGCCTGTGAGCCACAACTACTGAAACCCGAGCGCCTACAGCTTGTGCTCCGCAGCAAGAGAAGCCACTGCAATGAGAAGCCTGCACACTGCAACAAAGAGTAGCCCCCACTCACCACGACCCACATGCAGCAACGAAGACCCAACGCAGCCAAAAAAAAAAACAACAACAACAAAGAAAAAGATCTATCATGTCATATACAAATAGAATTTTATAGTAAATACATATTTTTTTCTAATACTCTTAGGATTTAAACATAACACATTTTGATAAAGCAAAAGGAAATGGTAGAAGTGTTGTAACACGCCTTAGCAAATAAACTTGTTAGCAAATTCCTTACATACCCAACTTTCTTGGAACCACATTCAAGGCCTATTCGAGGCAGTGTTTCTCTGCTGAATCTAAGGCACTGGAAGCACGGAGCATGTATATATAATGTATAATGGATGCTTTAGGAGGGTGCTGATGAAAAATACACGAAACCAAACAGTAAACCTTGAGCAGTTGTTGAAATCCATTGCAGCTATTGTGCATAATTGATAAATAAGTGCTGATAACTAGAACAATATTGGTTTAATGAGTATGCAGCAGGTTCAGAGGAGATCATAGTTTATAGAAAATTCCAAATATATCTCTTTTTCTTGCTAAGACCTAAACACAAATCTGCTACTTAATTCAGTTTGTATAACTTTTTTTCCCCATTTCTTAAAGGAAGCTACTTAAAAAAATAGGCTTTCAAAATAGGCCTTTCACTATAAGCTATGGACTTAACTGAATCTATTTTTATCTGCTTGGAAAAATACAGTAAAGATAGATTCTTATGATTTATAAGCTCTGCAAATTCCATCTTAGATAGAAATGAAAATTATGAAAGCCAAACATATCAGTAATCTATTGCTGAGTAACTACCTCAAAACTTTGTGGCTTAAAACAGTCATTTATTATTTCACAGCTGTAAGGGTTGGTGGGGCAGTTTTGCTGATTAGGGCCGGGGGTTGGCAGATTTGGCTGGGTTTGCTTGCATCTGCCGTCATATCTAAACAGGTTGGTGGGTGCACTGGATGCCACGAAAGGAGTGCAAAACAGCCTAGGGTGATGTAAGTGAACTATTTTTTTTTGTAGGAGTCTTATTTATTACTATTTCTTTCTATTTAAGACTTTGAAACAGAGACTGTTCAGCTTTATTTTGTCCAATGCACATCTTTTACTTTCTGTGATTACTAGAAAGCATGCTGTTGACTTTGAAGATCTGGAAAAATAAACCTCACGTTTAGTACCCTGGATCCTGGATCTCATAACTTCAGTCACCATGTTTACTCCTTGCGAGGGTAAACCCCACAGCTATAGATCTGTGGCCCCGTAAGGTTGATTCTTTCCATTCAGTCTGACAACTTAGCCAGTGAAAACAAGTTTGTTAAACAAATTATTGTGCTTATGGGTCAATTTAACAAGCAATATACTATTTTTTTCATTTTTTCATACAGCTATTTAGTGAATATGACCCAAGAGTTGGATAAATGATTTAAGTTAAATGGTAACTAAGTTGGTTGAATATTTTGTTGTTACCAGACCTTGTCTAAATCTAAAAATCTTTTTTTTTAAGTAAATACATGTATTTATTTATTTACTTATGGCTGCGTTGGGTCGTTTTTGCTGCATGCAGGCTTTCTCTATCTGCCACGAGTGGGAGCTACTCTTCATCGTGGTGCGCAGGCTTCTCATTGCGGTGGCTTCTCTTGTAGCGGAGCATGGGCTCTAGGCGCGCCAGCTTCAGTAGTTGTGGTGCACGGGCTTAGTTGCTCCGTGGTATGTGGGATCTTCCCAGACCAGGGCTCGAACCCGTGTCCCCTGCATTGGCAGGCGGGTTCTTAACCACTGCGCCACCAGGGAATTCCCTAAAAATTCTTTAACTGGAAGATAATGAGACCCTTTGATTGGGCCAGTACTGGTTTACTTGGTTTTTTCTCAACCGTTCTTTAGAGTGTTGAATTTGATGGGGGAGTAGAAGATGAGGTAGGAGATAAGTTTGTTTCTGTGAGAAAGGAGAGACCTCCGTGAACACCTGTTTAAGTATGTTTTCTTCTGCTATTATTTGGACATGTTTGAAATATACAATAACCCCAACATTCAGCTACCACTTTAAAACAAGTGCCATGAAGCCTTCATAAATAGCAAAATCATTGAACTTTTTCTTCCCTAAAAGAACAAGTTGCTAACCAGTAACCATATAAAGCCCTAAGGTGCTTCTCAGACAATAGGCAGCCTCTGAGAGAACAGAACAGTCTACACTTGAAGTACTTACAGCCTGTCATTAACGACAAGGACCGTGGTGAGCAAGAACTTTCAAAAGAAAAAGAAAAAAAATAAACATGGGCTAAGATTATTGCAGGCTACTGTGTAATAATTTCTTTTTGATTATTAAAAAGGGGATACTCACACTTGGGGGAACTTAGGTTTCTTTGGAAGCCGTCACGACTGCACGTGAAATCCAGTCCTTCTCCCGGAGGTTATAAATTAGAGGTCCTCATGCAGGTTCTGTTACCCAGCACACACCGTATTTTAAAAAAGATTCTCATAAAAATCGGGATTTCTACTTTGTCTGAAAAATCGGAGTATCTACCTCTGGGTAGTCGGCACGTCTGTATTTCTGTATTGCAAAATTGTCTGGAGCCCAGTAGCAGCACCTTCATATTGTCACACGCCTGGGATTTTAGACCCTGTTGGCCTGGGGACAGTGTCATTCATTTACTTTAGCTGCCTAGCCCCTGGGGACTTTTGTGTCTGAGTCATTTGTGTCACAACGCTGTCAGACTGGATATTCTTTCTCATTCCTGTCATCCAGGGCAAATACCATGAGGGTCATGGCATTGCAGAACTCAAGGGAGTGACTTCAACATTGGAGACCACGGACTCTATTAATGCCATGCAGGGGTTATGAGCCTGCCCGAGGCCCAATCCCAGCTCACAGCCTAGATTTAACATGAGGTGTCCCCAACTACTCTGCCTCTCCTGGGGTCTCTCAACTCACTCTGCACTTGCAATTAGATTTACATCACTGCCTTTAGAGTCATGGAACCAAAATGAACCTGAACACGGGGTTGGCGGGGGTGGGAACTGAGGTCTCGAGAGCTTGAGGACGTCCCTGACACGGCAGGTTCTGAGTGGAGGAGACATTTAGTTAGACAATAAGCTTTCTTGATCAATAATCCATTCCTAGAGATCATTTTTATTTTTAAGATCTTTGATGGCAGGAAGTAAACGTTTATACTTTCTTTTATCTGCTACAGGGTTTAGCCCACAGCTAGTGACACAGGACTTGCTGTGACACCTATGGTCCAAGGTCCAATAGCTAGCAGCAACACAATCTGGGAGCTTGTTAGAAATACAGGCCCTCTGGGTCCACTCCGGGCTTCTTGAATCAGTCTGTATTTCAACAAGATCCCTAGGTGATTCATACAGTTAGAGTTTGAGAGACACTGATGTGTATACAGAGAATACTCGAATAAAAATGGAACATAATATAGGTTGATTGTTAAACAACATAGCTAAAAATTCTAATGCTTTCATTACAGGAGTTTCCTGGAGCTCCTTACTGGCTTCAGCAGAGAGTAGTATGTGATTTTTCTGTTTTATTCATTGAGCTCCTCCTAAGATTTTGTTTGAAGGGAAGGTTGCAGAGGTTAAAGAAAATCCATAACAAAACAAATCACTGTTTTTATAGCATAAACTGAGTAGAGAAAATAGAAGAATGAGGTGGGATTCATTAGGCAAAGCTCTGTAGAGTGAGGTGGTAAATTTGAAGGGTCTTTGATGGGTATCGAGAGGCACAGCTGGTCATGATGTGGATCTGAATTCTGACTTGAATCCGAAGAAGCTTGCCTTGTTGTGGCTGTTATTACCTATTTTCTAGAATGTTGGGCTTTTCTATTCCTTCTTCCCTTCTCTAGTTGTCCTCCCAGTTTCCTCCTTTGCTTCTCCATTGCTGTATTATTGTTGTTCTTGCCCATTTCTAAACTTGACTCTCAAAATCCCACATATGTGACTGACTTGCTGATTCTGATAACCCAAGATTATCTGGTCTTCCAGCAAAGCAAAGCATGACTACCTTAGGGTTAGAAATGGGAAATATCCCTGAGATGAGAGTTAAATGCCGTTTTGTACAAAAGAAGGGTCGGGGCTAGGGTACACGCTCCTTTCCCATCCCACCCTACTCACACAAGGCACTCCAAATTGAAAAGGTTGCGTATACTGTCTGATACAGTTTGAGAGGGCATTGAACTGCCTGGAAAATTCATTAGGGGCACATTTGCCCACCAGTTTAGGCATGGAAGAAACAGGATCTTGGTATGAGTAGGTTGGTTTTTATCCACGTTAAAAAAATTCTGGAAACTGAGGTGATGATGCTACCATCCTGGGTAGATCAGAATGGCTAGGCCAAGGTTTCCAAAAGTACATTTCTTTTTTGTGGTGATGTGGATAGAACACAGCATTGTATACGACATTCTAATGTTTTTCTTAACATTTAGGGATATCCAGATGGGTCTTATTTAAAACAAAATTACATATTTTTCAGATTGTAAGAAAAATAAAATACAAAGCTTTAGGTAGAATATTAAATATTGAGTTTGTATAAACATTCACATAAAATGTATTAAATATTTTTCATAGGTTTCCTTCCAAGAACATGATGCTTTATATGAGGTATTTATGTTTGAGATAGCTGCGAGTGATTTTTGAGGAAGATAATTTAATGATGATCTCTTTCAATTCTTTATCATCACAAGTAGATATCAGATATCAGGAGTGTTCATATTACTTTTTTCCCCATTTAACTACAATTGTTTTCTTGCCATCGACCAAAATTTAGTTTCTTTAAATTATACATCAAGGGAGTTGTAATTCTCTAGTCCTTATGATTTTAATTTGTCCGTTTTTTTCAAGTGAAAATGTAATGTTGAAAACACTTGTGATAATGCATGCATATGGATTTTTATTGATTTTTTTCATATCAAATATTTTAAAATAATGATGACGATTTTCTTTAAGCACACAGATATTGTTCTACTAGTATTAATAATTCTCCTTCAGGAGCCCAATAAAGTGCTGATTAAACATTATTAATGAGTCATCTCCACCTCACTTTTTCAAAGTTGAGTTGTTTTGAATCCATACATTTTGTCAGTAAATAATATAATTTTACATGATTTTTGCAATAATTGGCTAAATTCATTCCAGTGCTCAAAAATGTGAGAGATGTAAAGCCACGTTTTCCCCTAGCTTTATTGCAGTATGACTGAAAATAAAAATTGTATTTTAAAAATGTATTTAGGTTGTACAATATGGTATTTTAAAAGTATACATTATGATTTGATATATATTATCAAATGATTACCACAACCAAACCACAGTCAAGTTAATTAATACATCCACCACCTCACATAGTTACCTTTTAAAATTTTTTATGGTGAGAACACAAGATCTACTTTCTTAGAACATTTCAAGTACACAATACTGTATTATTACCTGTAATTACCAGGCTATCCCTTAGATCCCAGAACTTATGTATGTTATTGCTGAAAGTTGTACCCTTTGACCAACATCTTGCTGTTTCCTCACCCACTCCAACCCCCAGCCCCTGGCAACCCATCTGGTTGTATGAGTTTGGCATGTTTAGATTCCAGGTATAAGTGAGATCGTAAAGTATTTGTCTTCCTCTGTCTGGCTTATTTCACTTAGCATGATGTCCTCCAGTTTCACCCATGTTGTCACAAATGGCAGGATTTCCTTCTTTTTTATGATCAAATAATACTCTATTGTATTTATAAACCACATCTTTTTATACATTTATCTGTTGAAAAATGCTCAGACTGTTTCCATATTTTGGCTATTGTGAATAATGCTGCAGTGAACGTGGGAGTGAAGAAATCTCTTTGAAGACTAATTTCATTTTCTTTGGATATATACCCAGAATTGGGATTGCTGGATAATATGGTAGTTCTATTTTTAATTTTTTGAAGCAAGTCAGTTTTTGAAACCAAAGTTTAAAAGTACTTTGGATTTAGTGATAATGGTGTGCTCTTATAACTAGTTTCTTGAGCTCCACCTAATACTATTGTAAAAAAAAAAAAAAAAAGAAAAAGAGAAAGAGAAAACGTTTTATAGAAAACTGTACAGAAAAACTTTGTTTCGTATTTTGTTCTTGCACACACTTAAATTTCAAATATTTTCCTGTCTTGTGACTAGGTACCAGTGCAGTTTGTGGCAATTTGTTTAATAACTTTCCATGCAAATGAGTCTTAAATGCTGAAGAGAAAGGCACACTAATAGAAATTTGAGAAAATCCTTATGTTGCCTGATTATTCATGTCAGCTTCTTTTGCGGTGAATTATTTGTTTGTCTTGTAAATCTGATAACTTCAGCTTTAATTAAAAAGCATTCCATTTTGTTGAGAAAATAAATGTCAAGTAAAAATTAAGTCTACTTCAGTATAAAGTTCTCCAAAGAAATGGGGATCTTTATAGTTTCATAAAATTGATTTTCTGGTTATTGGAATATTATGTTTAATTTAATTTAATAATGAAAAAAATTTAAACTTTATAAAATGTCTTTTTTTTTCTTTTCAATATTCGTTTTTTTAAATTAAAAAAATTTTTTTACCATTTTAACCATTTTTTAGTTTATAATTCAGTGGCATTAAGTATATTCACAATGTTGTACAGCCATCACCATTATTCAATTCCAGAACTTTTTTTTTCAGAACTTTTTTTTAATAAAACGTGACTTTTAAATGTTCAAGGCCTACAGTTTCTTTAGTAAATCAATTTTAGTTAGGTCCAATTATTTTTATTAGAAATAAAAATTTGTTAAACAATAATTATTATGAAATTTCCTGAGACTTTGATTTTAAACATCAAAATATAATAAAATATAAATAAATTGAGTTAGAAATCTAGAAAATTAAAATCAGTTATCTTTTAAATATCAATATCTAATAAGAAAAAGTGGTAACAATGGCAAGCATATGTAACTTATAGATTAGTAGAGAGATCATGAAAGTAAACCATTAAAGAGAAAGAACAGGAAATGATTTGTCTACACTAGCAAACAGAAGAACCTTACTCTTTTTTGTTTGTTTGTTTGTTTGTTTTGCGGTACGTGGGCCTCTCACTGCTGTGGCCTCTCCCACCGCGGAGCACAGGCTCCGGACGCGCCGACTCAGCAGCCATGGCTCACGGGCCCAGCCGCTCTGCGGCACGTGGGATCCTCCTGGACCCAGGCATGAACCCGCGTCCCCCACATTGGCAGGTGGACTCTCAACCACTGCGCCACCAGGGAAGCCCCAGAAGAACCTTATTCTTGATAAATAAATTACAGACCAGTTGGGGTGATTCGAAAGGAAGATGCTTCATGTTATCCCCATAAAGTCATTTGCTGATGTAATGATTGCTGAATTCAGAAAGTTATATACAAACGGTATTCAGACTTCATTTCAACTATTCAAGTTTGGGAATGGTTGAAAATATGGCTTTAAATTTTTATTTACACTTTACAAGTTTAGCCATCAATATGTCTCAGCTGAACTGTATCTCATTTGTTGACATTGGCTGAGTAACTTTGGCTTGGTGGTGAAGTGACTGGCCAGAGTTTGGACCACCGGGATTTTAAGCCAGGCTCCACCACATAGTTGTTATGTGGTCTTAGGTCAATCACTCTGTGCTTCTGTCTCCTTGTCTGTAAAATGGTGATAGTGGCAATGCCTATTACATGTTGGCTGACATGAGGAATAAATGAGTTAATATATACATTTCACTTCCAAACGATGCCTATCATATAATAAGTGCTCAGTTAATGTTATTCATTTTTATTACTACTACCACTAGTAATAGTAATAGTAGTGTATGAAAAAGAGACCCATGATCAAATGATAAATATTGAATTAGGGGAATTCCCTGGTGGTCCAGTGGTTAGAACTCAGTGCTTTCACTGCTAGAGCCCAGGTTCAGTTCCTGGTCAGGGAACTAAGACCCTGCAAGCCGTGCAGTGCGGCCAAAAACAAACAAACAAACAAACAAAAGAATTAGGGCAAAATCAAGCAATCAAGCACCTTTCTTAATTATAGAATTTTCATAGCTCTTAATAAACTTTTAATATGCATTGTGAATCTCTAAGGAGGGGGACATAGTGTATAGTGTTTTCTAAGTTTATATAACCATAGAACACTAATTTGGCCCAAGGATCTCTTGTGGACGCTGCTCTGCAGAACACAGTTTGGAAAACAGCAGCCTAGTGGTGTCCCCAGGACTAAATCAACCTCTGCAACATTCTTTCAATAAGCAAGTCCTTTCTGAAGTTCAGTCCCAGCTCTGTATACCTCCATGTTTGGAACCATAGTCTCATATTCTTTGTCAAGGCAGGTTTAGCAGATGGTAAAGCATGATAGAAAGATAATAAACACTTACTGATCATGCTAACTAATTTTGTATCATCTAACACATTAACCCAGTCCCAGATTTTTCTTGGTTCTTTGAAGACCTTTGCCAGTGAGAACATTTGGAACATTTGTTCCTTCAGACACTTTTTGGGTTACATGTGAATATTTCCATCCTATTTGAATCTGTTTTCAAAATAAAGCATGATCAGAAGCTGCTTTAAATGTTTGAGCAAAGTCCAAATCCACTCAGACGAC
Organism: Lipotes vexillifer; assembly: GCF_000442215.2. NCBI lineage: Eukaryota > Metazoa > Chordata > Mammalia > Artiodactyla > Lipotidae > Lipotes > Lipotes vexillifer. The sequence goes on along the minus strand of NW_006773409.1, from coordinate 433,192 downwards.
TTTGTGAAATGTCATCCATGCCCAGATCCCTGATGTATTTATAATGTTCCTGCTGTATCTTTCTTTCCCACACCTTTATTTTTTAGACATCCATCCCATTCTTCTCTCCAGGAAGGAGTACAACCAATATTAAACATTGAGACAGTCTCCCTGAGGAGTTGCCAATAGCTGCATAGCACATGGGCCAAGTTCTGCTGTGTCTAACAGCCACGGCCCAGGAGGCAAATGACAGAAGCTTCCCAATCACATCCAGATGAGCAGAGAGGGCTGCATATGCTGTAGCTGGTATACTGGCATCCAACCCTTGTGAATCTCGATAAAAAAAATACCACGTATACTTCAAGGGAAAACTAAATACTTTCTTCACAAATACCCTCAATAGTAGCATCAATTCCCAGGAGTGGTGGATAACAGCTAACCCCTATTTATGAACTTGTATCTCATCACCACACTCCTCAAGAACATTACATTTTAGCTTCTCACTCAACCAATGGCCTAGCAAGAGAACTGTTTTTTTCCCCCCTACCTTGGTTTGAGAACAAGATATCTGAATTTGGGTGCACATGAGGTTGGTTGGACAAGCTCCTGGATGTGAAAGCACCTCAGACCATACACAGAAATGATTATTTTTCAATCAGCAGTCTCTGCAGTAAAATATGAAGGCTTATGGGCACTTAAGAGGGCACATAGCCCTGGTTCTGAATACGCTCTAGCATTTATTAGCTGTGTCCGTGAGCAAGTTTTGTTAACCCCTCAAAGCCTATTTCTCTCAATTGTAAAAATCACCTGATGTCAGGATTGAAAGAAATAATGCATGTAAAACCCTTAACAAATGTCTGAACATAGTGAAAGCTCAATAAATGTTATTATTATACTCTTGACTATTTACTGGTCCAGGACTTTTTTAAAAGTAAGGTCAGCATGGCTTTTCCACCACAGATTATCAGTGAATGCCTTCTGAATGATCGCTATTGCAGCAGTAGCATTTCAGGACATGTGTCTTTCTAAAGGGTTAATTTCTCGACCTCTTTCTCAGAGAACCTCCTACCCTCATGGTCCCACTCTGCATTTGTTAAACTCTCCATGCTTGCTCTCTTATCTTCGCACGTTTCTTGCAAAATGAACTTCCTACTGTTTGTGGGCTTTGCCCTATACTTTCTTGCCTTCATAACTGCACAGGGCTCTTTCCGCTATACTGCCAGCTTTGCAGAGAATAAAAGCTTGAGGGAGGGGAGAGGGAGAAAAAAACCTCTTGAGGGAGGCTTCCTTGAGAAGGCACCCCGAAGAGCTTCAAATCCATAGTCAGTTAGAGGAGACTCGACAGACTTTCAGAAAACCACGACTGTGAATTGGGCGTAGCCAAGAAAAGCTCTGTGGAGAAGCCAAGATTTGAAGAATGGATAGAATTTGGCTAAATGGAGAAGTAAAAGGGAAGAAGAGAAGTGAAATGAGGAGAAAAAGCTCTACAGAATGTTGGAAAAAGTCTTCGATTTGAAACCTGAAAATCTAGGTTTGATTCATTGTTTTGCCTTTCAAACTGCAACCTCAGGCAAAATATTTCAAAACGCTGAGCCTTAGTTAATCCATGATGCAAATATGGGATGGTAATGTGGAACTCAGAAAAATTCTGGGAGAGGGTATTTAATAAACATTAGTTGAATTGAATTTTATCGATGAGAGTTTAGAAGACATATTTAGTTGTAAGTTTTTAATTTTGATATTATCAATTATGCCAAGCTGTGAGTGCTTGAAAATATAGTATTGATAGAATCCTGATATAAAACAAGCATTGTCAGACCCATAAATACTAAACTATTTTCAGGTACCTACTATGCCCTGGCGAGCTCAGACCTCAGCGTTTTGTCCTGTTTCTTATATCTGATCTATATGAAGTATACCTTAAGGCATTTTAAGAAATTTGCCTTTCCAAGAAAACCTATTATACCCGATAGACTCCTGCATATGTAACTATTTCCATTTAAAATTATTTAAAAATTTTTTCTAAGGACCAGAAGACATACATTTTTTAAAGTCCAATTTGTTTAAAATTTGGTAAATAGAGAATATAACGAAAGAATGAAAAATCACAAATGTTTCTTACTTAAAATTTTCCTTCATGACATATTCTTTGAAAATATCATTATTAATGGCTTCATATTATTCCAAGGTGTAGATATTGTGTAATTTATTTCACTGTTCTTTGAATAGTGAACGTTTACTTTGTACCGTTTTCACTGTTGTAATTAAACCTGCAGTGGATATCCTTGTGTAAAAATCAACGTCCATGGTGATTCCAATGTTTTAAATCTTTAAAGAATATATTGCCTTTATTTCTAGGTTTAAAATTCCAACTTGACCCTCAGTTTGTTACACAAATCTCTTCTGCAGCGTAAGAAGTACCATTCTCCTTACATGCTAGCAGAAGTGGTTCATTTCCATTGGCAACCTACCTAGGACCTACTACACCAAATATGGCATTTCCTTAGGAAAGTTTTACCTATTTTGCTGAAAAGATTTTACCCACTGAAGAAAAAAAATACATCATCAGACAAAAGATTGTTACGTAAACTCTGGAAGAATTAACTTTCAGATATTTACATCTAGAATTTAATTAGATCACCTTGAAGAATGATTTAATTAATGTTCTCAGATTGGGTATTAGCGAGACAAAAAGGATTTTTCTAAGAACGGATGAGCATGCTGACGTCTTTAATTCAATGTTCGTTTTCTGAATGTAACTAGTATTCTTGAAAAACAGTTGAAAAGCCTCAGGAAAATAGAGTAATGAATGAATATAAGCCTTTGATCAAGAATTACGAAGAATTAATGTTCCTTTATAAATAGTTATCACATGCTTTGTATAGGGTTATATATTTTTAATCTCTGTCCTGGTTACAGAAGTTGAGAACATTTGTTACAAATGGATTGGCCTGTGCATTCTTATCCAAAAGATTATTTTTACATATCTAATTAATAAATTATTTGTTTGGTGGCCCTTTTATTTCATAGGAGCTATCATATCAGAAATTCTTTACTCTGACAAAGTGATGTATTGTGTAATTTTATTCCCGAAGCTAATTTGTCATTTTAAACCACATTTATGAAATGTTAAAAGCCCCTAGCGGGGGCTGTAAAATGAACCATTAAGGTTAGTTTATCAATGATCAACTAACCAAAATACCTTTATTTTCTTTTAATTGCATAATAGTAACTACAATGGTAGGCACACACACACCCACATGGGTAACTGCAAAATAATAACCATGCGACCAGAATCATTTACTATTGAAAATGCCTTTCGGGGCTTCCCTGGTGGCGCAGTGGTTGAGAGTCCACCTGCCGATGCAGGGGACACGGGTTCGTGCCCCAGTCCGGGAAGATCCCACATGCCGCGGAGCGGCTAGGCCCATGAGCCATGGCTGCTGAGCCTGCGCGTCCGGAGCCTGTGTTCCACAATGGGAGAGGCCACAACAGTGAGAGGCCCATGTACCGCAAAAAAAAAAAAAAAAAAAAGAAAAAAAATGTCTTTTGATTTTAAGGTATAAGGTAAATGATGTTTATATACACATGCTCATTATTTCCCGAAACTCCTGGAAACAAATACTTTGTGTTTCAGTATGTTCCTTTCGTCATATAAAACTCAACAAAAGCTATCTTAAATATAAGCTAAAGATAGGTTGCTTTCCAAAGACAATTAATTATATTAATAATAACTAATTGTATACTCTTACTAGCATACACAGTCACAGCTGTAGCATTGAACACACTTGGGTGTGGCTTTGTGTTAGCGTACAGCCACTAAAGCTACAACCTGAGGTGGAGAAATAGCTTCTCTTCTTTGGAAATATGCTACCATTATTCAACAGATCCTTATTGAGTGTCTACTGTGTGCCCAGATGCCATGCTAAGCCCTGGGGATACAGACATGAGTAATACATACATGATCCTGGTTTTCCAGAGCTTAGGTTCTGGTGGATACTAAGACAAGCACACTGGCAATATGAGAAATAGTGGACAGCTCCTGCTTTCCAGGTCATTTAATCTCTACCAGGTCATTTGGTCTCTAGGCCTGTGTTTCAGCGGTAAAATGGGGATGGTGGTAAGACAAATCACATAGAGATGCAAGGATTGAATGATTTATATGTCTGAGGCAGAGTGATTGGTCTATTATGGGTGCTCAATAAGTGTTGGCATGTGATGATGGTGATACTGTTATTCTGAACGTGGATTTCTGTGTAAGTGCTCCGGGGTGAGTGCCATGTGAGATGCTCAGTGCATGGAGAGGGGCAGAATATTTTCTGGCTTGTGAATAATGAGAGAGGCATGTGAATAATGAGAGGGTTGGAAATGGGAGGAGGCCTTTGCTATTATACACTTATTATTGTAAGCAGAGCATCACACCTGGGAAAAGCTTCATAACCATCCATGAGATAACAGCTGCAGCAGCTAAGAGGAAACAATAAAGACCTGGTGAAAGCAGAATAGCACATATTGACTGGAATGGTCTTCCGTGGAGGGTAGCGAACCATGCAGTGTCATGTCAACCTGCTTGAAATTGCTGAGGTAACTAGAGAAAGTCAGCTTTTGCTGTGGAACCCAGGAAAGGGACAGAGGGCAGAAAGTGAAAGGGCAGAGGATAGTGGGAAGTGAGGGATGCTGGAGTATAAGGAAAATGAAGGAGATAGAGTAGTTCAAAGAAGAAAGAGTCAGAATTCAGAATGGTGGTTTGCCCAGAAGTGGGTATAGCATGGGCGGGGATGGAAGAGAGGGACTTACTTTAATGTCCGTGGGAACCAGTAAGAGGAAATTGAGGCCCATAAAGTATAAGTGGACTTGCCCAAATCTCTCACTGACAAGTTTTAAGAAATCTCGTATCAGACAAAATAGGATTTATCAAAATGGGGAACAGAATGCAGTAAACTAGCAGAAGACATTCTTAGTAATTCTGACCTTAAAAGATTAGAGGATTCAGTCATTACTGCAGACAAATTTAGCATATGGGAAATGAATTATAAAGAAAAAGATGATAAAGAAAAAGGTGATAGGTCTTCTTCAATTATAGTTTGAATTAAGGATAGAATATCACTGATGTATAATCATGGAGAGATACAGAGGACAAACTGAAGACTTTCTGCAAGTGAGAAGAAAGGTAAATACACTTCCACTTCACCATGGAAGATGGTTAAAATCACACGGTAGGTAGTGCTCTGAATTAGGAGACCGGGCTTCTGGTGAAATTTTGGTGAATTTTTAGGGAGTAACATGCTTTTTCTGGGCCTCTGTTTCCTCATCTATAGGTGTTATATAAAAAAAAATTTTCATTTATATTTCTACCTGATATTTCATTTTCTTAAATACTTGTCTATTTTAGTGAAGGTATACTGCAAGAATTTACAGCAGTGGTAGATAAGTGTAGACAGGAATAAGACAAGTATCTGTCGAAAAATAGTGATTAAGAGCTAAACTTTGCAGCCAGACTGCCTGGGTTCAAATCCTGGGTCTGTGAAGTCTGATCCTGGGCAAGTTTCTCAACTTCCTGTGCCCCAGTTTCCTCATCTGTAAAATGGGAACAATAATATTATTTTCTTCATAGTGTTTCTGTGAAAATTAAATAAGTTAATGTGTGTAAGCCTGCTGATAGCAAGGCCCTGCACATAAGGAGTCAAGAATTGCTCCTAAGCTTCACGAAAAAGATGGAACTAATGGAACTAATGTGAACTAGGTGTTAAAGATAAAAGATTTGGAAAGTGATTCCAGGCAAAGGAAATAGCATATGGAAAAAGAGGAACAAGTATGCATTTGGCACCTATGGATGGGAGATAGTCACACATTTTCAGGAGTAGAAAGAAACTGGGAATGGATAAGCAAGGCCATTTGTTGCTAGTATAGAAAGTCTTACTAGAAGGATTAGGGAATTCTGTCATGGCTACTGAGACAGCTGATAGGAAAATGCTGAAGGTTCTCAAAAGGGAATGGCAGAATAAACATGACTTTTGGGAAAGCTGAATCTGATAACCATATTCTGCTTGAATCAACATTTATTGGTGCCATTTGGCCAGCATTCTCTGCAAGAGTAAGGTAAAAGATCACGAATATTTTAGCAAAGAGTAGTTCTGGTGTCCACTAAAATGTTCAGTACCAGTGATAGAGTGGACTAAGGTTTGGGCCATGACAAGGTAAACATTCCCTTTGGGCTTTCCCATGTAAATCACAGGTAGGTGGTGCTGAGGTCACTAGAGAAAGTTAGTTTTATAATTAAAAGATCTGGGTTTTTTTGTTTTTTTTTTTTTTGCGGTACGCGGGCCTCTCACTGTTGTGGGCTCTCCCGTTGCAGAGCACAGGCTCCGGACGCGCAGGCCCAGCGGCCATGGCTCACGGCCCAGCCACTCCGTGGCATGTGGGATCTTCCCGGACTGGGGCACGAACCCGTGTCCCCTGCATCGGCAGGCGGACTCTCAACCACTGCGCCACCAGGGAAGCCCAAAAGATCTGTCTTGTATAGAGAAGTTTTCTATCAGAACTTTTGTGAAATTTTGTAGGTTTTTAAAAAAACATGTGTCTCTTGTTCAAATGGTAACCAGGTAATTTGGGAGAGGAATAAGTAAGTCATCCCATTAAAAAAACTTTCAGGGCTTCCATGGTGGTGCAGTGGTTGAGAGTCCGCCTGCCGATGCAGGGGACACAGGTTCATGCCCCGGTCCGGGAAGATCCCACATGCCGCGGAGCGGCTGGGCCCGTGAGCCATGGCCGCTGAGCCTGTGCGTCTGGAGCCTGTGCTCCGCAACCGGGAGAGGCCACAACAGTGACAGGCCCGCGTAACGCAAAAAAAAAAAAACAACTTTCAGTTTTATCTGTAGAAATTATAGAAATATTAAAAAATATATGTGTGAAATTATTCAGGAGCTATTACTCATGTATCTTTGTTATATATTTTTATTGCTATAAAAGGTGCCCCTCTCCACAGCACACCACCAGCATAACACCTTTGTGGTGTTGGTATTTGAGCAGGCACTGAGTCAGTATTTTGCTCCAGGTCCATTAATTCAGAACTCGTTAAAGAGTGCCTGTAAGAATTCAACGACATTCAACTCATCTTATCTACCTTTGTATTTGCCAACCCAGCTGATTAAAGTTTTCTCTTATATCAGAAGGGAGCAAATATTGAACTCTGCAAATATTGCTCTAGCTCTGGAAAACCATTTGTAAGCATTTTAAAACATGTAATCTTCCTCTGTTATCTCATTCTTTTCCTTACTCACTGCCCATCATCTCAGGAAATATCATCCATGAAAAACTAATTTCTCAGAAAACGCCAGCGTAAAGTAATGAATTTGGACATATCACAATTTTATAACTAAGGCAGAGACTGTTCTTTTATAAAAAGCTGTGAAGGGAGGTTTTATTCTCTGTAAAATACACCAAAAGAATCTGCTGGGCTTCAGGTAATGGTGTTGGATGTCAACAGTGATAGGTCATTAAAAGATGGAGCCATAAACTGATAGCTCAAAACAATTGATATATAGGGAGCTGGAGGATAAACAGTGGATAAGAGTCTTGGGTGTCCAGACATACTAAAGGCTGTTGGATGAAGTAGATAGAGCCGCCATTTTGGTGGTTTCTGTATTAGCTGAGAAGCAAATGCCAACTGCATGTGTGTGCATGTGATATGCACACACCTTTCATCTTTTCTCTTTTCACAAATTCATGTTGTCCTTTAGTAACTGCTTCCCCTGTTTGTGCAGGGCTGATCTTGATATCCCTTGTATCAGTAAGTGAAAATAGAAACCATACAGATATTTCAACAAAGATAATTTATTATAAGGAAATTGGTTAAAGAAGTGTTGAAAGTTTAGCTCTGAAATTCTACCAGACTGATACCTGCAGGAAGCAACTACTATCTCTGTGGTCAAGAGGGTGGGGAGGGGAAGGTTTGGGGTTATTAGAACCAAGACGCTTGGAGGAAAGGACCTATACAGTTGGGATCCAGTCGCTGGAGGGAGGAGGTTTTGTCCAACTGGTGGTACTAAATCAGAAACTCAAAGAAGGACCTTTGCAGAATTGGGACCTAGACCTCTGAGTGGATGCTTTGCCACCATTTCCACTGTCTCTGAGGGGATCCAGTGGGGCTGGCTTGGGAAGACCTAAAGAAGGGGTAGAACTGGAAACAACTGCCACTGTCACAGAGAATGGCCATTGTTGGAGTGACACCTGCAGAAACAATAAGCAAAACTGGAAGAAGCGAGACCCTTATTTCTCCTCCAGCCTTCTGGCCTCTTAGTACCCTTAACAGAGTCTGACAAGGAAACTACTGGCAAAGGAGAGATATATTTGCTGACTCCCAGCCTCAGCATCACCAAGCAGTATATGGAAGGGTGGGTGTTGATCTTAGAGATAGGTTAATGACAGCACAAATCTTTTTACCAAGTTTTACTGTTACAAAGTATTCCTTATGGAAGGAAGTATGTGGAGCCTTTCTCACCATGAATGGACATATGTATAAAAGTGTCTAAGAACGGGTGAGTGGTGAACTATAAACTAGGATGATGGAAATGATTCAGGGAGAAAACGGATCTCTCCCTTGCCCCATTATGGCTCAAAACTTCTGTTTAGTCCTTCAGAGATATCATCTCACTTAATAACACCACCAGCCTTTTTGAGGGAAATGGGATTACCTCTTTATTGCAAATGAAAAAAAAATCATGCTCAAAGGATTTAAGTAATGTCAGCCAGTCAATAGACGGTAGGATTCTGGCCAAGTACTGTCTGACAACAAATGAAATATTGAGCTTTCTTCATCTGCTGTAATGTAGAATAAGGCAAAACCAGAGAGTCAAGAGTACAGGTAACCAAGAAGTGGGCAGCTCAGAATAAAAGGATGGAAGATATGAACACACAGGGTGACCTTGGTTCTAAGGAAATGTCTACCCAGTCGTGGAGGGCATATTGAATTCAACTTCAGTGATTCAGGAATTCGCTCTAACCTTGCTTTCTGGTTGGAGTAGTTCTATCAAGTACTTGGGCTCTCTTCTCACAGTCTTCAAGTCAAGTTTCTACCGCCACAAATGTGTATGACCAACAGTAGCCCACCTCATTCTCATGCCTTTTACCTCTCGCCTCCCACCTTGGGGCTCTTCTGTTACTGCTGAGACATGAGACACCAGGGCACAGGCTCAGCCCCCGTGCATGTGTCACCCAGAAGTGCAGGAGTTAACACCCTTTGAGCAAGGGACATAAGGAGCTATTAGAATATGTAGATAAAATTTTCTCCCTTCCTCTCCCTGGATGGACTCTAGAGTTACAACAACTTTATGTGGCCTCTCTGAAGGTATCCTGTAAGGCTGAACAAACAGCCTGTCACAAATTCTGGCCAGTTCAGTAACACACTCTGTTATATTTGTTTCCCTTACACTCCTTTTCCCTCACTCTTGCTGCCTTGAGATTCCACTCCCCAGTAAAATGGTAGCACAGTAAGCTTTCGGAGAGACTTTTTTTTGGAGGGGGGAGGAGGTTGCTGGATTATGAGACTGACTTCCAGGGTAAGCCAATGGGATGCACTTTTGTGTGTGTGGGTGTGTTCCTGAAAGAAATGCCCAATATTTATCATTTTAGGCAATTAGGCTGAAGCTCTAAGTAGATAAAACAAGGTAGAGAGAGGAGTTCTGGGGGAGAAGTGAGGATAGATCTGACATCTCCTGCCTTTATGGAATAAAAGTTTGTCATCCTGCAGATCAGTTCCTGTCCTGATAATTCAAAATAAATTTCCTCAAATGAGGCTTAATGTGTAATAATGCTCTCTGTGGAACTTTTCTGTTGTCAATCAAACTTCTGTTGGTGTTCATACAATCCTGTATTCTCTGAACAGCCAACTCCCACTCAGAATTTATGACTCATCTCTTGTCACCCCCTCTGGAAAGAGTTTTCTAGCTCTCTTCCTTTTTGCCAAACTTTTGAGACTGTTAGGGCACACTCATCTAGTTTTTGAGGACTTTAAAAATTTCTCTTATGGCATAAATCCTTCTGTTTCTGCACAAAATGGAGAGATGAGAGCAGAGACTATGCCTTGGTCATTGCTGAATTTCTAGAAGCTAACCGAAACCTGATACACAGTAGGCACTTAATCAATATTTGTTGACTCCATAGACTGAATTAAAGGATTCATGAGGAACACTGATCAAGTTTGTAAGCTTTTTAATTACCCTATTGTACAAATCCTAGGAGAAATTGCTGAATCAGGCTCACATTTTGGGTGAGTGTAATATACACTTGCCCATATGATGAACTATGATGGCAACAGAAGTTCCATGGTATTAAAATATTTGGGCTTCCCTGGTGACGCAGTAGTTGAGAGTCCACCTGCCGATGCAGGGGACGCGGGTTCGTGTCCCGGTCTGGGAAGATCCCACATGCTGCGGAGCGGCTGGGCCTGTGAGCCATGGCCGCTGAGCCTGCGTGTCCGGAGCCTGTGCTCTGCAATGCGAGAGGCCACAACAGTGAGAGGCCCATGTACCGCAAAAAAAAGAAAAAATTTATCTCTGCCAATTTTCACAACTCCCCACCACTTAGTTATTTGGGTTAAGTCCTTGAAAGCCCTGATAAAATGCTAATTTGAAAGCATTATACCAATATATCAGATTAGATGAGCCCCAATTCTCTGCTAAATTGATACAGAGAACAGATTTGGACCTCCTCAGCCTAATGCCAAACACTAAGACCTGCCCACCCTGCCTCACAACTTTATTCAGATAACAAGTGCCTCAAAAGCAAAGTAGGATATTGATGGGCATCCAGGATCCAGGAAAAGCAGAAAGAATAAAGCGTGAGGGAAAGACAGAAAGGGAAATAGATTGAATGAACTAGAAACAAAAACAGTGAATCTAAAACAGTTTGGTCTCTGGATTATCCAAGAGAAAGGAGCCCAGGATAAGTAATTTGGTTGGGAGGAATATCAAGGCAGGAATCCATCTGGCGCATGGGGTTTTCCACAGGAGACCATTAGTGGCTAAGGGCAGCCGATGGCAAGAGTGAATGCCTAGGAACTGAGGGCCACAGAAAGGGCATTGAAGCAATTTTTCCTGCACATCATAGCTATGACCAGGAGGCTGGCCTAGAGAAAGAGCTGTAGTTAGAGATGACTGGTCATTTAACTTTCTAATGAATGACTTCAGGTCTTCTAGCATTTCTTTTCACAGGATTATATAGTAGTTAGGAGTGGGGCGTCTGCATATATATTAGGAAAATCTGTGTTTTTACCTTGGCTCTACCCTTTACTAACTTTGTGACCATCTGAGTCTAGTTCTTTAACCTCCATCTGCCTCAGTTGTTCCATCCTTAAAAGGAGTACAATGATAGCATTTCCTTCAGAGGGTTATGGTGAACACTAGGGAAATAATGCATGGGCAGCACTTACCCCAGGACTAATGGTGAGTGTTCAGTAAAGGCTTGTGGTGTATCATGTTGTGATGATTAGTTTCTAGTTCTTGCAGGTATATCCTCCAACTTCGTGTTTTGAATAATAAGGATATACATATTTTTAATTTTCAAAGATTCCTAATCCTCAGTAATATGGACGTCTGCTTCCTGGAACCTAGAAAATAATCACTAATTTTGCCAAAGCTGCGAAAAATCCACCATATTCTAAATGACCTTGATCCAGTGCTGTCCTAGTCTAGGGAAGCAGGGGAGCAACCTGAAGGTGAAATATCCCGTTAGCAATCTCCCAAGTGAATGGAAAATTTAAAATAATATTCTAATGATTCATTGTACATTACTACGCCCCATTAGGTGCCTACATTACATCTTAGGGCACAATCAATATCTGTCATCTTGCTTATGGCTTTGGTGCTAGAGCAGTTCAATTTCATTTTGTAACTCTCATGCCCGTGAAACTGTAGCTCAGGTGCCATATGATAAAATATTACTGAGAAGTACATATTCACTCCTAAAGCAAAGTGGGAAATAATTGATGAAGAAGGTGTCTTTCCATCTGGTCAGACACCATTAAAGTGAGGATATGATTGATATGAGAAAAAAGTAAGACCAACAGTCTATGAAACTTTCTGGTGAATCCTTATCAGTGTGTGTGTGTGTGTGTGTGTATTCTGTTCTCAAGAGCGTTCCTTTAAAAGCATTTTTCAGGCATTTAAAGTAGATTGCTATTTATGAAATGTTGATATAGATAAAACCAATTTAGGAATATATCTATTATATAAAGAGAAGTGTTGGTATGTAGACATGTGCTTTCTTTTGTTAAGAAATTTTTAAAATGTATTCAGTTTTAGGCTACGGCAAAGCTAAGGGGAGGCTCCAAAGCAGCCATGGGTAAATAATAAACCAGTTGTCATCGTACTAAATTAAACAAGTGAGTTAGCTAAATAACCTATATTTTGAGTTGTTTTCTTTCAGAAAACAACTGACTGCCTCCTTTTTTTCTCATGTGGGTGCTGTCATGGAGAAACCCAGGAACACGCACCAATCAAAATATCTCTGCCACACATTCTACCAAGTGGAAAGTGATTCGGGTTAATAGAAGCCTTTACTAGAATTCAGACATACTTGAAAGGGTTAAGCCCATCGTATGGTGACTCATACTTCAGTGTGAATTTTTGAAACTGTTAAATGCATGATTTCTTTCCAAATTGAAATTGTACAGAAATGTGAATTCTGCTTAAGAGAGAGGAAAACAGAATAACATTAGGATTCCGGAACACTATGGGACAGGCCAAGCCAGGGTCCTTGTCACAGTATGGAGCTTTAGATAGACAAAAGACACCAGGAAAGGGTGTTTATGTTTGTGTGTGAGTGTGTGCATGTGTGTGTGTGAAGTGTAAAGGCGACAAAGAGGGCTCTAGAAATAGATGTGTAAGAGCTTCAGAAGTGAATTTAACTGGCACTGCTCTTCTGTTTAAGATGCCGTTGGCCGCAGACACTCTTCGCAATGACTCTGGAAAATCACCAGTAACATGCTTCCTCACACACAGATGCTCTCAGGGCTTTTTGACTTGCCCAACTTTATAAAAGGAGGGACGGATACAATTCAGTACATCTGGTGACATTTGCTTGGGGCTTAAAAAAAAAAAGTACTCCCGTGGCCGTGGCTTTCTTTGACACAGGGAGGGATTTGTCCTAACCATGACTGCGAAAAAGTAGCTTAATTTGATCATTAATGTCTAATTATGCACTTTAAAACCAGGGTTAACTGGTTGGGAGTTTTGAAAGATTGTAGATGATAATAATTCATTTGGTTTCTTTTAAAATCTTGAGAAATTCCAATACCTTGATACTGATATATTGTACCTCAGAGGGGCACTTTTTGAGTTTTAGAATACTGAACTGAGACTCACAAGGAGATACACTGAGATTAGAGCAAATGCCCTGAGTCTGAGAAAAAGAGGTATCCTGAAAGGGGTAGAAGAATCTGGAGGCTCAAACAATGTATTGTTTTATTAGCATGGCTGTGGGAAAGGAAGGGAAGTGGGTGTAGGATAAAGGCAACTGAAACCGTCACACAGAAACATGAACTCTCATTGGAACCATCTCAAAATGCTGCAGGCAATTGTAAGCCTTGCTGAGACAAATTGGGCTAGCCTGTTATTTTCCTTTATGCTGGATATTGTCAGAGTTTCGTACCGTGAAATATAAGATGCTAGAAAGGTTTTTTTTTTAACAATTATTCATCAGTTTCTATTTTTATATAGCTTTGGGGGACCGTAGAATACCGCTAATATATTTTAGAATGCCTATGAGGGGGAAAAGAATGACAAGGAGAATTTATCTTGATGGTTGAAATAGATATGTTTTAACTAAGTGTAGTAAAGTGAATCCTCTATTTTCTTTGTCATTTGTCGCAGACTCAGGTACTGTTTCCCTCCCCATTGTCACAATAAGTAGTTAGAGTCTTCCTATAATTTAGGACTGCTTTGATTGCTCTGTGTTGTCTGGATTTCAGACTTCCTTGGTTCAGGCCTAAAATTTAGAATTTTGCTGAAATATGCAGGATTATTCAGTGTCCTTCTATTTATTCTCCTTTCCTTTGTCACTTCCTATTTACAACTCATATGTTGCTATGAGATGAATTTTCTTTAAACACGACTGGTTTTTGAGCCATTTCTTGTTGAAGAACCTAAACCAATTTACTATTGCGTTGGGTAATCTGAATTTTCCTTTCCAGATTTCAAGGTCACCCTCAGTTTTGTTCTGCTTGATCTCACCTTAATTTCTTGCCCCTCCTCTACTTAAAATGTATGTTTCCTCCCCCATTTAAGGCCTTTTCCCCATTGTTCCTCATAATCTTCATGCCATTCCTGATACTACTGCTTTTCCCAAGGGCACCCACCCCATCGTTTAGTTCTCCCTTCTTAAATTTGACTGAGTTTTAAAATTTCATCTTAATTCCTACCTATGTAATAACAGAACAGCTAACACACATTTAGACTTGGCAGTGTGCCAGCAACTGTTCTAAGCACATGTCATGTATTGTGCTGTTAGTTTTCATATTGACCTTGTAAGGTAGTTCTACATCCCCATTTTACAAATGAGGAAAATGAGGCACAGAGGAGTGACTGGCCTAATAACACAGCTGTTAAGTCACTCAACTGGGATGCAGAAGTGGGCTGCTGGGCTCGTTATCCTGCTGTCTCTACTGCTGCACACTTCTGCCACCCTCTGCCTTTTCTCTCGTGGTCTCTTCTATGTCTTCCAGCCCACCCTGACTCCCTCCATTATGAGCTAGTATGGTAGCTGTGTTCAAAGCCATGCAAGCGTATCATTTCATTGTGTCTATTTCATGCCCTTTTTTTCCCCTGGGAAATTACATAGCAAGATGTCTTAGAAAGAGTTCCATGCCTCATTCTACTTTCTTTCCAAAATAATATATGGCCCCAGCTCATGGAGGAACTCATTCAATACTCATTTGTTGTTGATAGATAGTGTGAGATAACTCCTCCCTTTCGATTACACAATAATTGTCTTGATTTTGTAATTCACTCTGACCATATAGACTCAGTACCCTCAAGTCTAGGACACACCATAAAGTGTTTTAAATTCCATGTATATGACCTACGAAGTTTGTCTCAGCTGAGGTGACAGTTGACCAGCATTCTGCAGTGCTTTCTCAGTTGGGCTCTGGTGGATCTGACTTACTCAGTTTTCATTTGAAATGTTTCTGAAAGAATTTTTTTTTTTAACATTCTTACCCATATAAACATCACAACACATGAACCAGAAAATCACACCATTTGTGATATATATATATATATATATATATATATATATATATGATATATATAACTGTATATATGTACAGTTATATTCTACATAAAAGGAGGCACTATTAAATTATCTTGGATTCCCTTTAATGGGCACCAGAAAGCACATGAAGAAAAAAAAAAAAAGGTACAAATAAACTTATTTACAAAACAGAAATAGACTCACAGACATAGAAAACAAATTTATGGTTACCAAAGGGGAAAGGGGTGGGGAGGGATAAATTAGGAGTTTGGGATTAACAGAAACACACAACTGTATATAAAATAGATAAATAACAAGGGCCTACTGTACAGCACAAGGAACTGTATTCAATATTTTGTAATAACCTATGAGGGAAAAGAGGCTGAAAAAGAATAAATATATATATATATGATATATATAACTGTATATATGTACAGTTATATTCTACATAAAAGGAGGCACTATTAAATTATCTTGGATTCCCTTTAATGGGCACCAGAAAGCACATGCTTCTGAAAACATGGTTATTGCCTTAGAAACTCAATTTCACTGTGTTTTAGCTGATTTTTTTTCCTTTAACCAATATGATGATCATGGTTTGAGGAAATATCTGGTTTTAATATTGGATTCAATCTCAAAGGATGGCTGCTGAAGTAGAGCCTTGGGAATCAGACAGACCTGAATTTGAATCCCAGCCCTGCCACAGACTAGCTGGGCAAGAAGCTTAGTTTATTTGAACAAATACTTCTTAATAACTAAAATGGGGATAATAGCACCTACTGTGCAGGGTTGTTGTGAGAATTCAATTCAGTAATGCATATAAAAGGAACTACTTAGCATACCTTTTGCCATATGGTAATTGCTTAAGAAAGGTTTTACTAGTAGTAATAATAGAGAATTTAAATGCAGTAATTGATATATGCTGACTCAGCTCAAAAATGGCACGTAGAATTTGGAGATGATTCTATCTCTTTCAATCCGTTTCTTTCCCTTCCTTCCTTCCTTTCTCTTCCTTCCTTTCTTTCTTTTCTTTCTTTCTTTCTTTCTTTCTACTTTCTTACTTTCTTTCTCTTAGCTTTTTAAAAAAGCTTTATTGGCGTATAATTTACATACAATAACATATAATCATTTTTAATGCACAGTTTGAAGGATTTTGGTAATTGTATGCAGTCAGGTGAGCTCTACCACAATGAAGATGTGAAATAGTTCCAGCACCCCAAAAAGTTGTTTCATGTTTGTTTGTTGTCTAACATCACTCCTACCCCACTTAACCAGCTGCAGGCAATGACTGATCTGTTTTTCTGTCAGTATGGTTTTGCCATTTCTAGAATTCTATATGAGTGGAACTATGCAATGTGTAGTCTTTTGCATTTGGTGTCTTTCACTTAGCATAATGTTTTTGAGATTCACTCATGTTGTTGAGTGTAATAATATTTTATTCATTTTATTGCCAAGTGGTGTTCCATAGTATGAATATATCACAATTTGTCTATCCATTCACAAGTCAGCAGGCATTAGGGTTGTTTCAGTTTGGGGCTTTATGAATAATGTTGCTATAGCGTTGGAACACGAGGCTTTGCGTGGACTGACTCTCTCACAGGACTTAGTGTATCCAGAAAGAGGATACTGGGTCATAATGGAAAGCATAGCACACTGTATCAGAATTGGAATAGGGAAGCAGGCATGCCCTTCCCTTTGTCTGGCCTGCCTGTATCCCCTTTTCAGAGAAGCTGCTCCCCCGCCCTTGCTGAGCCAGTTACCCTTCCCCCATCCCAGCCAAGTTTCACTGAACTGGGGTGGGCACCTGACTCAAGCTGAACCAAATGGATTTTCTCCCCTGAGAATGTGAAATCCAGAAATAGGGGCTTTCAGAAACAGGAGCTTTGTTTAATTGATTATGTACGCTTGAATTGGAGGTAAGGGGAACTTGGCTGCTATAACCCATTTGGGTTCAGCACTGAGAGAGCAGAGTGGGGGGCGAGGAGAAATGCAGCAGATAATCAATAAGGCACAGAAACAAGAGATTAGATGACAAGATGGGGAAGTGACCTAGAGCTATTTCTTCCTATGCTGGTGTTCCAAGATGTTAGGCAGTCCTTCCTGGATTTTTTGTTAGATGCCCAGATAGTACTCCAATGAACAGTCATTTTGGTCTTAACTAGGTTCAGTGGGCTTTTGTTTATGCCATACGTATCAGCCAAATAATGCCTGACTGAGACAAATCATAACTGCTATGAAGATTGAGTTTTAACTATAAACCAAACACTTTAATAATAAAGCCTTTATTAATAAAGCCTCTGAAATTTTACCACCACATGTAAAACCCTTTGAGGAAGGGTTTTTCTTTCTTTTTTTTTTTCATATTTTACAAATGAAGAAACTGAAATTCAAAGAAATTAAATGCTTTTACAAGGTCACATGGTTGGAGAGTATCAGATCTAGAGCCTAGATTCTGATCTGCTTTTCTCTAAAGTCTCTGCTGGAAATAAGCTCCAGTGCTAGACCCTCAGTGGTGAAATGATGAAGGTGGCCCGGAGCCCTCTAAAGCCCCTCCCAGCTTAGTGATCCCGCATTGATATGTCTAAGGAAGGGAAATGGAGTAGTTGACAATGAGGGAGTTCCTGTCTATGGACTCCACTTTCTCTGTGAACCTAGATTATTTGCTGATAATGAGGGCAGAGATAGTATAGGCTATTCGAAGAAAGCCAGTTGTGAATGCTGTAGGATGCTCATTTAGGAATGCAGAAAATGTGTGTATGTGTGGGCATTTGAAGACTATACTTCATATATGTAAAATTTGGAGAAATGTAAGTATTCCCAGGTTGCATCCTTGCTTGTTTGCTTGTTCTTTTGTTTATTTTATGGAGAAAACACGTATGATTTTTCAACACCTAAACATTTTGTTTCTGTTCCTCATTAGGGGTGGTAAGGACTTGTCAGAGAGAGTGAAATGAAGGAAGCGCAGTAAGACACAGAAAAGAAAGGAGGGGGGAAGATGAGGAAGAAGGAAGGTCTTCAGGAGTTATGAGGGAATGTCCAGAAGTCACCCACAATTATTCCCCGGCCTGGTAAACTTCAAAAGCAGGTGGTGGAATGGATACAGTGCATATTTCAGTCATGCTACTTGGATATGAATATAGACTTTGCAACTAATTGTCTGTCCTTTGACTAATCACTGGTCTTTTCTCAATTTTTGTCTCCTCATCTGAAAATGAAGAAAGTTAGACCTCACAGACTTGCTGTGAAGATCAAATGGGTTTAAATACAGTACTATGTCTGCTGCCACATAGTAGGTGCTCAGTAAATATTAGGTTCCTTGTCACTACTTCTTACTCTTCTTTGAGATGTTCATTAGTTTTCAGCTATTTATCTTTACGATTTCCTTTGACGTGGATAATCAAAGAAGTGTACAGTGGAGAATATTATTTCATGGACAGAGTGGAGTGACAATTCTACTCTCATTAGAGTATTTAGACACTACTCAAATTAGAGTATTTAGATACAGATAGTCCAAGGACTTCTTTGTAGTTATTCATCTTAAATGTATCAAAACTTCCTCTTAGTTATGGGGGCCAAAGGGCTTGAGTACATGTTTAAAACTTTAGACACAAAGAGTATTAAATCTTTCTATGGTTCAGGAATGTTGGGTGTGCCTGGATTATGAGGCTTGGTGAATGGTCCCTTCCGTGGAAGATGGAGAGGAGGTAAGAGTAGGGACTAGTGATTCAATTTTATCTTACATCAAAGGTTAAAAAAAAGGATATATATCTCCTTTTCTCCATGATGTGGATATATTTATATATATACATGGATATATTTATAGTGCATGGTACTTGGCAAAACCTATTAGTTGATTACTTTCTATATTTAGCCTTAAACATTTTTCTGTGCAAAAAGATTTCATCAAATCAATGTGACTCCAAGAAGGCGTTAGCGTGAACTTGGGCCTTGATGAAGACACGCTTTGGAACACAGTAAGAAGCTCCATAATAAGGCCCTGAAAGATGAACAGAACTGTCAGAGCAGGCTTTTGACATTTGTCCGTGTATTTTTGGACTAAAACGAACAATTTAAAAACAACTGGAAAGAAACAACTGGCTGTGTTTGAACATAGTCCTCTGAAAGTGCAGCAGAAATAAAAAAGTGTGTGTAACTGTCTGAAGCTGATGTCAGGGAAGCCCAGATAAACCTTCGAGTTTATTTCTCAGGACTTGAGTTCAGCTTCTGGAGCACTCCCAGGCTAATTGAACTCAATTATTGGTATAAATGCTGTATAAGGATCGGTAGTAAGTAGAGACAAGGAGGATTAGCCTCTGTCAGCTCTTGATGCACATTGGCTCCTAAACCTCAAAGTAATTCAAAGTTCTGCTGTGAGTTCGATCCAAAAAGTGATCCTGAACTAACAAACAAGGGAGCCCAAGCATGATGGCATCACCGCCGGCACAGGAAGTTTCCTTCAGGCACACACTGTCTGTGAGTTTCAAGTTGCTTCTTGCTCTGTATTACTTCCAGATGAGAAGTTTTCCATACATTTTCTCCCTTGCTAGAAAACGTTACATTCCATCATCTGTTTTTAAAAGTAGCAACTAAAAGGATTGTCCATAACGATCTCCAGGCACCTGTGGAGATGATACACATGATTACTCTGAAGGGATTGCTGTCTTTGAACATATCTTTGTCTTTGAACGTATAACTCTCATGCTGTAGAGTTATTTTTATTTGGGAAACAGTATAGAAATAAGCAGATAGCATAGAGAGGCTGGTCCTGCCTTTTGCAAAGCTTCAGTCTTTTGTAAAACAAAATCCAGATGATCTTATTCTGAGTAAGTGAACCCTGATGTTGCTTTGGTAACCTGGGGAAGGGAAGGGTCTTTCTCTGCAAAGCCCACCTGATTTCCTTCTCCGTTCACATTTTAAGTTCTTACTAAAGTATCAACCCTCCCCCCATCCTTTCCACACACCTTAGGATTTAATGATTTCATGCCTGTCAATCTGTCTCACCTACTTGGTGACACAGAAACTGCCCCTTATGCTTTTATTCATCCTTTGCAGAGCCTAGCGTGCTTCAGACAAACCTGACAATATGCACAAACTCTGTGGCCTCACTTTTCTCATCTGTAAAATTGGGAGAATGGCTCTAAGGATTAATTGCATTACTGTATATGAAAGTGCTGAATATGGTCCCAGGAGGGCCAGAGGCACAGATAAAAGTAAATTTCGTCCTCCCCCTTCCAGCACAATGCTAAGCACATAAACAAGTATGTTATTTCCCCTTTACATATCATAAGTTAGCCAGAATTTTCTCCTTAACACCTGACTCTGAGAGTACTAATTCCCCTCTAGCAAAGCATGGTGTTATTAGAACTGGGTTGTGAGTTCCTTTGGAGACATGCCAACTTTCCAGGTACCAGGAGCAGATCTGTGCCAGTGTCGTCCTCAGCATGGGAACAGGAGCTGCTTGGTCACACTTCCTCACTGAGGATTGCCTGCTCCTTGACCAACCTCGAACATCATTATGGGGAAAGGTTAGAGATAAGTATTATGTAAACAGCAGATCATTGAACACTGACCTGTTCAAGGGGCTGCATTTCACTGCCTGTGATGCCATTTAAAGTGAAGAAAAAGGAGAAGGAAACCAATATTATTTTGACCGGATTAGATGTGACTCTCCCACTTCGGTCATTTTAGTCAAACACCAAGACAGAAAAACCTGCTAGACAGTTTTATTAATTCTCAGTTAAATACAATGCCCGAACGGTAGTTAGACATTACCTGCATTATTTTCAGATCTTTGCCTGAAGATGGAAAACTTCAGTTGTCTGCATGGTCCTGAGGCTCTCCTTGGTATTGTCCACTTTATTGGGAATGTAGAAAGAAGGGGGTGCCCACAGCTGTCAGCCAAGCACCTTTAAGGAATGTCTAAGCTGTCAGCTCTAGCCAATGGTGGAGGTGTTCTCTTCCCATCCCTAGGTTGAGGGGACAGAGAAAGGATATTATTATGACGTATATTGGAGCTTCTCTAGGTCTTAATCCTATTGTCACTTGCTCAAAGGAGAAAAACAAAGTCTTAAATAAAAAGATAAACCCTTCCTTTAAGAGGTTATAGGGGTACTTTCATTCTACAGGACAGGGCTGCAAGGTCCCTGGCAAAGACTTGGGGTTTGTGTATGTCACTCATCGTCCCCCAGGTCAAATATGTAGACATCTTACATGAAGAAGGGCAATAAGTTTTTTTTTAGACGAAATAACTGCAATGCCTTTGTATCCTCTATTGCCATAGAAGGTATAAATTGTTCCAAAATGGAGGCAGGAGAAAACGTGCTTGGGTTCTCATCAGAGTATTTGCCCCAATTCCCTACAACAATAATGGGAGTTACCAAGTATCATGGCCTTACTTCCAAACAACACTCAGTGCATTCACTCATTGCTAGTAGTAAGGAAAAGCAAGTCGTGCATAGGTAATACTATATAGCATGCTACAGCATACAGCAGATATTTGATTAACCTGGACTCTAAGTATAAGCCTCTTAAAATAATTAGATCTTTTTCTGTATGCTCTGCAAAGAGAAAGGGGCAAGAGATAAACATGCTTGGAGTGAGGATTCAGTCCTAGTACAATTTCCAATTTTATCCTGGGATCAGCTTTACTTTCCAACATTCCATACGCTACCATACTTCTACTTTTTGACATTCATGATCAGAGTGAATGTTGAGAATGATAACCCCTGTGTCTTCTCAGAGCCCAATTTGTCATATGATGAGAGAATGTTAGTGTTAGAAGGAGGCTTTGAGGTCCCAAGAGTCCCTTTTCGGCACCTATGCAATGGGCATCTCACCTACTGTGGTGTTCCAACAACAGCTGGCAAGAGGACTAGGGTAGAAAGGTAGGCAGCTTATTGAAGATATAATTTACAAAAAGAGCTTTTGGTGCAATGCATTCTGATACAAGTTTTTCCTAAAAATAAAATGCTGGCTTAGATGCAAATAAAGGAGTCTGTTTCCAGATGGATAGAAAATAGTACAGCATGCACCTTGAAAAGTCTAAATTCAAATATTGTGTATCCATACATTTGTTTAGTTAGCTACCATTTGGAGTCAGGGGTGGTCTCTAGCCCAATTTCATTGTAAGAGAAACTTCAATATGATATAAGAAATAGTTTGCTGCTACTTCTTTTTTAAAAATTATTTAATCTTAATCCACTACCCCATATAACACCATGCTTCACGTCATCCTTCTTCTAGCATTAAATACTAATAAGTATTCCCAGGATATTTAGTTTCCTTAGAGATCTCTCTTAGGGCAGGTACTGTAGATGAGACATGAATCCTAGCCACTCTTCCCTGCATGCTGAGGGTCACTTATCTGCAAGTCAAAGTCCACATCTCCCCACAAGTCACACAGGTGTGTAACTGGTGATTCCATAAACATGCATTAGAACCACACAGAGGGCTTGTTAAAACATACTGCTGGGTCCCTCCTGAGTCTCAGGTTCTGTAGATTTGAAGTTGAGTGCAAAAATTTGCATTTTTAACATATTTCCTAGATGCTGCTGATATGGCTCGTCCGGTAACAACACTTCGAGAACAACTGTTCCAGGGGAAAAAAAGTCATTTGAATGACTGGAAAACATTGTCCTGTAACAGGCAGCATGCTGGATACACCAGGCAGAGGTGTGCTATGCACACAACTTAGGAAATAATGAAGATGGAGTTGAGGAGTTCAGATTTAATCTCCAGATCTCAAGTCAGGCAATCAGATTCATTAAGGCATTTTTTTCTTTCCTTCAAAGTCCATTCTTCCAGCCAGTCCTTCCTCCAGTCCTGCTATGAAGAGGCTGTGCTGTTTTCTATTTTAGCGACTTATGCAACTCTCTTAACCTGGTACAAAGGAGCAAAGATGATCATTTGGTTCTCAGCACTCCTCTTTAGCCTTTGGGCAGCAATCAAAAGTATATTACAAGAAGGGGGAAAATATGTATAACAGGAGAAATGCCTTGTATCCACCTGGCTCTATAGTTAGGTTCCCATGGAAACAAGATTATAAGTTAGTGATTTGCTTTTACTTAATGCAGTATTGGGGAGAAAATGCCTCTTTTTCATTACTCAAATGCTTTGCCTGCACTTCACCAAATTACAAGAAAATGATACCCATGTAGGTTTCTAAAGACTTTAAACTGGCTTACTACATTCAATTCAGAAGAGAGCATCTCATTTAAAAATGTAAATGGAATAGAATAAATTGTTTTGTGAGAATAAATTATTGGACTTTTTTTTTTAACTTCTGTTTTTGTGTTCATGAAGTACTGACGTTTAGCACCCAAAGAAGCTAAATCTTCAGGTAGTTTCTTGTAGAAATTTTTGAAAGTCATACCAGGGATTTGCATACAGATACTGCCAAAAAGGTACAAAAAGACTTCTTCTTATGTTATATTTGCAGCAACTATGGTGGATAAAGGTCAATACAATCAGTTCTCCATCAGCTTCTCAAAATGTGGCTCTTTTCCCAGCTAACTTTAAGGCATTCTGTATCCTTGTTATTGATTTAGTGAGAACTTCATTACACGGGAATTCACTTTGGTTTCCATTGTGGATTTTATACCACAAGTAATAACCAAATTCTTAGGGTTTGAGGAGTATAACCTGTCTTTAAAGGGCCTATATCCATTTCATAGCATCTACTTCGCTGAGGAATCAGCTGTCTTTTATGGTATAATAAAGACTACAAGAAGGCCTGTAAAATATTTAACTTGTATTTTTATCACTAATTTTCATTAATGTTTCTAAGGTCAATACGTGAATCCAAATACTGTCTTAAAGTGAAAACAGATCAGGTTATTTTTAACCTGCAAATTATTTGATCAGTTGCCTCGGATGTATGGAGTATGACTTCAGGGGTAAGGAACAGATGGGATTTGATAGGAAAGCTTGGTGCTACCCTACATGGTGAGGTGAGTGCTAGGCTGCAAAGAGGAGGCCCAGGGGTGGTGAGTGCCCAGAAGGATGAAACCACAAAGGGAACGTGGAGGACCTCTCAGGGTTAGCTTCATCTACTGTGCAATGTTTCTGTAGGCAGCTGTCAGCCTTACATCTTCTGTACTCATTTCATCTGAGGATCCTCCCTCAAAATATATTTTTTTAAAGTTAGGATTTTCAAACTTAGCTTTATAATTTCAAAAATAATCAGGTCTAATGTGAGCCATTCCTTGTTTTCATATTATTGATAATTCTTTAAGGATCAGTCAGTGGACCACTTGGGACCAACAAATTCTCTCCTCTTTACTCTGCTTATTCCCCCGTCTATTTTTTTTTGGTTGTTGTTGTTGCGGTATGAGGGCCTCTCACTGTTGTGGCCTCTCCTGTTGCGGATCACAGGCTCCGGACGTGCAGGCTCAGCGGCCATGGCTCACGGGCCCAGCCGCTCCGCGGCATGTGGGATCTTCCCGGACCAGGTCACGAACCCGTGTCCCCTGCATTGGCAGGCGGACTCTCAACCACTGTGCCACCAGGGAAGCCCTCCCCCTTCTATTTTTAACTGGAGATTAGTTAAGATTGTGAAAATGGAAGTTCTGAGTGAATTATTTTTTAAAAAGGTGGTTTATAACTTAGATTAAATTTCTAAGATACTTGTTCATTGCTGGCAACGTGGTTTAGTGTAAAGCCTTGCTTCTCCAAGTGTGCTTCCTGGACCAGAAGCACTGATCTTACCTGGGAGCGTGTTAGCGATGCAGAGTCTCAAGACCCCCTCGGAACCATGGAATTATCTGCATTTTAATAAGAGTTCTAAGTGATTCGTGTGCTCATTGAAGTCTGAAAAATATTGGTAAAGAGTACTGGCATTGAAGCAGGTTATCCAACTTCTTTTTAAAAATTAATTAATTAATTAATTATTTTTGTTTGTTTGTTTATCCAGCTTCTAATCCTAGCTCTGCCACTGTCTAGCTACAGTACCCTGTACCAGTCAGTTCAGTTTTTCAAA
Organism: Lipotes vexillifer; assembly: GCF_000442215.2. NCBI lineage: Eukaryota > Metazoa > Chordata > Mammalia > Artiodactyla > Lipotidae > Lipotes > Lipotes vexillifer. The sequence continues at coordinate 407,991 of NW_006773409.1, read as the reverse complement.
CTGTGTTCCTTGGATATTTATCTGCTCAGCTATGGTTACTCAGAGCCTGAGAGGTGAGGCCAGGGACTCCCACCTGAGCCCTGAGCAACTCCAGTTTTATTTGCTTTTAGCCACTAATCCAACATAAGACACTGTTCGAAGAAAAGGTTTGTCTGTGAAAGAGATTTGAAGCCTACTGTGACTGAGGAGTTCTAAAGTCACTTCCAGATATAAATTTTGTATAATTATAATATCACTCATTGATATGAATTTTTTAAAAGGAAATATCTCTTCATTTATACACACTTGTCAGGTAGTGAGACCAAGAGTTTAGTTGCTTCTAGGAGGCTCCATGAGTAGGATAGAGAAACTCAGCCTGCCTGTCACTAAATTTCCCACTGTTTCTCTCAACCTTAGTCATATACTGTCCTGACTTTACCCCCTTTGACACTGCAGGAGAACGGTTTATGACACCTCGCGATACTACATTTTATTCAGTCTTTTTAAAAAATCGGTATTGGTTATTTGGCCACACTCTGACCTTGGACATCCATTGGGTAGTGCCATTCACTTTGCATACATTGATCTAAAAAGAAGTTGAAAGTCTGAGATACCCAGTGATATCCTACACCTGGCAAAGCAATTTCCATTCCTGTACACCCTGGTGAACAAAAGAGGACCAAACTCCCCAGTTCATTTTCCATTGACACTTGTATCTATAACTGATTCTCATAGTCAGAACCATAATTATAACCAGAGTCCCTGATCAGATTCCTCTGCATTCTGCTGAGAAACAGGGCAACTTCATAGCCAGTTCTAAATATGGTTCCTTCTTTCCTTAAAACAGCAACAGATGTTCTTTCTGGATCCATAGTGTGGAGCTATCATCCACCTTTTATATTTTCCAGCTGATAGTTGTATCGGTCTAGTACTTATTTACATGTTTATTGGCTTTACATGACGTATTTCCTCCAAAGAACTCAGGCAACGGAAGGATTTGTTTTAGAATTCTACAAAATATATCCTTACTAGTTCAACTACGGGATTTACATGCAGTCATTTTACATTCCCCTTCATGTATTGTGGTCAGATTATTATAAAAATAGTCACATATTCAGATCTTCTCAGGGGTACATATATTCCCCTTTCAAAATACAACCACAAGGAAAAAAGAAAAATCGACTGAAATAACTGACCAATGTTCTTTTCTTAGAAAAATCAGTCTCATCGGTAGCTCATGAAATTCAATTTCCCTGGTCAGGAGCAAAGCAGATAATCATCACTTAATAATATTTATGGATGTGAGAAATGCAGAGTAACTGAAATTGCCCTCTAAAGCTATTGTCAAATTCCTTAAAACTTTTTTATCTGAAGGGGATTTATGAAGTGCTGCTAAGTGTTTTAGTTATTTTTTCCCGTCAGTTTCTATTTGGGCTAACACACATCAGAGGCACTCAGTATTTGGTAAATGAATAAGGGGTGAGTAAATGAATAAAGTAAAATACAGATGACCCCTAATTTGTACATGATGCATTCCTAGAGACTGCTTCATAAAGGAAATTGCTTAAAGGCAAAATACCGCAAAAATGCTGCTGCTTTTGTCTATAAGAAATTTTGGAAATTAACAGCAGATAAATTTAGAAAGGCCAACAGTAAATATAGATGTTCATTAGGTAATAAAAGATGAAAGTAATGATAAAAGAGCAGCAGGTAGAAGCATGGTCACTGTTTAGAAAGTGGAATTCTAGTAAAAGGTAACTGGATAAATGCAATATTTGCTTCCCTTTTTGAAAGTATCCTCTGATAAAAAAAAAAAACAATGAGAAGAAAGTCCATTTTCTCCACAGAATTAAGCCAGAAGCCAATCCTTTTTTCTCCTAACCTTGAAAAGTATTATGGATTCTCTGAACCTGCTTTCAGTGTCTTTTGGAGAGATAAAAACTAATGGTAAATCACGAAACAGAGAATATGTGAGATTTCAGATTTGACCAAGAACCAAGCTGAGCCAAAGGGGAGTGCTGAAACCTTGGGAGAACCAAGCACCAAAGAACATGTGCATGATTTAGTATAAAAGTGTTCTGAGACAACATACCCAAGTAGAAACACTGGCTTCTCCAGGTCACATTTTGCCTACAAAGTTCCCCATTTATCAGCACATCACTGGTTTGGACAGAACTTTCCTCACTCCAAGAAGCACAATAATCAGAAAGAAACTAACACGAGATCTTTAGAGAGGAATACAGAAAACAAAAGGCAAATCTGATAACATAACAGAAAAAAAAAACTGAAGAAGAAAATAAATATATATATTTCATATTTTAAGATAAAGTAAATATAAACTATTTGAAAAAAGATATCAAGAGAATAATTAAAAGATACACAAACATCACATTGAGAGGAAAAACAGGTAGGCAGATCTTAAGAAAGAAATGGAATGGAAGGAAAAAAAACTATCAAAAATCGTGACCACATTAAAAAAAAAAATTTTAAAAGTTAATGCTAGGGCTTCCCTGGTGGCGCAGTGGTTGAGAGTCCGCCTGCCGATGCAGGGGACACGGGTTCGTGCCCCGGTCCGGGAAGATTCCACATGCTGCGGAGCGGCTGGGCCCGTGAGCCATGGCCGCTGAGCCTGCGCGTCCGGAGCCTGTGCTCCGCAACGGGAGAGGCCACAACAGTGAGAGGCCCGCATACCGCAGAAAAAAAAAAAAAAAAAAAAGTTAATGCTAAAAACAGCATCCATGGCATAGAAGAAAGATTTGAGATAATCACAGGAAAAAAATAGAATCCAAATAAATAGAGACTGAAGTGTTTATAGATAATGTTTACAGATATGCAAGTTTGAACAAAGGAGATATAAATTATGATAAGTGATACACCTGAAAAGAAAAGAATATAATGCAGAAAAAAATTAAAATACCCAATAAAAGAGCATTTCCTGAAATCAATTAAAACCTGAATTTTATTGTTAAGAAGAAAAGGCTTTTTTGTGTTTCAGGAAAAGTTAATGTGAAACATATCCTAATGAATAAAAACAAAGTTTCTACGAGAGTCCAGTCAGAAAAAAGAAAGCTGGTCTAAAATTCTTCATGGCAGAATTCAGTCACAGAACACAGGGGAGAAACTGTATAGAATAATGACAGAAATTATTATCCAAGTCTTTTATACCTAGCCAAACTGTTGTTAAATATAAAGGTTAGGGCTTCCCTGGTGGTGCAGTGGTTGAGAGTCCGCCTGCTGATGCAGGGGACACGGGCTCATGCCCCGGTCCAGGAAGATCCCACATGCCACGGAGCGGCTGGGCCCGTGAGCCATGGCCGCTGAGCCTGCATGTCTGGAGCCTGTTCTCCATAACGGTAGAGGCCACAACAGTGAGAGGCCTGCATACGGGGAAAAAAAAAAAAAAAAAAGGTTATATCCCAACAAGCACTCAAAGATTATAACACCTATAACCCTTCTTAAAACAAAACAAAACTAAATCTTGACGTAAGACCTTAACCATGCAAGATAAATCAAATAAAATACCGAGTTAGATAACTCAGTACACTGGTATTGAATCTGTTTACACATAATGACTAAAAACTTATACATTTATAAATGGACCTAAAAAATCTCTGGGAATTATAATTATAGAAACAAATATAAATGTTATAAATGTATTGGTACATTTGATATTATGTTATAATTTTAAATAATTATGTATTCATCAGCAATTGGGAGAAGCAGTGAGTGGGAAGATGCTCTATCAGGATGGTTCCATTTTGAGGAGCTAGGCATAGCTCTTCTTTATGGAAATACAATAAACGCTCCATGGCTGTAAAGGCAAATATATGACAGAAGAAGGAAGAAAGGGAAAGCCATGAAAAATGATTTTTAAGGATTCAGAATATTTGGAGAGAATTGAGCCCTGTGATTGGTCTTTTGGTTCTGTCTTAGGTTGGATATTTTGGAAGCAGAGCCTGCTACAGGAATTTGGGCTGATTTATTGAGTGAGTTCTCTTAAGGGGAAGGGTGTGAGAGAAGCAAGATGGGGAAGTTAAGCAAAGATGTAGTCCCAGCTTGAGTGTGGCTTCAGTCTGATCCTACATGGAATTCTGGAGCATACCTTGAACCACAGAATTGGCCCCCACCTTGAGGCCAGGGCTTGGTCTCTTGTACCTCTTCAGTCAGTCACTGGTTACATAGAGGGAGGGATAAATAGAGGTGTGACTCTGGAGTTAGGTGCTCTAGTTCCATGGAGGGCGATTCTCTGGAAAAGAGGACAGTTATGGGCTGTTAGCCACCACTCACAGCAGCTCAGGTCTGGGTGCATCTGCCTGATAAATGGCGTTTGGGCAGGGTCCCAACAGTGTCACCTGTAGGGTATTGATAGGTGTACTTGATGTTAGCTTTCCCTGTCACTGATCAATCCTTTATTATCTTTTCTTATGGCTTACAGATGACAGTGCCTAGGAAATGTATTTCACTAAGAAGAGGAGAGGAAAGGACTTCTGTGGAGAGAACAAGAGGGTGGAGACAGCTAGATTTTGGGGGAAGAAAGTATGCTGTTGAGCTTTGTGGAAGTGATCTTAGCCTCAAGTTATTATTCATGGTGCCAGGTGTGAGGTCACAGCAACCTCAGGTGGTCACTCTACTAAGTTATTAAATGTTGCTTGCTGTCCTCCAGAGACTCTGCACAACTCATCCTATCCTCTTCGTCTCTCCATCCTCCCCAATGATCCAACTCAACTGAGATGCCATATCTCAAATCACAGTTTGAAAACTTTTAAGCCCCAAGAACAGTAGGTGAGAAACATGGGCACTTGAGGGGTGATGTTGAAATTGAAAGGAAACATTATCTTGGATTCAGATGAGACTAGAAAAAAACAATTTGAAATTGTGCCCTATTTGGGATATACCAGTGTCTCTGTAACGTGTATGTAAACGAGTACCATAGTCTCAAGTCTTGCAGAGAAGACTAGAATGTGGCATTTTCCAAATTTATTTTACAATGGGACCCGTTTTTTATTGACCATCCCATGGGATTGGCATTTTACGAAAACATGTTTTGACAGGTGCTGGGGTTGGCAATGAGACCCAGCGACTTTTTAAGAAATATAGGTGAAGATGGCATTTGTGTGGCAGCGTAATACTTTTTAAAGAAATGTGGAGGATGGATCAGAGAGGAAAGAAAATGCCACTGAGGCCAGGTAGGGGCTCTTTATTCCAGTTAAAAATTTAAAAGCCTGAACTAATCTTAGCAGTCATTAATGCAACCTCCCAGCCTAGTGCAGGAGCCTACATTCCTTATGGAAGAGCCACTGATGCTTCTTTCTTCATGAACTGCTAATACAGACTGTTGCATGATTCTAAGCATTAAGGATGTTTTCCTGCTATGCACTTGAAATATCTCTTTGAGAACTACACCCGTGGTCTTAGTTCTGCTCTTTGAAGTTATACAGGATAGTTTATTTGTTCACTCAACAAAAAGATTTATATGCCAAGTGCTGTCTTAATAATGAGAATCCAAAGGAAAAGCAGACATGGTTCCAGCTTAAAACCTAATGAGAAAAAAAAGACATAAACAATCAGGTTTTGCTGTAGTAAATGTTAGCAAAGAAAAAACATAGGGAATTTAGAAGAAGAGGTGAATGACTGCCCTGGCCTCCTGAGAGGATGCACGGTGCCTTGATGGAATCCTTTCTACATTGGAGAGAGGCAATCATGTCCATTCTACCCTTCCCTCTTTTCTTCCTAAATATACCCCGATGCTTTAACTTGTTCTCATATTATATAACTTCTCAATTCTTTAATCCCATTCCTTCCTCCTCTGGAGACTTTGTTGTTTTCCAGTATTCTTCTTCCAGCGTGGCCTTCCAGAATTGCCCATTGCCTCAGTTGTGCTCTGACGAGGTCCAAGAATAAGAACATAGGATTCACAGTCCACTGCGAAGGGCCAGCGTACCTACCTAGCATGTGTGTGGAAGGTTTGCTTATATATTAGGAATATCTCATCCTCCCCTTTTGAGTTGTATGTTATAAGTTAACTTTCTAAAAATTTTTGTCCCTCTTATTTCATACTCTACTAGAATAAAAGAATCAGTTCAACTTAGACACATAGATATTGGTGCATTAATTCAAACATGTTCCCATTGTAAAAATGTATTTTGGGGAGAGATTAATGCTGAAAAGCATGAGAAATATGAGCATAATACAGAGAAATTGATAAGGTTAGGAATCTTCACACGTTTAACCAGAGAAAAATCCCTTAAGGGAAGGATTTTAGGCATCTTAGTGGCAAATAAGTGGCAAATAACTTCTTAGTATGTTTGAGTCATTATACATTTGATTGCTGACTTTTCAGGAGACCATCTCCTAAGAAAAACATTGAAGAAAAGCATGTATTAATATTATAATACAATAACAACAGGAAATATTGATGGGGTACTACACGAAAAGCATTGTGCTAAGAAATTTTACCTGTATTGTGATTATTCAGTTCCAAAACAACCCTATGAGATATATGTTATTCTCTCCATTTAACAGATGAGGAAACTGAGGAAACTGAGACTTAGAGGTGTTGAAGATTGCACAAGATCTCATGAAAGTGACCTTGTTTCAGAACCAAGAAGCTTAGATTTGAGTTTTGATTTTATCAATTACTATGTGATTTTGGGGTGGTTCACATCATTACATTGAATGCCCTGCATCTCATCTGTAAAATGAAGTTAACCTATTTCTTGGGTCTCTTCCTGCTGTATGATTTTATGTTCATCTCCGTGGAACTGTCTTTATTTAGTAAATAGTCAGATCTGGAAAAAAGGCTACTACTCTTTAGCGTCTTATGTCTGTACCTTTCCCATGAAGCACTGTTCCACATCTCCCTGCCTATCCTCTCTTGGACTCTTAAACAGCAGCTGTCCTTTCAAGTGTCTCCCTCTATTTTAAGCATGAATAAGGTGCTGAAAAGCATGAGAAACATGAGCATAATACAAAGAAATCAATAAGGTTAGGAATTTTCACATGTTTAACTTAATCATGTCTGACACTGAAAACAAAGTCATATTTTATTGCCCGAGAGGGGTGCTCTTTGGCAAACCGCGATAGTAATCCGATTGTGAACAGTGCTTATTCATCATTTGTGGGGCACTGGTTGGTGTGCCAGCCAAGGGGACAGCTGACCTGACAATATACCTTAAGTTGCAACCCTCAACCTCAGTTATATTGTTACGTAGAATCACGGAAGCAAGGGTAGTTTACGTTGGTCAACAAGAAAATATGGGTTCCTCCCTTGTCTTCCCTTTTCTTCATTGGCAATTGGAGGAGGGGTTGCACAGTGATAGCCAAGGGAGTAAATTCTCCTGTTTCTTTTATATGATCTTGTTGCCTTTTCACAATCACTGCTTGGATTCCTAAAGTTGGGGAGAGAATAGAGAGAATAAAAAATCACAAGACAATTTGAAATCTGCTACCACAAGCATTATTTCTATGAATGAGGTATAATTATGATAATCTAAGATATCCCATGGAAAAGACTTTTATGTGCCTTTTTGTCTCAGGGATAAGTGGACATTATTTTCAATTATACTGATGCAGTTATCTTTCCCAAGCTGTGGATGGCTGTTCACTTTTCCTATGACTGTCCCCTTTGATGTTATATCATTTCCCCACCCTTTAGAATATTTACTTCGGGAAATGATCCACAGCTACACTCCCCTTTCTCTAGTTTGAGTTGGGGGTCCCTTTTTAGGGCTTCCTTTGGATTCTGTGATTACCTCTATCATAGCTCTTACCACGTGGAATGAGATATGGTTATGGTTGTGAGATCAATCTTTAGACAAGAGTTTGATTGTCTACTCTATGACTAGCTCTGTGCAAAATGTGGGCTCACTAGATCCTGGAAGCATTGTTTCAGCCAGGTAATTTTTCAATAATGCCCTGTTTCCCTCAATAAAAAAAAAGTTTCCTAAAGCGCAGATGGTTTACAGAACATGATGGCTTACAGCCTATCATGTTCCACCAATCCACCTTTTATCAAAATATCAATCCAAATGGGAATATTCCCTAATGTCCTGCACTGGTACCATGGGAAGGATTGTTGTCTGGTGCGGTTGTTCTTGTTTTCTCGGTCATGGTAATTATGTGTTAATTTATTCTCTAAATTATGAGCAAGAAGTTACTGTATCAGGCTTTATGGTGCTGACATCATGCTGCACAAAGAAACAAGGGCATTTGATTCTGGGGCAGGAGGAATTAGAAAGATATTAGCAGAAATTCTGGATATACAGGGCTCCTGGTTAGAAGGCCAACAATTAGAAACTAATCTCAAACAGTAAAGAGGTAAAGGCTTCAGAAATGGAAAGTGTAGTGTCAATGCGAAGGGGGATTATATCAGAAACCGCCTTGAAAATGAGCCTGGGAAAGGGGAGCACATCCAGCACCAGCTGGGTCATTCTCATCCCAGGGCATATGGGCAAAGGAATGGCCACCTTCCATCCTCACAAGCACAGGCACTCCAGAGAAGTAGCTACAGAGTAGATACCAGCTAAGGGACCCATCTGAGTGCCTCTGGGATCTTGTGCAAATACAAGCCAGTGAGTTCACAGGTAATGGGAGAGAATTACTTTTTCTGTTCGGTAGTCAGTTAGAAGTGCTTGGGATTCTGTCCTCAGGCAAAATACCTCAGAAAATCAACTTTCAGGTACTTTGTGGGAGTGTTATTGCTACAGGGTGTAGCTACTCTTTCCCTGGTTCT
>NW_006773409.1:357272-398961 GCF_000442215.2 Lipotes vexillifer | reverse complement strand
TTTCCCTGGTTCTCTGTGAGGATTAAGGCTGCCTAGACAGAGCCGGATGATCAACTCAAACTCTAGGATGAAGGTCAGCACAGGGAATGTTCTAATACATCCACGTTCTCTCCTTCTTCCCTTGTAACTGATGCCCTGGATTCATGGTGTGGTTGGCCATGATCAAGGGCTGCACCTGTGGGACTCACTGTAGCCTGATGGTCCATATGGATTTGAGAGTACCAAAAGATTATTTAATATCCACGCTAGACGGTCTCACATATACTTAAAATTCAGCAGGTTGAGAGCTGAGCCCACGCTTAATACCACCACACCCACCCTTCCTCCGCTAGGATTTCTTATCTTTGTCAAGGGTATCAGCAGCTATCTCACTGCAGCATCATTGCAGCAGGCAGAACCTGAGGAGAAATTTTTGCCCTCTTTCTTCCTCACCCCCACCAGGAATTCAGCATCAGGCCTGTTGATTTTGCCTCCTAGATATGTCTCCAAACCATTCACTTCTGTTTATCTTCAAACTTGCATAACTGTAGGAAAATGCTAACTATTGGGGCTTGTTATTCTCTGTTCACAACCCTCTCCCTAGATCAATTCTTGGCCCTTATCTGCCATGTTCTGCCTTGACCTTCACCTGTGCTCTTCAGGGAGGTCTGGCTGGAGAAGCATGGGCAATAGAGCAGCATCAGGAAGGGGAAAGATCAGAATATGTATCTCCATCACCTGCCCTGTCAGCTGGTCCCAATTCTACTTCCTCCAGCCCTTCTCAGGCTCTGCTAAACTTCTGCTCCCCTTGCCCTCTGAGTCTTGAGGATGCCTCACATTCTGCCTGGTGCAATGATGCCAGCATTTAATGCTGTTCCCTCATGAAGCCCACTAAATTTATAGTAAAGGATGAAACCCACACAAATGCTGGGACAACAGGAAAGGAGATATTAGCAAAAAAAATTGGAAGCTGTAAAGCAGATGAGCAAAAAGTAACTTAGCAGAACTGAGAAAGTCAAATCCTAAGTCAGTATTGAGGAAAACTGAGAACCAACACAAGTTATATCATGGGATCCCTTAAGATAGAGAGAAATAACTCTAATGTGGTCCCACTGCCTATGTGGTGGGCCCCTGCTTCTGTCTTCATTGTTGCTTTATCTCACTCATCGGGCTCCACTTATGTTGTTCTTTTTCAGGTCCTTGAACTGCCAGGTGACTTCCTGCTTTGAACACCTTCCCGAATTCTCTCCTCTCCGCAGAACTTCCTCTCTCTTTTCTTGCCTTATCCCATCCCTCCCCTGCAATTTTACCTTAGATGTTTGATTCGCAGGGAAAGCCATTCTTGAAACTTCATTCCACCCTTGCCAGAGGAATTTGATTCTCCAGTTAATATAAGACACGTTTAGAACATTGGTCTATATGTTTGCTTCAAAGCAGTTACCATGGAGTATAATATATTTGCGTCATTTTTTTTAATGTAAAATAAGTTTGAGTGTGTTTTGGAGGGGAGTGTTTAATGTGTTATTTCTCATAATTTGATTCGTAGCATTTTGCACAGTTCATGGCACATGATTGCCATTTTATAAATATCTATTGGATGTATAATAAAGAAGAAATATCACTAGCTAAAGCCAGCCAGAATAACACACACAAAAATAAAACAAAGGCCGTATGAATGAGGCAGTAAAGGCAGTGAAAGTAGCCTTCTATGATTATTATGTAAACAATCTGTTGTGAGTTAAACTGAAAACTCACTTGAGGAGTTTGGGAATAAACATAGTCCACAGTCAGAGAAAGGGGGCTCATTCAAAAACATTTAGCTGCTCTGAGGTCGATGGCAGGTCTTCAATTCCATTTTTCATGAGCGTCCGCAATAAAACCTCAGAGCACAAGCCAATAACTCAACTGCTCAAATCCCCTCCAGGGTTTCTTCCAAGTCACTCTGCTGACCTCAGCTCATCACTTTCATATAATGATTGCAGCAGAAGCATCTGTGGAAGTTCTGTCTTCAATAAGATAGTAAAAAAAAAAAAACCCACAAAACCATTAAGGGCATACTTATAGTATCAATTCTTAAGTTTTGTAGAATCAACAAAACAAGAAAAATATTCTTTTGAATCATCCAGTTTAGCTGTATGGTGAGAAAACCACTGATGGCCGGCGAGAACTACTGGGGAACCTGTATTATTCATTTTTTACATGATGTGAATATCTGTTCCAGAATAAATTTCTCATGTCAATTAATAAAAAGTAGATATGATTTAAATGAAACCTCACTTTAGAAACTTTTCATTCCGTAATCCTGGGAAGCTGGGACAAAGACAGTCTAGAGGGGGAAGCAAGACGACAGCTACAGTATCAGAGCAGACTGCGTTCCTGCTGCAGACTGGTATGCTTTTTCCTCAGATACATCCAGCTACTCAGCATGTATTGAGCTCCTTCTATATTCTAAGCACTGTACTTGGCATTGGGGTGGAGGAGAAGAATAAATACACTGTGACACTTGCACGGAGAGGACAACCACACCCTACCTTCCCTCATGGACTCCACTCACTCTTGGAAGCCTTCTCTAAATACTGCTGTCTTCAGGAATCTCTATGAAGACTTCTACACTGTGCTCTGTATGTCACACATGACCTCTTTTTTGACAATGGTGAGCAAATAAGTATTTTTTATGTAAAACACAAGCAAATAAATGTTCATCAGTTGGATCCAAAAGCAGAGAGCTTTGAAAAATATATGGTGTTTATTTTTACTTTTACAGATTATGATACATGTTACATGGATAGTGTATAAAACATATGCACAGTTTATAAATAATAAAGCAACCACTTATCCATCCACTACTGAACTTAAGGATTAGGATATGGCCAACATTTTAGAAGCTTCCTGTGTGCCGCTCCTTGATTGCATCATTGCATCTTCTTGTTCCGCCCTCCAGAAGTACTCGCTACCCTGACTTTTGGCAGTTATCTCCTTGCTTTATTTATGATGTTATCACCAGTGTAAATATCTGCAAGTAAAATGTAGATTATTTTTGAAATTTGAGTAGCTATGTGAGGAAAGGAGAATATTGCCACTATTACATGAAGCCTCTCAAGGGAAGATAAACTGAATGGAATCTGAGTAATCACGTGGCTTCACCTTTACTGTAGTAAAATTGACATGTCTCTTCTGCAGGGCGTGTGGCAGAGTTAAGGTATGAACCAGATACTAGGCATCCCACAGGAATATGACAAGGGGACTGGGTGGCTCTGTGTTATTTTCTACTTCTGAATGCATCATGCCCTACCTGCAGCTCTCAGGAGTAGGTCAAAGATGAACATTTCTGTAAAGCAAAATGAGTGTCTTCAACTGATCTAGGTTGTATGGCAGTGTGAAGAACAGAAAATGCATCAGCACATTGTCAAGATAAACCAAGACCAGCTACAAATGAGGGTCAGGCTTACCTGGGTATTTTATTCTCTTATAAAAAGTAGGAGGATGGCATTGGCATCTTAGAGATGACAGCCTCAGGATGTCTGTCTTTTGGGATGCACTGTCTAACCCCTACTAGTTGCCCACCAAATCTATTGCACAGCAGTCCTATGGAGGTAATATGTTTTGATTCCCTAATGGATTCTCTCATCCTCTCTCCTGTTTTGGATAACCTGTTTTCCATGTCATCTTCTTTTTTGGTTTATTTTCTCTCTCTCTCTCTCTCTCTCTCTCTCTCTCTCTCTCTCTATTTCTTTTTGGTATGAGGTGGAACTCATACTGTAGTAACCTAATGAAAAAGAATGAGAGGGAAGTATTTTTTAACCTTGCACGTTTGAAAATATCTTTATTATAGCATCATAGTAATTTTTACTAGATTAGAAATAACTTTCCTTCAGAATGTTAAAGGCATTTTCCCAATGTTTTTTGCTTTCAGGGTGATTGTTGAGAAAGCTGCAGTCATTTCCAGCCTCTTTTCTTTGCTAAGTTTATTCTTTCCCCCTCTTTTGAAGTTTATACAAATTTGTGATTCCACTGTGCTGGGCATTCATGAGGCCTTTAAATCTAAAAACTCTGGTCATCCATTTCCAGGAACTTTTTTTGAATTATTTTCTTGATGATTTTCTCCCTCCCGTTTTTGTGATTTTGTTTTTTTTTTTTCCTAGAACTCTATTATTTGCATGTAATCAACCAATTTTCTACTTTTCTACTTTTCATCTCTTTTCCTCTACTTTATGGTATATTCCCTTTACTTTGTCGTATAATTCTTGTATTGAGATTTCCATTTTATTTTTTGTTTATGTTTTGTATTACTAAGAACTCTTTTTAACTTACATGAATGTTTTTCTTGTATTTTATCTCTGTGCTTCTTTCATGTGTGTATTATCTTTCTGAGACTATAAATGTTTCCTTTTCTTTTTCTTTTGGCGTTGTCTCTATTTTCTCCAAGTTGATTTTATATTGTTTGTCACTTTGATCTCTGTATTCCATGTGAGAATCTCTCTTCTTCTCTAACTTAGAAGCTTTCCTTTAACGCTGATGCCTGGTAAACCTGGTTTTTGTTGATGATTGAGAATGGGATACTAAGAAGGTTATGTGAATCTGATTGCCTGGTAGGTGGTCAACACTGAGCTCCTGCCTAGGAGAATCTTGTGCTGGTCAGATTTCCAGAAAACACTCTCCCACTCTCAGGCAGCAGTGGAAATCTGACTGCCCAGACTCTTCAGGGAACAGACTTGGGGTTGCAACAAGTCAGCATTCTTGTGACTTATTTCCTTTGTTCTTAGGTGAGTATCCACACTCTTAACTGTATTGCTGTCCCCGGAGACCCTGTGTTTTACTTTTTACTTTTTTCTAAGGGAATAAGCTTCCAGAATTTTATGCTGTGACAGGAATCTCCCAGGATCATGGGGCTGGGGCGAATGAGAAATAGTGATTTACCTGATTCTCAGACTGCTTCACCCATACCTCCTCTTTACTTAGCTTCTTTCTGCTCCCTTGCTGCCTCTCCCCCAAACTTGCAGTTCAGAAATTGCCTGGGACTGGCATTTTTTTACCCTCTTGAGGATACTATGATATAACTTGAGTTGGTTCTCAGTTTTCCTCAGTACTGACTTAGGATTTGACTTTCTCAGTTCTGCTAAGTTATTTTTTGCTCATCTGCTAAGTTACTTTTTGCTCATCTGCTTTTCAGCTTCCAAAATTTTTTTGCTAATATCTCCTTTCCTGTTGTCCCAGCATTTATGTGGGTTTCATCTTTGCTATAAATTTAGTGGGCTTCATGAGGGAACAGCATTAAATGCTGTGTTTAATCTACCATCTTAACCCATAGCTCAGCTGGTGTAATTTTAATGTTAAGCCTTCACCCATTCAACAAATATTGCCTGGTTTCTATTACGTGAAGATTAGCATCATCTTGCTTCCATAATTCTAAGACAATTCTTTTGACTGTTAAGATACCCTTTCCTTATTATATTTAGGATAGTCAAGCTTTCTAGCACTAAAACTACTAGGTAAAAATGGGGAATACTAGCTAAATTGGGGAAAGCAGGTTACCTCTCTACCTCTTAATTTCCTTCATATCTTAGTAGTTTCCCCCTCACTGTAGCACTAGAATATGATATAAACAAATTAAAATATTCTCTAAGCTAATCATTATTTTTTTCCTCCAGTGTTAAAAGAATTGCTAAACTAGGGACTTGTCCTTTATCACTCCCTAACTCACCACTCCCCAATCCAAGCATTCACCAAATTTAGATGATTTAACCTTCTGAATATCTCCTGCATTTGTTCTGTCCAATGACAAAACTAAAATGATTTAGTAATGAGTTTGATGTTCTTTATTCAGGGGGAAGCAGTCCATGGGTTGAGGAGTACAGAGCTTCATAAGTAGTGGAGTACTCCTCCTGACAGATTTTGGGCAGGAGTGTTTTATAGACTGTTAGAAGAAGCAATATGGACACAGAATGATTGGCTAGGAGGTCAGGAATCTCACTAGAAGATTAGCAGGTCCTATTCTCTGTTAGCTAAAGCAGAGTTGGAGACTTGTGATTGGTATACATGAGGTTTCCTTGACAGTGAGGTGTTTCCCATAAGTGCAGGCTGACTGGGGTTTGGATCTGTGACACGGGCGGGCCACTGGGGTGACCTCCACTTTGTGAGCCCCGACGTATGAATTAATGTCATCAGTGCCTACGGTATTTTCCCTGAAGCACACGCCTCAAATTCACCCCCTTCCTTTCTGCCAGACTGAATTTTCTGAAATACAAATATGACCATGTCACATTCTTCTGTAAAACTCCCAAATGAATCCTTATTGCTTTAATCAAGTCCAAACTTAGAGCAGCATGGAGAGATACCCTTCTGACAAAGTTTCTTTAACCTCATTTTTCACTATGGCCTTCCTGGCACCAGGCACTTCAGTGAGATCGCACACATTTGTATATTTGTGTACTTATGTTCACCCTTTTCTGGAGACATCCTTCAAGACCTGCTTGGGTACCTCCAGAAATCTCTCACCAGCCCTCCCATAGCTGGACTTGGAGTTCCTTTTCCACACTTCCTGAGGACCCTGCCCCATACTACCTATATTGACATGAATTGTCTGCACTTCCATGCCTTATTAGAGCTGCCCTATTTTTCTATCCTACATATACTGTATACTATCTGACACATAGTAGAATGCTTCCTGCTATGATAATATTGAAACTGAGAGCCGCCACCAGATGAGATTTTTTTTTCTCTTAAGGGTATATTTTACCCACTTCTATAATTATTTGAGCCATTTTGATTTGAAATTCCTGTATTGGCCTGGGATTGAAGTAATTTTGGTTTCTTGCTAATTAACTCTTTAACCTCTTTGGGCTGCAATTATGTCATTTTTGTAATTATTTGATTAGATCACCATAATTTAACTCTAAAGTTTCTATTTTCTTTATATATCTCTCTGTCCTTTTATGCCCCTCGCCACACATGCACCCCCTGTTTTTTGGTTAAAGCTCCAGGTTAAAGCTTACTGTCAGCAAGCTCTCAGTAAGTCCATCCAAGGTTTTAGCTAATAATTTCAGATACACTGTCATATGTATTTGCGTCACTAGACAGAACTCTGGACGTCTGAAAAGACTTATAACCCCAAAGGCAGAAGCTCCCTAAAGAAGGAGGATTTTATAGCTCCTCTTAGATTGTTGGACAAAGGCACTCCACCAAGTACCCCTCCGCACCTCACCACCTCATTGACTTCGTAGCATGCCTTAGGTGTGTGCTTGCGTTGTAGACCATTGTCTCCAATTCCTTTGGCTTGTTTTAAAATTTTATGTCAACCAGTGTCCCTGGGGTTGAGAATTGGGTAAAATGGTCGACTAGACTCCCATGAGATCTGAGGAATAGATACTTACTTTAGTGAGTTTATTCAGTGAATAGCAAGCACCTGGGAAGGTAAACTGATTACAGAGATAAAGCAGTTAGGATCTCTCAGGAGAATAGAAATTCGTATGCATTAAGAAAAAAAAAAAACAGTTGTTTCTTTCTGTATAAGGAAAATCATCTCAGTGGAAAGAGGCTGTTTACATTTTTAAGTCAGCAAACTTCCTTCACAGCCACATCATGCATCAAACAGAGAAGGGAGGCGTTGGGGATGCTTTTCTTTTTTTCTTTGTCTTTGTTGGTCCTCGATCCCTTGAGATGAATGATCTTGGAGCAGGGAAGATCATGATAGCAATAATAACAACAATGCATCGATGATTTTCAAGTGCATCCATGAGGCAGAGTATGCTTTTCAAAGGACAGTCACTTCAATTCCATCTCATTTGATCATTAGGGCAACCCCAGGAGATACATAAGGTGGGTATTACTATCACTATTTTACACATGAGGATCCTGAGCCACGGAGGAAGTAGAGTTATTTGTCTGGAATCACAGAGCTAGTTAGTGGCAGCTTTGGAGCCAGAGCCCTGATTTTCTGAGAAATGTCACATAAATGGATTACATGCACTGTCTGCTCACAGAAAAGTCCAGGACATGGAGAAAGCCCAAACTTCCCTCTCATTTGGAAGTCCAAGTCAGTGGTTCTGGAGGTTTTATGATTCATCTGGCAGTTCTCAGAAGAGGACAGAAATTAAAACTGGAAAATCTCTTAGTGGTAATTTATCAACACCTGTGACCTGTCTTACCTAGAAGAATCAGTGCCTTTCTTTTCCCATGTTAGCTACTGGGCTTGTAAATCTCCAGAGAAATTAAGGATTTGTTTGATGGACTTAGAAGAATTCTGAATTGTTTCACTTCTTTCTTTATGCAAAGGAGAGCATTAGTGTCCTGGCTCCTGGGGCCACTTATCTATTGACCTGGTATCCAAAGAATATGCTTATTCTGCTGGATGACAGAAGAGAAAGGGAAAGTATTGTCCAGATTTTCAAATTACCATGAACTCCCCTGCATTTTTATCCCATCAGCTTAGAATCCTGGGTTGTCAGTTTTGGAGATACAGTACAAATCCCTCATTCAGAAGGGCAGGGAATCGAGATTCAGAAAGCTGAAGGGGTCAGCTAAAGTCCAGAGAGTTAGTTAATAACAGAACTGAGACTAGAATCGACAGAGTCAATAATAATAGTCCCTAGCTGCCCTTTTCTTAGTATCTGCTATGTCCTTGCTGCTGTGATTTGCTCTTACATCTGTCACTATATTGACTCTCTCACACCTGCAAAACTGAGGGCTCTTATCCCCATGTTTTTGTCAGAATAGGGTAGGCCAGCTTGAGGTAGCAAAGTGGTGCTGAAATCTCAGAGTGCTTAACATAACAGATTTATTTCTCATTCGTGCTACAGTCTGGTGTGGATTAGTAGGTGACAGATGGGGTGGATGGGAGCCATCTCTTCTCCTTGCGGTTACTAAAGACCCAGAATGAGAGCGTTTCCAACTTCCAGGAGATGACCCGCATGGAGCACACACCTCCGGGCTTGCTGGGGTAGGAGGGGAAACACACAGAGGACTCACACTCAGCTCTGTACTTGGGCTCATAAGTGCTTCGTATCACGTTGGTTCATGGCCCCTCCACCAGATCAGTCACATGGACCAATCAAAGTACTACAGAGCCAAGAAGTGACTGTCTTCTTTGTCCTTCAAAGAAGAAGAAAACAAATACTGATAAGCACAAGAGATGATTTACCATCCTGATCTGCTTCTACTCTTACCCTACTTTAATCTCCACAGAGCAGCCATAGTGATGTTTCTAAAATATATATCTTGTCATTTCACACCTCTGATGGAAACACAATACTTCCTTCCCATCACCTTAAAGTAAAATCCAAGCTATTCCGTAAGACCTTTAGACCTTGTTTAATTCCATAAGACCTTTAGACCCTTTCCGTCCTCATGCCACTGTCCCCAAATTCACTTTACTTTATCACATGTGTTTTGATTCAGTTCTTGACTGTTTCAAGCACTTTCTTTGCTCAGGATCTTTCCACATGCTGTTCCCTCTCCTTGCTTGCCCCTCTGCTTTCCCTTTGCTTGCCTAATTCTCTTGTATCCTTCATGTTTCAGCTTCAGTGGCATCTTTGACCAGCTGTTAAGTTCCCTGTGCATAGACATCGTGGCTGTTTTGTTCTCATTGTATATTCAGTACATCATACAAAGCCTGGCACAAAGAAGATACTCAATAAATATTTGTAAAACGATTACACGCAAGAGTGAATGAACGGAGGCCTCCGACATACAATACTACACTTAGTCTTCAAAAGCACAGTGATGCAGCCATAGCAGATAAATCACTTAGAACAGGAACTGTGCATATTATGTTTTTTAGTAATGTTATTGTGATAATGATGCCAATTTTGCAGGTAATGGTAATTCCATGTATCTCTAACTCATTACCTCCCTACTGCACATTGTCAATGAATAATATATTTTTAATTTTTTTGAACATTAAAGTACACAGTAGGGGTGGAAACCTAAGGTTTGAGTGACAGAGGGAATGTGGAACATATTTTTAAAGGCAGATACCATCAATTCAGCTTTTCTCATAAAACCAATGGAGTGATAATATTTTTCAAATAAGAAATCGCATATAGTCTGAAAAAGGATTTTTGTGTCATTTTCAAGAGTGGAGAATCATCTTATAAGAGGAGTTTTGACACCATTACATTGACATATCTAGGCCAATATATGGTTTGGAAGGACTGACATGGAATATATGTAATTAGAACTGTCATGGAAATTCCAAGACAGATGGTTAGATGGTTGTCATCTAGTTAGAACTAAACAGAATAAAAACTCATTGGAAGTTTGGTAAACCTATTTTAAAAGGTGACCAGTGAACCATGCATCAGTAGTAGTAAGAATTCTATGTACATATTTTTTTTTATACCTGGAATATTTTGTATAAACTTGATAAAGTCAGCAAGTCCTCCCTAAAAGCAGTTTGGAAATTCTTGAAGTACTTCTGGTTGTGATTTTAAAATCATTTAGAGAAGTCACTTCATGGGAATAATTAAAGTGAAACTCATTATTGAGTCTCCTTAACAATATAACATTCAGATGAAATCATACTAAATATTTCCCTGTCTATTGCAACCATCTCCTTAATAGCATTTGTCAGCATATATTACACACTAAAATTATTTATGATATTTTGTTATTGCTGACTTGATTTAATTACATTGGGACTTAAAAGAAAAGGCATATAAACTGAGAGGCTTCACAAACACTTTGTTATAGAATAGTTCTGTGAAAGGACATCTTTCCCCTTAACTCTGCATCTGCCCCTAGCTGCCTCCCCACTTT
Organism: Lipotes vexillifer; assembly: GCF_000442215.2. NCBI lineage: Eukaryota > Metazoa > Chordata > Mammalia > Artiodactyla > Lipotidae > Lipotes > Lipotes vexillifer. The sequence goes on along the minus strand of NW_006773409.1, from coordinate 388,230 downwards.
TAAAACCAGACATGAAATAGTATTGTCCAATCTCTTCTTAATCCCATCTTCAGAAAAGGCTGTGGGCTGCCTTCAGAAATTAGCTCCTGAAATTACACACCCTCTAACTCCATTCTCTTTGGTTTTTAAAATACTGCATCTCCTCTACATCTTTAAGAGGTGAATATATCTATCGAGAATGTTTCAACATGGAAGCAACCTCAATGTCCATTGACAGAGGAATGGATAAAGAAGATGTGCTACATATATACAATGGAATATTACTCAGTCATTAAAAAGAGTGAAATAATGCCATTTGCAGCAATAGGGATGAACCTAGGTATTATCACACTAAGTGAAGTAAGTCACACAGAGAAAGAGAAATATAGTATGATATCACTTATATGCAGAATCTAAAAAGAAATGATACAAATGAACTCAGAACCTTCTTAAAGGAGCTCTGTGACCATTTGGAAAATACCTTTTCTGGTGGATGATATGACTTCTGATGGAGACTGAATCACAGTTTTTCCCAACCACTGTATTTTTTTTTAATGTACAGGAATCTAATTGGTCCTAAAATTTAGAATTAGCCTTATACTCCCTGGACATGCTCAACATGTCTGGCTCTCTGGGGGGTTGAGACACTTGTATTCTGCTCAGTAGTTTGTGTGAGGGTGCAGTCAGGTGGTCAGCACTGTGGGGGGGGGCTATGCTGGCCCAACCTCTCTGTTCTGTGCCACCTGCCCCCTCAGGGAGCCCGTCTCTCCAACTGCCAGGCAGTCCACACCCTCCCATTTCACACCCACCCCATTTAAAAAACACTTCCAAGAAAACACATGGCAAATTTCTTCTCTCAATGTGCAGGTAGGTCATCAGATTTTATATTCCAGCCTTCCTAAGGCATTTGAGTAATTGTAGAATGCTAAACTTTAAGTCAAAGGAATTAATCTTTATTGTTTATAATCAGAAAAAATGGAAACAATTTAAATGACTAACATTTAGGAAATTAAGTAAATGATGACATGTACATGATGGTGTGTTACCTACATATTAAAGTTACATTTACAAAATGTTTTCATTTTTCGTATAAAATTATAAACATTTTAAACCTGTAGAATTTTAATGGCAAGAAAATGCTTATGTCATATGTTGAGCAAACAGCAGGAAACGGTACAGTATGATGAAAACTATTTAAAATATCACAGGAAAAAACTAGAAGTAAGTATTTGCCTTTGTGTGATGAGGTTATGGTTTTAATTTTAATTATTGAATGATTCCTTTATTATTCTTGCTGTGAGGAAAAATAATTTAAGTGTAAAAAGAAGAAAGGAATGGATTGCCAATGGGGAATTTTTAACAACCAGTTTCTGCGTGTGTGTGTGTGTGTGTGTGTGTGTGTGTTTGTGTGTGTGTGTGTTTCTCCAGATATCTTTATCTACTTCTACTACATTGCTTGCTTATTTGGTAGGAAAGGATGCAAGTCTTCCACAAGCTATGACTGGGGAAGGCTTGGTTTGCCTTGCCACAAAGTTGATTCTGGATGAAACACTCAGAGCTTTAGACCTGGATTTATAGACGTCTTACCTTACTAATACATGGAGACCTTTGGATTTCAGCCTTGCTAGCCTCCTCTGTATTGCTGAGGAATGCAGTTTTTGGCCCTCTTATTTCTTCACATAGAGGAAAAAAGAGCTTTGGCATCAAATTGGCTTCAGTTTCAGTGGACTCCACTGATTGCTAGCCGTGTGACCCCACTCTATCTACCTCGGTCAGTAGGCAACAGCTTTCTCGTCTGCTAAGTGGTAATGAGGACTGCCTTGTTCTTGTAGGATAAAAATGAGAAGACCCATGAAAAAAACCTTAGCATGTAAGTTCTCAAAAATGGAGAGTTACTTTATTTCTCTTGATCCATAATTACGCCATGCTTCCAAAATCAAGGATTTGATAGTGAGGGTTTTATCAAGAATGGAGTCGCCCTGTCATTTCTCAGGGTGAGTTTTTTCTTAGGAGTCTCTTTGGTTCCACTAAATATGCCTGAAAGCTTGAATAAACAAAGTCTCACCTTTTTTTTTTTTTTTTTTTTTTTTTTTTTTTTGTGGTACACGGGCCTCTCACTGCTGTGGCCTCTCCCGTTGCGGAGCACAGGCTCCAGACGCGCAGGCTCAGCGGCCAGGGCTCACAGGCCCAGCCGCTCTGCTGCATGTGGGATCCTCCCGGACCGGGGCACGATCCCGTGTTCCCTGCATCGGCAGGCGGACTCTCAACCACTGCGCCACCAGGGAAGTTCCAAAGTCTCACCTTTATTCAAATAAGCTTTGGTTTTGCTCAGGAGAATAGTGGGGTTTCTTTTCCAAGTTAATAGAATAAAAAACTTCAAATGTGTCTTCTCCTCAAAGACTAGGTTAATTCTGCTAAAGGCTTCTTCCATTTACTGTTGGGACCTAAGGAGACCATGACATGTTAATAACAGTATTAATTGTTAAAATTCATTTGTTAGGAAAACAAAGTTCTTATTTTCTTACCATTATCTTTTTTTTTTAATAAAAAGAATTAACTTAAATCACTTAGCTCCACTTTTTGTTTCCTGCTTTTTGTCATCTCTAAGTTTGGTGCCATATTGTTTCAATGTTCAGCTAAGTGCAAATCTAAGCTCTCATCTGAAGTCCTTTGCCAAGTTGCTCGTTTCTATTATTCTCAACCCCAGTCAAACCCCATATTGACAACATCCTCAATCTCTTTCAGCCTCTGAGGCAAAGTTGATGAATAAGTAGAAGACAGCCGGAGGTAAAAAGCAACCTACTCCATTCTTTCAAAGTAGATTTATTCCTTCGTGGAAATTAGTTGAGAGTTAACTCTTATTTATTTATTTATTTTCCTTTCATTACTCATGTTTCATTCTGCCTCCTGGTGGTTGAACAAGACTAGATTTTTTTCCCCTGTCCTTTTTCCCCTTCCCACACTCACTTTGCTGCCAAGTCATTAAGCAAGGCAAACTCCTCTCCCATATGGGCTGTTAGCTTTTATTTGTGCACTGCTGTTCTTAAACATGGCTGGCCTGAACTCTAGTTTCTTTCTGGATTGAGAAGAGAGTCCCCGGCATCTGCTCTGATTATAGCAGGGTCTGCTAGTCTGCAGGCCTATCTCAGATGAGCCTTGAGGTGTAGCTTCGTCCTTTTGGCCTCACTCATTCATTCATAAAGTCATTTTTCTGATTCAACAAATTTATTTTGACCACCTAGTATCAACCATTCTAGGTGCTAGGGATATTTTAGTGAGTATAAAAAAAAAAAATCTTCACCTTTCTGGAGCATATTATCTAGTGAGGGGAAGGGGTGGAGAATAAGTATACTGTACACATTACTATATATAGTCTATTAGAAAGTAATAAATGCTTTGGGAAAAGAAATAGAACAGGTTGATGGAGATCAGAAGGTTCAAGGGGAGAGGTTTACAGCGTTAGATAAAGTGGTCAGTGTCGATTCCATTGAGAAGTGACAGATGAGTCAAGAGTTGAAGGAGGTGACAAAGTGAGCCAAAAACCTATTTGGGGAAAGAATGTTCCAGGCCAGGGCAAAACTCTTGTGGTGGGAAAAGTCAAGACACACTTATTAAAAATTTTTATATTTTTGGCAGTACTAATCATTGGGGGTACAGAGATAAATCAAGAATGTTTCTTGCTTCCAAGAAGCTTATAGTCTAGTATAGGAAACCAATCCAAAATAGGCAATTTCAGTATATCATAATTACTGATAAGACATAGAGCTAAGGATGCTATAGGATGCTAAGGATGGCCTAGGATCCTTGTAGGATGCTATAAGAATACTATAGGAACGTAAAAGAGATTTGGGGAGGGTGACACTGCTAATCATTTCTCTTTGCTAACATGTTCGAAACAAGATTGGACAGAGTATAGACCACTAATTACAGAAAAAGGTGATCTTTTCATGGTGGGAAGAAAGGAGTCAAATTTGTTTAGGAAGGTCTGTATAAAACATCCCATTTTTGTAGATTCTCTGAAAAAAATAGTTTTACTAAAGGATCTGAGTGAAGGCAGTGAAGTAGTATGATTGGATTATGTTGTAAAAGACCCCCCACACACTAACAGTGTTTGGAGAAGGATTGTAGGGGCAAGAGTCCAAGCAGGAATAAAAGGCCATGTGATGGTTATAAAAGCACAATGAACGCGATCTCTGCCCTCAATAAGCTCACCAGTTAGGTGGAGAGACATGGCAGAGAATGAGAATGATTAAATATTAGCATATAAAAGGCTCTCATTTGTAGCTAAGTTCATTTGTACCCTTGTTTTAGATCCCGCCTATAACCGATATCGTATGATATTTGTCTTTAGTTACAGATGTAGGAAACAAACTTATGATTACCAGGGGATAAGGGGGGACGGACAAATTGGGAGATTGGGACTGACATATACACACTACTATATATAAAATAGATGACTAATAAGGACTTACTGTATAGCACAGGGAACTCTACTCAATACTTGGTAATGGCCTATATGGGAAAAGAATCTAAAAAAGAGTGGATATATGTATATGCATAACCGATTCACTTTGCTGTACAACTGAAACTAAAACAACATTGTAAGTCAACTATACTCCAATAAAAATTTTTAAAAAAAAGGCTCTGAAAAAATCGTGCTGAAAAGAAACTTTTTCAGCTGTGTTTATCATCATGCTGGTGTGTGTGGTGAATCTCCAAGTAGGGACTACAATGTGTATGTGTGTATGTGTGTGTAATTTGTCGATTGGTAAAATCCTCTTTTCTTTCCTTTGTGCAGAGTAGCTCCTGAGATTAGTTTTTATTACAGCATTCACTGGGAAATGTTGTGTAGGGTTAAAACTGGGGATAAGAAATAAAATGTGGAGAGTCTTGAATACCACACCGAGTTTAAAGTTGTGATAATGTGTGTTTCTTCTCTACTGCCCTACTTTTTGGTCCCTCTCAATCTTGCTAGTAGTTCATAGTGACAGTTAGTCATTCGTTTGTTCATTCATTCACTCATTCATTACATCATAAAGTATATGCATGGCACTGGCCAGGTCACTGATCAGGAAAAAGAAAGAAAATTTGACATACTCCCTCTTCTTCGCAAGCTTCCAGACATAAAGACCTACCTTGGAATCCATCAATGACTAAGCAGAGGAGAGGCTACAAAAAGCCTTGTCGATTGATGGAGTAGACTTTAATGCTTAAGAAAGAGTTTAGATCTACATCATCTACTCTGGCAGCCACCAACCAAATGTGCCTGTTGAGCCCTTGAAATATGACCAGTCTGAACTGAGATGTGCTGTAAATATAAAATATATGCTGGATTTTAAAGACTTAATAAAATTAATGAAAAATATTAATAATTCAACAATTTTTCTTATATGTTAAAATGATAGTATTTTGGATATAAATTAAATAAAATATAAAATTAACTCCAACTCTTTACTTCAACTTTTTAAAATGTGGCTACTAAAAAATCTTAAATTGCACATGTGGCTTACATTGTATTTTTTTTGACATCTTTATTGGAGTAAAATTGCCTTACAATGTTGTGTTAGTTTCTGCTTTATAACAAAGTGAATCAGCTATACCTACACATATATCCCCATATCCCCTCCCTCTTGCATCTCCCTCCCACCCTCCCTATCCCACCCCTCTAGGTGGTCACAAAGCACCAAGCTGATCTCCCTGTGAAATGCGGCTGCTTCCCACTAGCTATCTATTTTACATTTGGTAGTGTATATAAGTCCATGCCACTCTCTCACATCATCCCAGCCTACCCTTCCCCTCCACGTGTCCTCAAGTCCTTTCTCTACATCTGCATTTTTATTCCTGTCCTGCCCCTAGGTTCTTCAGAACCACTTTTTTTTTTTTTTAGATTCCACGTATATGTGTTAGCATACGGTATTTGTTTTTCTCTTTCTGACTTACTTCACTCTGTATGACAGACTCTAGGTCCATCTACCTCACTACAAATAACTCAGTTTTGTTTCTTTTTATGGCTGGGTAATATTCCATTGTATATATGTGCCACATTTTCTTTATCCATTCATCTGTTGATGGACACTTAGGTTGTGTCCATGTCCTGGCTATTGTAAATAGAGCTGCCATGAGCATTGTGGTACATGACTCTTTTTGAATTATGGTTTTCTCTGGGTATACACCCAGTAGTGGGATTGCTGGGTCGTGTGGTAGTTCTATTTTCAGTTTTTTAAGGAACCTCCATAGTGTTCTCCATAGTGGCTGTATCAATTTACATTCCCACCAACAGTGCAAGAGGGTTCCCTTTTCTCCACACCCTCTCCAGCATTTATTGTTTGTAGATTTTTTGATGATGGCCATTCTGACGGGTGTGCCCTCTTCAGATGTGTCTTTTGCAATATTTTCTCTCAGTCTATGGCTTGTCTTCTGTTTATTTTTCAAGACTCACTTCAAGTACCACACAGGGTCTTTTTCAAACCAAGACCCTGACTGAACTGGTTGCCATGACACATTATACCAGATCAAAACCCCTGATTAATTTGTTTGTGTCCCCCACAGACATGCTGTGTGCTCCTTGAGTCCAGGGAAAATATCTTCCTTTGTCTCATTTGCATCTGACCCCTGCAGACACTTGAAAAGAGAATGATGTGAATGATCTTTCAATTTCTGGCTCTGACTCTTGCCTATTAGAGGAATCACTTATCTCTGAGATTCTCTTTATAATAGGGATAAACAAAGCACTTCCTTGAACACAGTTATTGTCAGAGTCAGATTAGATGGTGAGTGTAAACCTGTAGCCCCAGGCTGTTAGGTAAAAGATGCACCACTCTAAGTCGGTCTGGTATTCCTGCAATGCAGCCTCCCTGACCTGCATCTTTCCTAGGTTCATTTTGCCATTGAGATGCTTGTTCGCCACCACAGATCTTCCCCTTTCTCATCACAATTGTCTCGAAGTCCACCTATTCCACAAAGTTTTCCTTAACTAGGTAGCTTGCTCTGGTCTTTCTTTATTTCCTAAAACATGCTCTTAGTGTCACCGTCTCTGGAACACTCCCCGCTTCCCTTTAAAAATCGAGTGGGTTTATTTCTCTCATATCCTCAATGAGATGGTACACCCTTAAGTGGTCAAGGCTATGATTTCTAGTTCTTTACTGCATTCTCAACTTCAGCAGAAGGACCCATATTCACCAAATAATAAATACATCCATGGATCAATGGAACAGGATAGAAAGCCCAGAGATAAACCCACGTACATATGGTCACCTTATTTTTGATAAAGGAAGGAAGAGTATACAGTGGAGAAAAGACAGCCTCTTCAATAAGTGGTGCTGGGAAAACTGGACAGGTACATGTAAAAGTATGAGATTAGAGCACTCCCTAACACCATACACAAAAATAAACTCAAAATGGATTAAAGACCTAAATGTAAGGCCAGACACTATCAAACTCTTAGAGGAAAACACAGGTAGAACACTCTATGACATAAATCACAGCAAGATCCCTTTTGAGCCACCTCCTAGAGAAACGGAAATAAAAACAAAAATAAATAAATGGGAGCTGATGAAACTTAAAAGCTTTTGCACAGCCAAGGAAACCATAAACAAGATGAAAAGACAACCCTCAGAATGGGAGAAAATATTTGCAGCTGAAGCAACTGACAAAGGATTAATCTCCAAAATATACAAGCAGCTCCTGCAGCTCAGTATCAAAAAAAACAAACAACTCAATCCAAAAATGGGCAGAAGACTTAAACAGACATTTCTCCAAAGAAGATACACAGATTACCAACAAACACATGAAGGATGCTCAACATCACTAATCATTAGAGAAATACAAATTAACACTACAGTGAGGTATCACCTCACACTGGTCAGAATGGCCATCATCAAAAAATCTACTAACAGTAAATGCTGGAGAAGGTGTGGAGAAAAGGGAACCCTCTTGCACTGTTGGTGGGGATGTAAATTGATACAGTCACTATGGAGAACACTATGGAGGTTCCTTAAAAACTAAAAATAGAACTACCACACGACCCAGCAATCCCACTACTGAGCATATACCCTGAGAAAACCATAATTCAAAAAGAGTCATGTACCACAATGTTCATGGCAGCTCTATTTACAATAGCCAGGACATGGACACAACCTAAGTGTCCATCAACAGATGAATGGATAAAGAAAATGTGGCACATATATATATAATGGAATATTACGCAGCCATAAAAAGAAACAAAATTGAGTTATTTGTAGTGAGGTGGATGGATCTAGAGTCTGTCATACAGAGTGAAGTAAGTCAGAAAGAGGAAAACAAATACTGTATGCTAACACATATATATGGAATCTAAAAAAAAAAAAGTGGTTCTGAAGAACCTAGGGGCAGGACAGGAATAAAGACGCAGACGTAGAGAAAGGGCTTGAGGACACGTGGAGGGGGAAGGGTAGGCGGGGACCAAGTGAGAGAGTGGCATGGACATATATACATTACCAAATGTAAAATAGATAGCTAGTGGGAAGCAGCCGCATAGCACAGGGAGATCAGCTTGGTGCTTTGTGACCACCTAGAGGGGTGGGATAGGGAGGGTGGAAGGGAGACGCAAGAGGGAGGAGATATGGGGATATGTGTATACGTATGGCTGATTCACTTTGTTATACAGAAGAAACTAACACAACATTGTAAAGCAATTATACTCCAATGAAGATGTTAAAAGAAATAAATATGTCCAGAACTGAAGTTAATCGAAAAGAGTTCCCTTACCATGTACTTTGCTGCCTCCTAGCGTTTTGGCCGGGCTCTGTCTGGGCTGTGAGAAGTTTCTTCGGAGCTCTAGCTCAGTCAGCAGCCCCCTGATTGGACAACACTGTTGCAGATAATAGACCTGGGGCAGCGGACTGCTACTGGTGACAGATGCCCATGGAGATGCTACTCTACTGCAACAAACAGAGGCCTTGCCCTCCTGCCTCCTAGACTAGGTTCCATGTGGCAGACCCTGTGCTTCATCCCTGTGCTATTTGTGGGATGTCTGTGGAGAGTTTTTAGAGACTTCCTTCCTTCCCTCAGACACCTCCCTCTTTTTCCCTCATTCTCTGACTTGATCGTTCTCTGGAGGTTTTTGTTCATTCTTCAATCTTAACTCTACAGTGCAGCACATGTTAACATTCAAATACTTCTGCGAAAAATGAAGCGTATGTGTTTTTCCCCCAGTTATCCAACTTGTAAACAAATTTCTAATCCTTCCAGGAAAGATTGGACAGCTACTTGTTCTTGGAGAAGGTAACATGGGGTCACTTCAGTGGGACATAAATCACAAGAAAGGGGTAGCCTGTGCACTTTATAGATTTGCCAGGCATTGTTTTGAATAAATACCTGCAGACACAACATGATGTGGTGGACAGTACACAGGTTTTGGAGCAGATGCTGCGTTCAAATCCCGGCATCTTTGATCTTTGTCTCTGTGATGTGTGTAAACATCTCAGGCCGTTGGTTTTGTTCCCAGAGCAATGGGGGACAGCAATGCCTAGCTCACAGAGTGTTGTGAAGTCTGAGTGACAGAATATATGCAAGATCAACTCATTAAGGGGTTCTTGTTCTTGAAATGCAAAGAACAGTTCTCCTGGGAATATTGATTCCCATTCCAAAGTTTGTTCCTGTATTTTTCAGCTGCCTCGTCTTTCCCCCAAACTTAGTCTCTTGCAGGGAAGAGATCATGTCTTCAATCTTCTTCTATAGATTAGCACAGTGCCTGGCACTTAGGTTTTTAACAATGTTTATTCAATGAATGGAATGCCTATAGCTAAAGATGCTGATGCTTTTTGACTTTTCATTACACATTCTTACAGTTCTCGGAATTCATATATTTTAGAGCTGGAGACTAATTCCCCCCTATATCTGCACCCCAATTAAATAGATAGACTTTATCCCATGTACCACCTTTCCTTTCCTTTGAGTTTTTCATTCAAAGCATGATCAAGTCTTCATCTCCTTCTGCTGCTTAGACCTCTCACTTCCGCTCAGTCAAAGCTCCCAGATGGATGTGATGTTCTTTAATTTCACTTGTCTTACCTATGATCACATCAAGCCACTTATTTGTTAATAGACTGTTTGGTGGCTTCACAGTTGGAATTACTGTATATCATGTTTCACTTCCACAAGGACATCCTTTATTCCCGTTTGCCATGTGTATCATTTGTCTTTTCTTCTTGCCAGGCTGAGCCAGCTTCTCTCACTTTATCTCCCAAGTCAGCTGTTCATTTCCCCCCTGTGATTGTCACTGATAATTTCCAAGTTAAATCATATGAGTGGAAATAGGATCCACAGCTGGAGTTGAAATGCTGCTCCTTGAGTTATTACCACAGTCTGATCCTGGGCAGATAGAGAAGTTGAAGATGATAGGTTTCCTATGCCTAGGAATCATAATGCTATCCATCCAACAGTAACTAAGATGGGGATTGATTCCCCCTGGGGAGAGCAGTATTCATATTTTTTCACTCTGGGTCTATATCAGGGGAATTCAAGAGAGGTGAGTGCTTTTCAGTAGTTTTCTGTCATTTTATGAGAGATAAGTTAGATAAGGTGATAATGTGGGCTGGACATCAAATGAGTTGTAAATGACTGACCAGCCATTTAGGCTGTCAGTGATCTCAAATCTAGGGAATCTTTTTACCAGGGTAGAGACGTTTGATTGCTTAGATTCAAACAGTAGATGTAAGAGAAGATCAAATAATAGATTTGTTCATTCAAAAATATCTATTTGAGGATTTCATGGTACCAAAGCTTATGCCATACCTTTGACTTAATCAGCATTCATTAATACAAATATTTATTATTGCCTATCACCATTCCAGGATTGGGAATACAAGGTCAACAGAACACACAATACCCCATCCTCATGGAGCTGGCCTTTTAATGAACAAGATTGATAATAACTAGAAAACAGAGGAATTAGATGATTTTCAATGTACTAGGAAGAAAATAAAACGGGAAAATGTGAGACCATCTTGGTTGATTCAAGGTTTAGAAAATTCTCTTTGGCAGCTGTTGGAGCATCGACTTAGGGGCAAGAAGGGAGGCAGGAAAATTGATTGGGGAGCTGCCACCGAGGTCTGGGAGAGGGATGGTGGTGGCTCAGACTCGGGTTGTAGCAGGAGAAACGGTGAGAAATATACAGATGGCCAAGAGCTGTGTGTATATGTACATATAAGATATGTGTATATATGGTGTGTATATATATATGTTAAGTGTGTATGATAATATATCATGTAGACAGCATTGCAGGATGGGAAGACAAGAGAGAAATTAAGGTCATTCCCTAGGTTTGGCCTAAAGCGTCCTGTGGATGTGGGCACCGTTTACCGAGGGGGAGAACGTTTTGTGGGCAAAGAGCAAAGTTAATGGGGAGAGAGAAGCAGTCCAGTCTACCCGCCTTTTCACATTTGACTTTCACAAGTGAGAGTGTGAAATTGCTAGACAGGAGACTAGAATTTCGAGGATAGGGGCCTTCGGAAGGCATCGATGTCAAGGTGGTAAGACTGAGATCAAGGAAAGAAAGTGTATAAGTAGGGCAGAGATGGGGTTTGAGGACTGAGCTCTGAGATTTGAGGATCTGGAGGTTTTCTAGATGAGTCCTAGCAAGGTCTAGTGAGAAGAGTGGTTTTTGGGATAGAAGGAGAGCAGTGAGTGTCGTACAGTAACACTCGAGATCCCTGTGAGATGATGCTGAGAAGTCAAGTGTGATGATGCGGAATTAGACATTTTTCTTGAGCAGGGATCTAATCATTGGTGGCATTAAAGAGTGGGGGGGGGGACAAAAACCAATTGGAGCGAGTTGAGGAGGAAAAATGAAAATAAGAGTGTCAACACAGGGTATAAACAGCATTCTCTTCCTCCCTCCCTCCCTCCCTCCCTCCCTTCCTCTCTCCCTCCCTCCCTTGGCAAGGATAATTGCCAAGTAGTTGATCTGTTTGAGGCTCATTCAGACCACAGTCATGACAGTCTCCTAAGTGGAACCCTAACCCTGAGCCAGACCTTCTCAAGGAACTCTTCACAAGGTCTGCACCTTTGATCTTGATTATAGTCTTGAATTATCTTTCCAAATGTCCAATCTTCTCCCTCTACCCATCCCTCAGCCCCTGATCTTATTACTGGAGGCACAGCATCTCTCTTAGCAGTCTCCTCCATACTCCAGTTGGTGAATCGTGGGCCTCAAAAAAAAAAAAATTCATGAACATGGCTAGAAACAAAAAGTTGGGCAACTACTTGCTGTTCAGGAGAAGCTCAAAAACAGTAAACACCTCCATGCGGTGCTTATTGACCTCCAAATTGGACAGCCCGTACGAGGACAGAAGACACAGGGTGTGAAGCACACATCCTCAGCATGACTGTGACTGGCTGAGAGGTCTTTGGATGTCCTCTGACTGAGCAGTTGATTCACTTTAAGTCAACCAAAAGTAATTTTTAAAATTTAAGACTGTCCCCTACCCCAGCTTTCTTCCAGATAAATGGCCCCTCTTTCTGGCCTCAGACACATCAAGCTTTTATTCGGCCTCAGGACATTTGCACTTTCTGCTCCCTCTGCTCAAATGCTCTGCCCCCAAGCCCTATGCATGGCTGGTGTTTTCTCATCCTCTGGCATGAATTCACACGTCATCCTCTGATTACATCTGGACAATCAATTTAAAGCAATCCCATTCCTTGCCACTTTGATTTCTTTTATAACATCTGTCTCAACTTGTTTACTTCTTTGTTCATTTTTTGGTTGCCTCCATCAGACTATAAGCTCTTTCAAAGCAGGAATTTCCATCCTTCCTGCTGTATGCTGAAGGCCCACCACACTGCTGGACACACAGTTGGTGCTCAATACATGTTTGTTAAACAAAATGTGAGTGCTTTAGAGAATATTAGGTGTTTAAGAATACCTTTCAAGGATTTCTGCTGACTTTCTCAACACCACAAGAGAAGGAATGTGGGAGTCCCAAGAAGTTGGAAAAGGCAGGAAAATGGGTTCTCTTTCAGAGCTTCCAGGAGGAACCAACACTTTGATTTTAGCCCAGCGAAATACATTTTGGACTTCTGACCCCCAGAACTGTGAGATATTATATTCATGTCATTTTAAGCCACTGATTTTGTGGTAGTTTGTCACAGGAGCAACAGGAAATAAATCTACCTAGTGCCTCACATCAAACTCACCCACTCCAGCTCCCTCATCTCTGTCCCCTATTAGGTAGATTCCATAATTGACATAGGTGCATCCTAAGAAAGGGACATCTGGATTGTGGGATTGTTTTACTGATCTGTTCTGCATGGATCTGCCTGGATTGTGAGGAAGTAGCACAGAGGTTTAGGGGAGACCATCAGTGATTAGGGCTGGTAATAGGAGGAGCTAGAGGCTAGAGGATGAGAAGTTACTCCTCTCCTAGTTTGGTGAAGAACAAACTTTTTCCCTGGAACATCACAGATATTGTCATGGATTACAAAGAGAAAAAGAAAAAAAAAGAAAAATTTAAAAAATAGAGGAAGAAAAGAAGGAAAGAGGAAGTTAGCTTATATTATGTCTTCCTCTGATACATAACCCTGGCCTCTCCAAGCCCATACTTACTTTATGTGCCACGTGAAAGTACTGTAGAATGATTTCCTCTGTGGTCTCTTTTAATGTTAATTTTATTTGATTCTATCATCACAGGTTTTCCTTTTAGGATAAACTTTGGTCCCAGTGATTTAGAATCACAGCAAGATCCTTTTTGACCCACCTCCTAGAGAAATGGAAATAAAAACAAAAATAAACAAATGGGATCTAATGAAACTTAAAAGCTTTTGCACAGCAAAGGAATCCATAAACAAGACGTAAAGGCAACCCTTAGAATGGGAGAAAATATTTGCAAATGAAGCAGCTGACAAAGGATTAATCTCCAAAATTTACAAGCAGCTCATGCAGCTCAATATCAAAAAAACAAACAACCCAATCCAAAAATGGGCAGAAGACTTAAACAGACATTTCTCCAAAGAAGATACACAGATTGCCAACAAACACATGAAAAGATGCTCAACATCACTAATCATTAGAGAAATGCAAAGCAAAACTACAATGAGGTATCACCTCACACCAGTCAGAATGGCCACCATCAAAAAACCTACTAACAATAAATGCGGGAGAGGGTGGGGAGAAAAGGGACCCCTTCTGCACTGTTGGTGGGAATGTAAATTGATACAGCCACTATAGAGAACAGTATGGAGGTTCCTTAAAAAACTAAAAATAGAACTACTATACGACCCAGCAATCCCACTACTGGGTGTATACCCTGAAAAAACCATAATTCAAGAAGAGTCATGTACCACAATGTTCATTGCAGCTCTATTTACAATAGCCAGGACATGGATGCAACCTAAGTGTCCATTGACAGATGAATGGATAAAGAAGATGTGGCACATATATACAATGGAATATTACTCAGCCATAAAAAGAAATGAAATTGAGTTATTTGTAGTGAGGTGGATAGACCTAGAGAGTGTCATATGGAGTGAAGTCAGAAAGAGAAAAATACTGTATGCTAACACGTATATATGGAATCCAAAAAAAAAAAGGTTCTGAAGAACCTAGGGGCAGGACAGGAATAAGGACGCAGACATGAGAAAAAATCATAAATCTGCCAGTTACTAAATCTGGCACCACTGGTTGGGTTCATCAAACCTTCTGAGCTTTAGTTCCTCACCAATAAAATAAGATTAATAATTCTATCAGAATTTAAGTTCAGTGAGGGCAAGGCCTTAATGTTCTCACTGTGGTATTCCAGCACCTAGCAGGATGCTTGGTGCTTTGCAGGCATTCAATAGATTCTTCTGAAATAAATTGCTGTTTACCTCAGAGGGCTGCTGTGCTGCAAGGGTTATAAATAATCTATGTAAATCATTTAACATAATTCCTGGTATATAGGAACTCAAAGTAACTGGCACTAAATATTTAGACACACATTTTGAGAATATTCAGGTAGCAACGTGTAGTAGCATTTGAATATATATATGGGAACTCCAGAAAAAATTGGACTTAGAAATACAGAAATAGATATAATGTATTTAGAGGCAGCAGACAAAATCACAAGAGGAGACGGGTTCTTGAGGCTAAGTGACTTATGTGGAGCATGATTAGGCTGGGGTGCCTGCTGTTCAAGATTCCCAGGGTATCACATGCCCAGGATCTCCTTAGCAGGACCTAGGATATCAGATCAGTTGAAACTAAAGCTTTAGGGGGAAGAAGAAGATTTAGTCTGGTGTCAGATAGGAAGACCTTTGCTGGCAGAAAGACAGGGCATACACACCTTGTATCTGATTAGGCTTCACACTGGTCCGGGAGGAGAAGGGCGTAGGGACAGCTGATGCATGAGGGCAAGGCTTCCTACAGTGAGGCTCCTTCATGTGCACTCCCTTTTGTTCTGTTTCCCTCCCCCACCTCTCCCAAGACAGCCTCAGGCCTCAGATCCCCAAGCATGATTGATCGCATTGTATTTTCATTAGGTTACAGAAACAGGGTAATTATGGGATGCAGAAATCCTCCAAAGATTCTAGAAGGAAAAAAATATACGTGTGATCAACTGTTAACGCAGGCTCTCTCTGATGCCTCCCATAAATGTGTTCAGTGTTGGAAAGCATTTGTTCGATTCATCATGTTTAACTACGTACTTATCCTCACACTTTAGGTAATGAGCTGCCCTCACCTGACCCCTTTGCTTTACATCTGTGGTCGAGGCAGCCTCGTCCTCCCAGCAGGGAATCCTAAGGTTGCCCTGAGGAAATCCTCAGCACCTCCTTTCTCCTGCCTTGGGGTTTCCCGCCTGCCTAAACCAGCTCTGTGTGCTCTTCTGTGTCTCGAATATTTCTCACCAGACCCATAGGATCTGCCTCCCTGCTGCCAACTAAGCCCCTGACCCTAATCACATTACTGACCTCTCTAATTAGATTCCTGGTTCTGGTGGCTACAGGACATATCTCCCTTGCCGTCCATATGCCATTGGAACAAGGAGGAGGGAGATTTTGTTTATTTTTTTTATTTTATTATTATTATTTTTAATAGGTTTATTTATTTATTTATTTTTGACTGCGTAGGCTCTTCGTTGCTGTGCGTGGGCTTTCTCTAGTTGCGGTGAGCAGGGGCTACTCTTTGTTGCAGTGCGCGGGCTTCTCACTGTGGTAGCCTCTCGTTGTTGCTGAGTATGGGGTCTAGGTGTGTGGGCTTCAGTAGTTGTGGTTCACAGGCTCTAGAGCGCAGGCTTAGTAGTTGTGGCGCACGGTCTTAGTTGCTCCGTGGCATGTGGGATCTTCCAGGACCAGGGCTCAAACCCGTGTCCCCTGCCCTGGCAGGCGGATCCCTAACCACTGTGCCACCAGGGAAGCCCTATTTTTTTTAAAGAAGGGAAAGGTTAGATTTCTTTTTCCAAAGTAAAACACACACACACACGCACACACACACACGCACCATTTTTGCTGTAGATATGTTATTCCTTTAGCAACTATCTCTTACTTCTGAGACTGTGCCCCCCACTCCCAATTAGAGAGAAGAGCTTTCCAGTTTGCTTTTAGAGAAGACATAAACATTCTCCTTAACGTCTGTTCATCACTTGTGAGGCAATTTTTTGTCCAATTAGGAGCTAGGAACTTCTAAGTCTACTTTACAGAAGAAATAAATATTCTCCTCCCCAAAATACATTTTCAGCCAAAATATGCCAGCTGGAGTAGGTTAGAAATTGTACCAGGTTTATGTTTCTTAACTATCTAAGCTGTACCTGTTATAAATGGCTGCTGACACAAACCATTCTAGAAATTTCTGAAACTTTGAACTAAGACATTTTGACTACAGATTTAAGCTTATTTCATCACATTGTGCATTATAGACAGAGAGCTAAAAGATGTTTAATTAAGAGCACAAAACTCTAACCTAGCAAGTGAATAATCTCGACTAGCAGAAGATAAAGTGTTAGCCTTGAAGAGGGCAATATACTTCACTGTTTGGTCCTCATTTTATTGGACTCCGAGGCTCGGCACTGGGTTGGCTTGGGAATTAAGTTATTAATGAATTTGACCAGAATTATAGGTCCATTTTTAAGAATGAGTCAGCTGAATGATAGAGGACAGTCTGTTTGGGATTCAGAGAAAACAAACCAATCTCCTCACCTCCACTCTAAGGTGCCTTTCTATTCTGAGAGAAGAAGCCTCTAAATCTCTGTACTTTTACAAAGAACATTTACTGTCATTTGAATGTGTCCCTTCAACGCCAATCTATTCTGAAAGCGTCTTCCTTCCACTACTCTGCTTTAGCAAATATTTATACCCCAATCATCTCAAGTCCATTGGACTCCATCACATGTGTGTTTTAATTATTTAAAATCAGGATAGCATCTCCTGAGCAGCTAATGAAGTCTCAATAGATATACATTATTGAAACAAACTGTTATTTATTCACCTAATAAATCAAGTCTGTTGGGGAGAGGAGATGCAATTCAAGCACTAGGAATGAGAAATAATGATGGTGTAGATCATTTCTGAATCACTCTAGCCCATTTTACAGCCTGCAAAATACACTGAACTCAATAAAAGTGACAAATGACACAACATTGTAATAAATAGCTATAGTGTGTTCATTGTGTATTGGAGCTTAGATTCATATTGAGGCTCTCTGTCAGAACGGTGGATGATGAATTAAGTATTGAAATCATACTCTGTAAAAAGGAATTATATATTTTCCATTTATCTTGATTTATTATATGGCATCATGTGTTTAACTATATGTAACCTTTCCAAATCGAGTTGATTTAATATTAAGGAAAAATTCTTATGAAGGGGAATTTGGTATGTTTGGAATTCTTTCTTTATTTCCCTGCTGTTTTTGTATAAGGCTTTTGAATGCTCTATGGATGCTTAATCATATTAAATTTTTTGAGTGGAATTCTCAGAAATATACAATAACATTTACAGAGCTTACTAAAAGTGAATGTGCTATATCACAATTAATATTACTGTTTCTTATTCAAATGAAATTGTTTGTGTATTAAGAATACAGAAAACTTTCAATTAAATATTAAATATAAATTAACTGAGCCACTGCACTCTGAAGGATGAATTTATACTTCCAAAAAGATGGACCAAGGAATGAGTATGCCTTGAATTTATCCACATTTCCAGAAATTTAAGTGAAAGATCTACCACTATCTTTATTATTGGAGAACAATTGTTAGAGAAATAAGCAAATACAAACAATATTATGTTGGTCTCTGCTATTTCTTCCCCACCTTAGCAATATGGCCATTAAATGACTAAGAAGATGAACAACCCCAAGTCTTGCTTCATTACTTCCTGAGGAGATGATTTGGTTTTTCCTGGTCATGGAGCCCTGGCTTCATTCATTCATTCATTCATTCATTTAGTTTGCGTTGAAGTGGCACACTTTAGAAGACTGGAAACTAAACAAGTTAGTCTGGACAGTAGCCAGCATGAAAGTCAGAGGGACAGAGTGAAGAAAGGCAGTGTTTTGGGTATTCTCTACTTTTCTCATTGCCCATTTCACACTGTACCTTCCCTCTGCCCTCTACTTGTAAGTCTCTTTGCTGTGTGCTTGAAGCCTCTGTCAGTTTGCTACCTGGTAAGATAGAGCTCGCAGGGGATCCGCCGTGGGATGGAAGGAGAACTGGGTTTGAAATACCAAGGCCCGAGTTTTACCACTAAGTTTCTCCTGCAACTTTAGGCGATTTACCTCTCTGTGCTCCAGCTTTTCCAAATGTATAAAATGGGTTCAAGGTTGCTGTCCTGTGAGGACTGAGTGAGGTGATCACACAGTTTTGAAGTGATCCTCTGATGTTACTTTATGAACACTTTTGCATATTATTTTCCCAGTTAAAAATGTAAATTTTCTGCTTGAATTTCATCAACAGGCACTATACACTGAGCCCCTTCTCTAGACTATGCTAGGTCACCTCATATACCACATTTAATTAATTTCCACAATAGCAGAGAGGTAAATATTCTCTTTATTTAACTGATGAAGGAAGTTGCCCATAGAGGTCGAGGTGGGTTTCCAAGGTCACTACAACAGTGGTAGAGGCGTAGTGAGGCTCAGGCACAGGGTGGTCTGATAACAAATCCCTACTCTTCCCATGACACCATATTGATCCTCATGAATGACTATTACTTACTTAGAAACTGTATATGGTACTATAAAAAGTACCTAGCGTATTGCAGACCTTCATACAAGTTTTATTTTACTTATTTATTTATTTTTAAATTTTATTCAAAAAATTTTTTTAAACATCTTCATTGGAGTATAACTGCTTTACAATGTTGTGTTAGTTGCTGCTGTATGACAAAGTGAATTGGCTATACGTATACATATATCCCCCTATCCCCTCCCTCTTGCGTCTCCCTCCCACCCTCCCTATCCCATCCCTCTAGGTGGTCACACAGCACCGAGATGATCTCCCTGCGCTATCAATAGTGGAGGACATCGATTTTGCTCCCGATGCCCTGGGTTCTCCATTGGCACCAACATAGTACCTTGCAAATGGTAGGCAGGAGGGAGGAGAAAAGGAAAAAGCGGGGGTGGGGGGGGAACACAGGGGAGAAATGAGGTGGATAAATGAAGGAAGATAATGGTAGAAAGGATGAAAAAAGGCAAAGGCAGGAGGGAGAAGGATTCCTCAGGAATAATTTCTGTTCCACCCTAGGAAAGACTTGCGCAAATATTTTCTGCTTTTAGGCTTTGGTGCACTGTTTTTGTTTTTGTTTTTATCACAATGAAGAGAGTGATTTAAAGATCTCCGCTCACCAGATGATCTTTCTGTCCTTTCACCTATTAATAATTTTATTCACTTCCAATCACTTAGAGCGGTGTGGACCAAAGAGGCTCTTATTGCCTTCAAGGAATGTTCCTCGTGTCAGTCTGAAATGAGTTATGTAAGCGAAATATTCAGGTGTATCTTGAGTGTTAAAACTCCTGTGAGCTCAGTCGGGTCTCATCATGGAGTTTTTAGCAAGAAGGCATGTAAGTTCCTGACTGTGGAAGGGCTCATATTTTTGGGTGTTCCTGGCTGGACTCCTGTCCTGCCGAGACTGGGACTCTGCCCCTGCCATCTTAACCATAGTGGACTGAGTAAGGACAGGAGGTCTTGTGTTTTGTTTTGTGTGGCAGGTACTGGTCTTCTCTTACAGTCCTCAAAATGCCTAGTACAGTGCAGGGCGTGTCCTCAGTAAATACTTGTTGGATTGGATGGAGTTGAAGAAGCAGGAAATAACCCATTGCCCGCTTGATCTATTCACTCGTTTTGACCCCAGTTCTTACAGCATCTTATTGAGTCATGGTGACAAGCCACTCTCTTTGGCTGGGGCTTCTTGAAATGGACTTTAGTTAAGTTTAGCGCCAATGGCCATTAGTAATCCCACAATATAAACACGTATCTCCTCTGTATTTGGCAGATTATTTAGTGAGATCGACTGTGGCTTCTGTGGAGGAGTGAAAGTAGCCATGGAAATCAGGGTGACGAGAGTGGGGCAGCACATACCGACCCTGGGGATGGAGCTTGGCATGAGGAATTTTGGTGTGCAGAATACCTGGCCCAGACATCAGGAAGCCTGCACTGTAATCTCAGACCTGCACTTATAAACTATGTGACTTCTTGGTATGTGATCTGATCTCCTTGGGCCACAGACTCCTTGTTTGTAAAGTGGATGTTGGTTAAGTGTCTGCTGTGGGTCAGGCACTATGCTAGGTACACATGGATCACTCAACCTGCAGGGTAATTACAATTGTTCATTCATTCATTCATTCAACAAATATTTATGAAGTGCTTTCGGTATACCAAGCACTATTCCGGATGCTAGGGGTACAGCAATGAACAAAATGGACAAAAATAAAAAACCCTAGCCTTTGTGGTAGTGGAGGTAGACAACATGTAAGATAAATTGGAGTGATGCACGTTGTGTTTAATAGTAGTGAGTGCTAAGCAGAAAGATAAAGCAGGGAAGAGAGAGAGGAAATTTCAGGGGCTTTCTTTCAGTTCTCACTGAAATAGAGTCCTTCCTTCCTTCCTTCCTTCCTTCCTTCCTCCCTTCCTTTCTCTCTCTCTTCTTCTCTCTTTCTTTCTCTCTTTCTTTCTCTCTCTCATCCATCACAACTGGGAAAATTCACTGACAATGTGATGTGGGCAGAAAGTCCTGAGGAGAGTAATGGGACAAGCCATGCCACTGCCTGTAGGAAAAGCATTATTGGCAGAGAGACAAGTAAGGCCAATGGGACTGAGAGAAGAATAACAATGTCAGGACCTTATACTACACAACGAAAGGCGTTATTTAAGGAAATATGCATTATCACAGTAAAAGAAAAAAATCATATTTAAAAAAGTGTTACATGTAAGAATAACTTTAGATGTACAGAAAAGTTGCAAAGAGGGTACAGAGAGTTGCCTTATTTTCCTCACTCAGTTTTCTTCATTGTATTTTTTTTTTTTTGGCGGTACACGGGCCTCTCACTGTTGTGGCCTCTCCCGTTGCGGAGCACAGGCTCCGGACGCGCAGGCTCAGCGGCCATGGCTCACAGGCCCAGCCACTCCACGGCATGTGGGATCTTCCCGGACCGGGGCACGAACCCGCGTCCCCTGCATCGGCAGGCGGACTCTCAACCACTGCGCCACCAGGGAAGCCCCTCCTCATTGTTGATGTCTTGCATTGCCATTGTATGTTTGTCCAAACTAAGAAACCAACTTTATTCTGATTCTACCAGTTTTTTTCCACTAATATCATATTTCTGTTCCAGGATCTAATCCAGAATATGACATTACATTTAGGAGAGACAGTATTTTAAACTCAGGTAGTCTACAAATTAAATTCTATTTCCTTGTACCACGTGGCATTTGGAAGCCAGTTGGAAAACAGTAGTTGGACCATTGAGTCTTCCTTAAGTGGAATCAAACGTGGTAGAAAGAACACCTGGCAGGTGTCTTGGAGCCCTGGGTTTTCATTTCAGCTCTGCCACTGTGTGTCTTTGGACAACTCTCTCTCTCTCTGTGTCTGAGACAGGTATCTCCTGTATAACATTTAGACATTTAGGTTAGAGTTCTAAGATCCCTCCAACCTTTTAAATTCTCCTCTGGAATTACTCAAGGTATCAGTGTTTTCACATACAGAAACATCAAAAGTTATGTGTCTTATTTTCCTAATTCCAAGCAGGTTTCATAACCATGAAACCAGACAGGGCTGTAGAGAGCTTTAGAGCTGGCCCTGTCTCTGACCAAACTCTACCCCATCCTCCATCCAGTTCATTTCCCATCCTCCATTCCCTGTTAAGTAGGTGTTAATGGCTGTGACCATTAATAAAAAAGGAGCTATTCTCAGTGTTTTATTTATTTGTGTTTCTCATAGTGCTTTTATGAGGTAAGTACTGTTTTTTCCCTGGTTTACCCATTAAGGTAGACAGAATAATAGCCCCCTAAAGATGTTTTCACTGTAATTTTCAGAACCTGTGAATAGGTTACCTCACGTGGCAGAAGAGATTTTGCAGATGTGATAAAAGTGAGGATCAAGAGATGGGAAGATTATCCTGGATTATCCAAAATATTCTTCTAAGAGGGTGGCAAAAGGTCAGAGAGGAGAAGAGATGCTATGCTGTTGGTTTTGAAGAGGGAGAGGGGCCCTGAGCCAAGGAATGTGGGAGGCCTTGGAAGCTGGAAAAGATAGGGAAACACATTCTCTACTGGTGCCTCCAGCGGGAATGCGGCCTCCAGACGGTACGATAACAAATTTGTGTTTTTTTAAAAGCCAAGCTTGTGATAATTTGTTACTTTGGCAATAAGAAACTAACATATCCATGGAGGTTAAAAATTGTGTCCAGAATTGTATAGCTGGTAGGTGGTGCAATTCAGATTTGAACCCAGGCAGTTTATACCCAGAGCTTTCATTTATAGTCACTAGGCCATACTGCTTTGTTGAGGTTCAAAGCATTGTCCCTGTAGGTTTCTTGGGACATCTGAGGAGCTGCAAGGAAAATACAATGCTCATTACATAGGAAGACTGTCCAATATCATTACGGCCATGAATGCAACAATCCACAATGCTGATTCACTCACTACTTCTCCATCCTGCCACACTCCCCACCCATCCCTGACTGCCTCACACCTGAGTCCAGCAACTTCATGCTCAGATCTGACCTGTTTGACTCTTAAGCAAGGACAATACTAACACTGACAAAAATAACCTCATGTCATTGTATAGCGACTTATACCATTCAAGATTGCTTAGGGAGACACGCTCATGTTTAATTTTGAATCCAGTACCTTGAGAGTGCGGTAAAGAGGATGTCATTGACCCCAGCTGTGGGGGTATCTGTCCCTCTGGGTCTTCACCTTGTCTTTCATCTGCCTTTGTATTCTGCCCGTTCTTATGTGCCTGTCTCTATGTCACTGAGTCTATGTCTCTCTCTCCATACCAGTCTTTTTCTTGCTTTTGCAGAAGCCAAAGCAAAGCTGTAATATTTATAGTCATTTGATGTATAAATAGAATTTATGTGTTTTTGATGTAAACATCAGAGCAGTAGAAGGTGTTACATGTTTCTTAAAACTCCAAACAAACAAGCACAACTAAGTTGCTTTTTTTTTAACGTGACATTCAACAGTTTTTCCACATATAATGTGTTAATAATCCTGGTATAAAAAGTACCCCCAAGGAGAAAAAGATGGGTGGGAATAGAATAATTTAGGGGCAGAGGCTTGGTTTCAGTGTACTAACTTGTAACACTGACTGAGAAAGTCTCTTGGAGTTACTGATAAAAGTGCAGATTTTGGCTTCTAATTCATCTTTTCTTCTACTTGTTATCCATGTGAGGAGGTGGTACAAGACAAATCCTGTGAGAGTGGGGAAAAGCATGGACTTTTCTGTGTGCTCTACATTTGAGCTTAAATTGTTGCAAAGAATTCCCAGAGGGAATTCTGGAGTGACTGCAAGTTACAAATAAATACTCCCAACTTTGCTTTCCACAAGCTCAGCATTTTCAGCATAAGAGATGCTCTGAACAAGCAAATGTGCTTTGAACTTAGCTCTAAAATATGTCCTGATATGTGGGAGCTATTTTTAAGACAAAGGCAAGGACCTGACAGACTGATATTTGCTGGAACACAAATTGCCTCCCATCTCTTCTGACCTTGCCCCACAATGAGGCCCATCAAGTTATTATTGTCCCCCGGGAAATATACTTTGCATTGTTCTGGGCATTACTGTTCCCCCTAAAGATGTGGCCATTTTTAAGCTGGGTAATGGGGGAAGAGAAAGTGTGTGGCAAAACAAAAGAGTGGGAGAATAGAAAGGGCGCTGAGTGGCAATGAAAAAACTGCAAAACGAAAGAAGAGCAAAAGAACAAGAGAACTAGAACTAGAGTGATAATCACACACACACACACACACACACACACACACACACTTATATCTATCAACCTATCATCTATCAGTCTATCAATTTTCTATCAATTATCTATCTATTGATTTTCTATCTATGGGTCTCTCCATGGATCTATTATGTTGGTGGCAATAAGAAGAATGGCATATTTGAACTAAAGCAGATCAAGATAGGAACGCAAATTTTTGTGTTTCTTTTGTCAAAGAGGGTGAATGTGCCAAGAAAGCCTAACTGGGATGGGGGATGGAGGTTTGTCTCCTCTTCTTCCTTACTCTCAGCAGCCCCTCTCGCCACTTCACATCCTCGTATCAGACACTGAAAGGCAAAACTGTGGACCAGAAGTCGGGGAACCCAAGGTATAGCCAGGTATTGTACCTCCCTCAAAGGTAAATAGGAAAGAAAGATTCTTCAACTTCAGTATCAATGTGAGACCCAAGAATCCGACTGGCACACCGAGAAGCCATCCAACTAGATGTTCAGATATAAGTCAACAGAATCCACATATGACCCCATAGCGAGGGACCTTGGCAACAGGTCCTAAGGAGGGAGAAGGATCAGGAAACTTGAAATTAGGACATAAAGGACAGATGAAGGAATCAGAGATATTTAGGCTGGAATCGGAAAGACTCCTGGGGGATGGGCTATATAAATATGTGAAAATGTGAAAGGTTGTCATTTCAAATTCAAAGAATTAGATTTCTTCCGTTCTATCCTAGACTGATGGTTCTGACACTTTTCAACAGGACTCATCTAGTGGACAATGTATACATCATAAGTATGGGTGACTCCTAGCTGGATACTGCTTAGATAAGAAAGGTTTTAGGTGTTGTGTAATCTTAGCCCTACTTGTAACCCCACCCCATTTCTCTCCCAAGTGGAATGCCACTTCAGAATGGTGGAGGACACAGGGCTTCCCTGGTGGTGCAGTGGTTAAGAATCCACCTGCCAGTGCAGGGGACACGGGCTTGAGCCCTGATCCGGGAAGATCCCGCATGCCGCAGAGCAACTAACCCCGTGCGCCACAACTACTGAGCCCACGTGCCGCAACTACTGAAGCCTGAGCGCCTAGAGCCCATGCTCTGCAACAAGAGAAGCCACCGCAATGAGAAGCCCGCACACCGCAAGGAAGAGTAGCCCCCGCTCGCCGCAAGTAGAGAAAGCCCGCGCACAGCAGCGAAGACCCAACACAGCCAAAAATAAACAAACAAACTAACTAACTAATTAATTAATTAAAAGAAAAAAGAAAGGTGGAGGACACAAGTGGGACTGATGGAGGGACCCAGAGGGCAGTAGATTACATTTCTACAGAAAAATAAACTTCCTGTTGATGAAAGTCCTTATAATGAGTTGAACTGCTTCGTAGGGAGTGAGTTCCCTGTGAGTCAAGCTGCCTCCCTGTGAGAGAGCTCCTCTGTCAAGCAGAGATCTGATGATTTCATGGCAGGAATAGGGGCTCTGCTTATATCTCCAAGTTTCCAGCATTTTATAATTCTTCTGGACAAAAGACACCAAATATTTTCAAATAAATTCCTTGACCCAGTAAGTGTTCAAGAAAAATAGCAGATTGGGCGATAACTACCTTTAATATATTATAGTGATGTGTGGTGACAGAGCAGCTCCGTTTCAGGCTAGACGCAGATAAGCATGGGCACAGAGACCGTCAGGTTCATGCTGCACATGTGGCTCAAGAAATCAGCTGAATAGGAGGTACACTCAGAAATACTGTCCTGATAATGGAGAAGAAGGGTAGCATAATTTTCAATTTAAGAAAACTCACAGGTAAACTTTGTAATGAAAAAAAATTATGCATTTTACCCAAGAGGAAATTAGTTTTATATAAAGGCAGGCAGTGTGCTGAGCACTTTACACATGCGCCAATTCTTGAAATTCTTACAAACTACTTTGTGAGATAGGTTACTCACTAAGAAAGGATCAAAGCCAGGATTCAAACCTCAGTTGGTAGGATGCTGAAGAGTATATTCCCTCTGTCCATTCCCTGTGGTGCGCCTACCACCCTTCACACTTCTGTTGATCATAGCTTGTGGCACATTGTACTGCAATTTTATAGTAATGTCATTGATTTTTTAAATTTATTTTAAAAGAAATATAGTTGAGTTAATTTCTGCTGTACAGAAGAGTGATTCAGCTATATATATACATATATATATATATATATATGTATATATATATACTTTTTCATATTCTTTTCCCTTATGGTTTATCATGGGATATTGAATATAGTTCCCTGTGCTATACAGTAGGACCTTGTTTATCCATTCTGTGTATAATAGTTTGCATCTGCTAACCCCAAACTCCCAATCCTTCCCTGTCCCCCACCCTCGCCCTTGGCAACCACAAGTCTGTTCTCTATATCTGTGGCACTGTTTCTGGTTCATAGATAAGTTCATTTGTGTGGTATTTTAGATTCCACATATGAATGATATCATATGGTGTTTGTCTTTCTCTTTCTGACTTCACTTAGTATGATAATCTCGTGTTGCTGTAAATGGTATTATTTCTTTTTTTTATGGCTGAGTAATATTCCATTGTGTGTGTATGTATATATATATATATATATATATATATATATATACCACCTCTTCTTTATCCATTCATCTTTTTATTGTGTGTGGTGGTTCTTTTTGGGTTTTTTTTGTGGTACGCAGGCCTCTCACTGTTGTGGCCTCTCCCGTTGCGGAGCACAGGCTCCAGACGCGCAGGCTCAGTGGCCATGGCTCACGGGCCCAGCCACTCCGCAACATGTGGGATCTTCCCAGACCGGGGTACAAACCCGTGTCCCCTGCATCGGCAGGCAGACTCTCAACCACTACGCCACCAGGGAAGCCCCTATCCATTCATCTTTTGATGGACATTTAGGTTGCTTCCATGTCTTGGCTATTGTGAATAGTGCCGCAGTGAACGTAGGGGTGCATGTATCTTTTCAAATTAGAGTTTTCTCTGGATATATGCCCAGGAGTGGGATTGCAGGATTATATGGCAACTGCACTTTTAGTTTTTTGAGGACCCTCCATTATTGTCATTGATTTCTTTACCCATCTCCTCCTTACTTGAGGACAAACATTCTCAAATCACCAATACCTCTCACTGGTCCCAGCATACAGCTGAAGTTCCATAAATGTTTTCTGACTGAATGGGGAAAAAAGAGGCAGTTGCATTAGAACCAAATTTAGAAGGCGGAAATGAGAGGTTTCTGGGAAACCAGAAAAAAATATTTTAATGCCAGTGACATTTTTTATCATCAAATGATATAAAGATAGCTCTTAGGCTCACTGTGCTCTGCAGTAGATTGGCCACTAGCCACATGTGGCTATTTAAATTTACATCAATTCTAATTAAATAAAATGGAAAATTTATTTCCTTAGTCACACTATTCACATTTCAAGTGATAAGCAGCCACAGGTGGCCAGTGGCTATTTTATTGAATAATGCAGATACAGAACATTTTCATCAGCACAGGAAGTTCTATAGGACAGCACTGAAAGAGAACAAAAAAGTAGTGAAATATTTCAGAAGAAATAAGGAGACATTTTAAAAGAAAAAACACATTTTGCATGTGCTAAAATACAGCATGAGAAAAAGAACAGGGATGAGCAACGCATACACAGGAAATAGTCCTTGCAGAGAAAAAAGCCAGAACAAAACAAAATAAATCTGTTTACTTCAGAAGAACCAGGCTAGTGTGAGATGCCCCAATTCGAACAGTTTATTAAACCCTACTTACCCTAAAATCCATCTATCCTACACCTTGTGTGTGCTCCTGGCCTCCAGAGCCCTCCTATATAATCACTCCGTCACTGATACTTAAACTCCTGAGCCCTTTTTTACATCATCATACTTCCTAGCTAAGCCTCCTCTGTGCACGCATCCACCCTTCACATCTTCATACCTGAGGTTGTGCAGCCACATGTGGGCGGAGAAAAGCCCACCATCACTGGTTGCACATTAAATTCATGACAACTAAACTTATGTCCTTAAGTTAACCTACAACAGTAACGAGCAATCATACAAACATTTCTGTTGGTCATTCATTCTCCTTCCCCTAGGTGACACTGTAAACCTACCCACTCTCCAACACCTCTTCCCTCACCCTCTAACACAGCTGGTGGCCTGGCTTCCTGTTCTGCTGGGACAATGCAGACAGTCGGAAGAGAACTCCTGCAGCCTCCCACCATTGCATCTGCTTAACTGCACCTGTGTCCACGTCCTGTTACGGTGTGTGTGTGTGTGTGTGTGTGTGTGTGTGTGTGTGTGTGCGCGCGCGCACGCGCGCGCGCGCGCGCGTGCTGCTTTCTGAGGCCAGCTCCCTACCCGAGCACTGGATCTGTTTACTTTTTGCTGTTCAAGTTGATCACTCCAGTAATTGTCCTGTTTCTCCCCTGCACGATCAATTTCTCCCTTCTCTTGGATTATTATCATCAACATTATAAGCATTCTGCTATTTCTTCCATCTTAAAAAATCCTCTCTTCATCCTTTATCAGCTTTCCTTCATAGAAAGTGTCCTTGAAAATTTTGCTTATATTTTCTCTCTCTCCTTCCACTCCTCTCACTGTCTCATAATACCAAATTCATCAGGGCTTCCCTTCTGCTACTCCCCTCAAAAATACCTTGTCAATGATACCAGTAACCTCTGTAGCTTAATTTAATGACAATTCTTAACCTTTGTCACAGTTAATCTGTCAGCAACATTTGGTTCAGTGGATCAATTCCTTCCTTCTTGAAACACCTCATTTCCCCCATTTTACTTCCAGGACACCCCTTTCTCCTGTTTTTTTTTTATTTGCGGTACGCGGGCCTCTCACTGCCGTGGCCTCTCCCGCCGCGGAGCACAGGCTCTGGACGCGCAGGCTCAGCGGCCATGGCTCACGGGCCCAGACGCTCCGCGGCACGTGGGATCTTCCTGAACCGGGGCACGAACCCTTGTCCCCCGCATCGGCAGGCGGACTCTCAACCACTGCGCCACCACGGAAGCCCTCTCCTGTTTTTTTACTTCACTGATCACTCTTTTTCAGTCTCAGTTGTTGATTTCTCCTTCTCTCTCAGACCTCATTCTCATGTCTTTTATTACCATCTAGAGGCTGATGACTCCCAATACCGACCTCCGTCCTGTAACTCTCCCCAGTCCTCCAGGCTTCTGCTGCCTTCTCTCCTCCACTCTGACTTCTAATAATCATGCACCTCAAATGTACTCTCACTGCATCTTCGCTCTTTTCAGTTAATGGCAACTCCTCAAAAAGCTGGTGTTATCTGTCTCACAGACAACCTGTCTGCAAATCCTACTGGCTTTACCCTCAACGTATTCTCATGGTCTGAAAACTTTTCACCACATCCACTCTTCCTACCCAGGTTGCAGCCAGTATCATCTCTCACACACATCATTACGAGCTCTGTCTAACAGCTCTCCCTGCTTCCTTCCACACTTTGTCTCTGTGAACAATTCACCTGGCAGCTGGAATAGTACTGTTAAAACAAGGTCAAATCATGGCTCATGAAAGTTCTCTACTCATTACACTCCAATAGCTTTCATCTCACACTGTATAAGCCAAAACCCTTACAGTGACCTACAAGACCCTACAGCATCTTCACCCTTCTCTAAATCCCAATACCCCCATTATCTTATCATCCTCTACTTTATACTTTGTACACTTCAGAAAAACTGACACCTTTGTTCCTTAAACTTGCCAGGCATACTCTCAGACTAGGGCACTGGTACTTTTTCTTGCCTCTGCCTGGAACACTTATCCCCCAGATATTCACATGCCTCGGTCTTTCATTTCAGATATTTATTAAAATGTTGCTTAGTAGGGAATTCTGAGAGAGAAGAGATCAAGTACAATTTGTTCCCAAGTAACAATGGGGAG
Organism: Lipotes vexillifer; assembly: GCF_000442215.2. Taxonomy (NCBI): domain Eukaryota; kingdom Metazoa; phylum Chordata; class Mammalia; order Artiodactyla; family Lipotidae; genus Lipotes; species Lipotes vexillifer. The sequence continues at coordinate 357,969 of NW_006773409.1, read as the reverse complement.
TACATTAGGGACGTGTATAGCTGTCAAACAGCTGGATCTATAGAAGGAGAAAGCCATCCAGAGACAGGATTTCCATTTAATACTCATCATGTAGATTTTTAAAATAAAGGATATCTTAATTGGATGATGAATCATAATGAGCCTTAGATCATTTACATTATATTATAGTATAATATATATACTATATAATATTATATATCATATCGTACCATATAAATGGATGACCATTACCACTCAGCTGTCCCCTATGCATAGCACACATACACACAAACACAAACAAGGAAGGTGATCAACTCTATTAAAGAGTAGAGAAACTCATTACAAAAAGAAGCACTATCCTTTGTAAATAGTTTTATAAAACTACTAGAATCAGAAGTAACCAAATTTTTACTCTTTGGTTAAATACTCTGAGTTGATCAGCTCATACAGATTTTAAGGTGCTTATTTAGATAAATATGCTAACAGTCTGGAACAAAATCAACAAAACATGGTGTGAACCAGTAGACATTAGGTACTTTGTCTCTAGGGAAGAAAATAGATGGTAAAATAGGAGACAAAATAGTATCTATCATTCTGTAATAATGACCAAAATTAATTCCTCAAAATCTCAGTGAGTTTGTTGTGGCATGAAGAAAAAGAAAATAACTTCCCTATTGGAACACAAAAGATTTAGAAATATATGAAAAATCATCGGAAG
>NW_006773409.1:334744-357262 GCF_000442215.2 Lipotes vexillifer | reverse complement strand
TCGGAAGAGGGAGATCTCTCCACCCCATTCAATCTGTCCAACTGGTGACACGTGCTAAATTAGATCTATAGCGTGAATTTTCAGGGAAAACACTAAAACCACAGTGAATGATAAATATCTCCTGATATTTGAGTTTAATGAAGAAGAAGTACAAAAACTAACATTTGTTGAGAGGACACAATGTACCAGGCATTATGACAGGCTTTTAAAGTGTGGTCATCCTTAAAACTGTGGTGGATACCGTTATCCCCTCTTACTGATGAAGAAACTGAAGTTTTGTGGTCAAGCTGAGATTAATATCATGAACTGCCAGATACAAAGCCTGTGATTCTTCTCTCTACCATCCCAGAGAATATAAAACTGAACTGAAAACATAAAACTGAAAACAATAAAATTCAAAGAAAAAATAAATGAATTTGTAGGTTAGGCATTAAGGAGATCTGAGAAAATAAATAAATAAATGAACAGTCAGGCCAAGCCCAAATAAAATCATGATCTGTAGGCATTTTAGAGTGTGGGAGAAGAAAAGAAGGCACTAACAGCCTTACATAATAAAAAGAGGATCTGGAAAGATGATCCTGAAAGAATAATTGTGGCTAACAGAGGAGTTCTTTATAGGTCAGTTTGGGGAACAAGAAAAGTGCAGGAAAAGGAGCAAGGACATGGTCAAAAGTTATCAAAGAGAGAAGCAGAAAATAATCCAAAAGCAGGCTTCTCTGCACAGGAAACCAAGAGCATGAACAATCCCTTGAAAAGGAAAGTTGTTCTTGGGTTTGCTGACCTAGTTACTGAGTTCTAAGAGAGTTCTGAGAACTGCTGGGAAAACTGTTTATCCTAGACCACTCTCCAGGGGAGAAAGTCCACTCACACATGGAAGGACTTCAAGGAATAATTTTTTTTTTCTTTTTTTTTTGTGGTACGCGGGCCTCTCACTGCTGTGGCCTCTTCCCGTTGCGGAGAACAGGCTCCGGACGCGCAGGCTCAGCGGCCATGGCTCGCGGGCCCAGCCGCTCCCCGGCATGTGGGATCTTCCCGGACCGGGGAACGAACCCGTGTCCCCTGCATCGGCAGGTGGACTCTCAACCACTGCGCCACCAGGGAAGCCCGCAAGGAACAGTTCTTGACTGACTGACTGATAGGGTCAACAATGATGAGAAAGATGGTGAGCAGTAACTGATAGTAACTAAAAAAGTAATCGCAGTATTTGTTTCAGGAGTAGCCTGCAAAACCGGCATTATTCAAACAAAGTGGTTGGAAAGAGATGGTCCTTTGCTGGGAAATCGCCACTTCTCCAAGGGATGGAAGTGTCAGAGAATGATTATTACATTTGATTATGTAGCAGAGAAAAGGAAATCATGACTAATGCCAAGAGATGGTGGAGAAGATAAACTGATGGAAGAAGTGTGGCATTTTATTCCAAGTAGACCCCAAACCCCATATTAATGCATTGATAGGGAAGGAAATGAAAGTCTCAGGGCATTTTTAGGATGAGAACAGCACTGTCTGTAAGAAGCCTCAGACAATATGGAACTATATATAGGAAGGTGATGACAACTGTCAATCCACTACTATGTGTTATTTCCTTCACTTGCATTATTTTATTTCTTCTTTTTCATTAATTTGTGGGTGTTATACACATAAGATTGATGGAAGATTCATGTTTTGCTCAAAATTGCAGTACTCATAGGCTCATAATACTCATAATAGCTGAACATCTGATTCTAAGCCTGACCAGTTGGCTGACTGTGGTCCCATTTCCTTCCACTGGCCCAGATTGCCTTCACAGATGACAGGTTTAAAGATGAAGACAAGAAAAAGGGAAAGAAAAGTTGAGGAATATAAGAGATGCATGATAACCTAATAACAGATAGCTGGTGGTTGTGATTGAAAGCATCACTAAAATTCTTCAGGATGGTGACCACCAAGAGGGGTGGGATAGGGAGGGTGGGAGGGAGGGAGACGCAAGAGGGAAGAGATATGGGAACATATGTATATGTATAACTGATTCACTTTGTTATAAACTAACACACCATTGTAAAGCAATTATATTCCAATAAAGATGTAAAAAGAAAATTATTCAGAATATAGATGAACTGGGATAAAATAGAAATTCCTTATCAACAATGTACCAGTTATGCTTGTATGATGCTCTTAGGGAGAGAGACAGCAGTGCCAGATGGCAGTGCCAGGATGACCAAAGTCCTGACAGTAAAGAAGTGGCACCTCGGACTTCCCTGGTGGCGCAGTGGTTGAGAGTCCACCTGCCGATGCAGGGGACGCAGGTTCGTGCCCCGGTCCGGGAAGATCCCACATGCCGCGGAGCGGCTGGGCCCGTGAGCCATGGCCGCTGAGCCTGCGCGTCCGGAGCCTGTGCTCCGCAACGGGAGAGGCCACAACAGTGAGAGGCCCGCGTACCGTAAAAAAAAAGAAAAAAAGAAATGGCACCTCAGTGAGTGTAATTGAAGAGAGTTTTAATGAATGGACTATTTACAGAGGTGTGAGAGGGGTTAAAGGATAATGAAACTCCCAGGGAGCAATAGTGCAAGTCCCCCAAGTTTTAAGGGATGGATGTATTGAAGAATGACTCTTACACTTGTTTATGTTACTACCCCTGATCCTGGAGAGGGAGGGGAAGGAATGGTATTACTGGAATTTGTTCTCACTGGAATTCGGTAAGGGCTATAGCATTAGGAGAAGAGTTGCTGGAAAGAAGCTATAGTCTTAGGAGAAGTGTAGCTGCTGTCAAAACCGTAGCCTTGCATGGAGGGACCTGGAAATGGGGTGTGTCAATACCCCTGTTGCTCTGTATTCCAACCCTGTGATCTCCTGGCAGGAGGACAAGAGAACTTGGGTAAACAGTCCATAGAGATTTCTCTCTTGGGGCACAGAGTAGGATGGAGAGGGTAGAGTGGAGATAAGATCTAGGCTGGAAAACCGGAGCATCTAGCATATGGGGCTTTACATTATGCATAAGCTAATTAGCACGTCTCCTCTTCCCAAGCCACCCCAAAATAAAACAACCCTAAACAAAAACGCAGCACCTACTCTGCAAATGCAGACTCAAGATCTGTCTTTTGGTACACGTTTCCAACAAAATTATTGCCTCTAAGCCATCCTATATAGAAGTTCTGAAGCCACCAGTGGACAGGGGAAAAGTACTTTCCCCAGATAAGGATGAGTAAAGGGGAGACAATGCACGTGGTTTTTTGCCTCACATAAGAGTAAGTCAGGAGGACAAAGTTACGGGTACGACATGGTAAAGGGGGTATAGAAATTAAGAGAAAGAGCAAGCAGATGGATATTATAGAAGCAAATTGTATGGTGTTTTATTAAGTGGAAAGAGACAAAGAAAGAACCAAGAATCACAATCTGGGGATATAGTCTCTGAGGCTGAAAAAATGTGGTATTTATATTCTTTCTCCCTGGTTTCTTCAGGAGCTTTCAACACTGAAGAGAAAATGTCAAGAGAAAATGTCTGGGAAGAGTGATGGGCATTAACTCATTTACACCTCACAACAACCTAGTGAGAGAAGTTTCCTCATCCTCACTTTATAAATGGGGAAGTTAAGTAGTCTGTCCGAGAACACATACCTGGTAATAGGTAAAGCTAGAAAGCAACCTCCTTTCTGACAGTTCTCTTGGCCAACAGCCCTTCCTGCAGAGAACAGGAGGTCTCGGCTCAGTATATGGATTGGAAGCAGACTGGGGGTGGTCAATATCACACACCTGAGGGGCTAGCTGGACACCTCAGCTTTCCACAAGTTATTCTTGTTGGCTGCAGGTTGAAAGAGCTTAGGATGTCTGAGCTGTTGCTATTGGATTATGAAGGGTTTTCTTTGGCAAGCTGTCCTAAAGACCCATGACCCTATACCCTTAGACATGTCTCCATTCTTAGAGGAGCAAGCATGATGGCACTGTATGAATTTGCTCGGGCTGCTGTAACAAAGTACCACAAATAGGCTGGCTTAAACAACAGAAATTTATCATCTCATAGCTCTGGAGGCTAAAAGTGCTGGATCAAGGTATCGGCAGCGTTGGTTCTTTCTCAAGGCTGTGAGGGAAAATCTCTGCCATGCTTTCCCCTAGCTCTTCATGGTTTGCTGACAATCTTTGGCGTTCCTTGACTTGCGGAAGCATCACCTGATCTCTGCCTTTTATCTTCATGTGGCATTCTCCCTGTGTGCCTGTCTCTGTATCCACATTTCTGCTTTTTATAAGGACAGGGTCATATGGGATTAAGGTTCACCTTAATCACCTCATCTTAATACCTGCGTCAGCAATGACCCTAATTCCAAATAGGGTTACATTCTGAATGCGTATGTTTGGGATTTCAACATATGCATTTTTGAGGAATACAATTCAACTTGTAACAGCAACCTATAAATTTATCAATGGGTTCTAAGAAGAATTGGTTCATAGGGCTTGAACAGCTAAGAAAGAAGATATAAATGAAAGGGAAACAATGGACATTTAGAGTATTGCTCATAAGAACTATGATAGCCTGATTCTGTTCAAATGTAGTTGGCTTTGGTGCCTAAAAGTCCACTATATGAATATGTATAATGTGAAAACACATTTTATAATAACCTTTGAGGATCAAATGAGGTACCATTTGTGATGGCACTTTGCAAGCTGTGTGGATTTCAAATTGAGACATGAATTTTATTGTCATCACTATGTCTTTATTTATATACATAGCTTCTTTTTATTGTTACATTGGACATTTCTAACTTCTATGGTCCATTTCTTTTCACTTCATTACATCTTGGATTAGTAGCATATATGTCTATATTCTCTTAGGAAACCGAGCCGCTCCACTTTTTTTCCTTGATTATTCTGAAATATCTTCCCCAACTCTCATTTAAATGCAAAGTCAAGTCTTGACACTGGGCTGTTCAAGTAGCCAACTCCAACTAAACAGCTCACTAACAGAAGGAACTTAAATTGTCAGCACAGTCAGCACATTGACTTCAAACCAGTTCGCATACTGATAAATTAGAAATTGAGACAATGTGTGGATGCTCCAGTCAGATTTGGCTGGTAGCCCCGGTGCCCTTGGCTCCTTCTTTCTTTGGCTGCTAGTATGAATTGTCCTCTCCAATTGTAACTGGCTCTCAGGCTAACACGTATTCAATATCCTTCTGTTTCATTCATTTTTTTTTGGCAGAAAATAAAAATACATGTGTTCTGAGTTTCTGTGTCTAACTCAGAACACAAATATTAAAGCGCTCCTTTGATTTATGTGAAAATGAATACTATATCTGACATAGGCATCATCACCTCTGCTTTTTTTGACCCTTATCTTCCCCTCTTCATTATTCTCAAATGTGGTCGCTCTGCCCTGGAGGCTAATGACCGACAAGTTATTTCATCCAACCGAAATGTATTGAGTCCCCATCATCTATCTTGTACCGTGCTGGGAGCTATAGAGAAGATGAGGCTACTTGGTACATTTAAAAAGTGTTGAATTTAAAGTTACTGTTTTGATCAATGACCACGCACACAGGTTTCCAACATGCAGTGCTTTGCAAGTTTGAGGAGGCCCGGGCGTGGCGTGTGCGATGCTGGGCTGAGTGGGAGCCTCTTTCCGGTGAGGGAGTGGACTCGGCCGCTCAGCACCCACAGCTCAGTGGCTTGATCGTTTTCATTTTGCCACAGCCTTGACTCTCATCAATTTTCAATTTCCTGACTCTTATAGGGGGAAATAATGTACTGTAACGGCAATCACTGAAAGTCTTAAAGCATTTCTCTCAGAAATGCCAAATCCCATCTCTCCATGTAAAATATAATAATGGTTTATAATCTAGATTAGGAGTTTAGAAATAAGTGCCTTGACATTTTCAGCCCCTAAGAGAATCCTTTTTTTTTTTTTTTTCTCTCCTAAACTTTCTAGAGAATCCATGGTTTATAACTAACCAAACATCCAATTATTTATCAAGCAGTTATGCAGGAGCTCCCATACTTGGAAAGTGACTTAACAAAATATAAGACCTGGCTGTTATTTTCAAGGAGTTTATAGTCTAGCTGGGGAAATGAAACAGGTTTCTTTTCATGGCACCAACATAAGTCAAGAAAGCAGAGGATGATAAACAACGAGTGAATAGTTCTCCTTGTGCCTTATTCATTACCAGGAGTCTTTAGAGCCAGCCTCTACATCTAATCCCCACCACACACACACCTTCTCTCCTAGAGCTTTAGAACTAGGCACCTCTAAGTGGGTCACCTGACAGAGTGAACTTATCAGTTGAGAACCAGGGTGACAAGGACAGAGGCAGCAGTTGCAATTTGAAATGTGAATTTGTTTTCTAAAAGCCTTTCATTAACAAAATTTTGTGCAACGAAAGGGCAGTGACAGAACTCACCTACCTCCTCCTTCCCTTGTGGTTCAGATAACATTTAAGAGCTTTGAATTTCTTACAAACTTGAAGTTGCATAAACTGGGCAAAGGAGGAGATTAAAATCACTTTCTGTGATGATAGGAAGTAACGTTACCATGGAGGCCTCAATCCTCCTGCCAGCAGAAGGAAATGTATTTTCTCCATTTAAAAGGATTTCCTTCTGGCCCCCACCCCTTCCCAGGCATTTGGTTGTGATGGAGTTTGGTTTGATTGATTAATTTTAGTTCTTCTGCTTCGCGCAAGAGACAGTGATGGATTGTATATTAAAGATGTGATTAATGGTTACTTTCTATTCAGTGTAATTATCAGGTGATACTTTCAATGAAAAATGCTAGAAAATGAAAAATTTCACTCCAGATAACTATCCACCTTGTCTGGAAAGAAAAATGGTCTCTATCTTCAACGTATTTCTGTAGAGCATGGCCACGGGGGGCGGGGGGGGGGGGAGAGAGAGAGAGAGAGCTCTCATGTCTCTTCCCCTTCTTAGATTAGTGCACTAATCCCATCATGAGAGCTCCACCCTCATGGCCTCATCTAAACCTAATTACCTCCCAAAGGCCCCACTTCCTAATACCAATGTATTGGGTATTAGGGATTCAACATATGTATTTTGCAGGGGACACAAATATTCAGTCCATAACAAGCTCCCTAGGTCTTTGTTTCCTCATTAGTAAAATGAGGGTAATAATACTCCTTCCCAAGAGAGAGAGAGAGAGAGAGAGAGAGAGAGAGAGAGAGAGAGAGAGAGACAGCGACAGCACACTGGTTTTGTGAGCTTTGTAGAATAAAATGGGTTTGGATGAATGTCTGTCTCCAAAGAAATTCTTAGGAAATCTCTGGATAAGAAAACTTTAAATTTTACCTTAATCCTGGATGATTTTACCAGCTCCTATTAGCCTTTTCAGTCGTTTCTGGCATTGGATCCATTTTAGAGATTACTTTAGATTAGTATCCCTAAAGCAGGGCATTAAGCGTACACATCTCCTTCCAGAAACCTCCAACGACTTAGCATTACCATAAGAGGAATAACAAAATCATCAGCATGACACTTAACACCCTTTGACAAAGGACAAGCATGCTGTTGAACCTGATGTTTCAATTCCAAACCTCTGCTCTTTCAAGACTTATCACCTTCTGGTCATCTCAACTGGCCATGTTCCTAAGGGGCCAACCTTCGCCTTGCCCTTTTTCCCATCTGTTTTTAACTGTAAGGAAAAATTGTACACAACTCTAATATGAACCAAAAGATTATTAGACTTCTTCAGTAGAGAAACTATGTATTGTGTAGAGCACTCCCTCTGAATTATCTGATTCTCTAGGGTTTGTGTATTTCATTGTCTTGAAGCTATTATACAACTTTGTAGAGTCAGAAGTTAACTTGTAAAAGACGGACAGTAATTCGAATAATTCTTTTCTATATAAATGAAGATAAACTCTGCCAGCTAGAGGTTCAATTGATTTTCCTTGTGCATTGTTGGAAGAAACCTGTTTTGCCTCTATTAAGCAAATTCATTTCAGCATTCCTGACAGTCATGAGTGTTTGGTCTTTGGATTCTCCTTTGAACTTATTATAATGTTTGTTTCTAGCACCCTTACCAACTGATGAGTTAACTAAAATTTTTGACCCGTTTGTTTTATATTTTTATATATGATTTACTTTTTATGAAATTTATCCTTTAATGTTATCTACCAATTTTTTTTTTTTTTTCTTTTTTTCTGTACGCGGGCCTCTCACTGCTGTGGCCTCTCCCGTTGTGGAGCACAGGGTCCGGACGCGCAGGCTCAGCGGCCATGGCTCATGGGCCCAGCCGCTCCACGGCACGTGGGATCCTCCCAGACCGGGGCACGAACCCGTGTCCCCTGCATCGGCAGGCGGACTCTAAACCACTGCGCCACCAGGGAAGCCCTCTACCAATTTTTTAATAGACTATTTTTAGGTCAGTTTTAGGTTTACACTAAAATTGGATAGGAATTACAGAGAGTTCCCATATGCCCCCCACACCCCTACAGAAGTACTGTCTCCTGCACTATCAACATCTAGTGCCTGAGTGGTACATTATTTTTTTCAATGGATGGACCTACAGTGATACATAATAATCACCCCAAGTCTACAGTTTACATTAGGGTTCACTCTTGGTTTTATACATTCTGTAGATTTTGATAAATGTGTAATGATATGAATTCACTGTTATAGTACCATGTCCTGTTAAAAAATTAAAATAAAAAGAATAGATTCGCTGCCTCGAAAGTCCTCTGTGCTCCATTTATTCATCCCTTCCTTCCCCCAACCACTGTCAACTCCCAATCTTTTAGTCTCTCCATAGTTTTTCCTTTTCCAGAATGTCATATAATTGGAATCATACAGTGTACGGCCTTTTCTTTTCTTTTTTCTTTTTAAAATTAATTAATTTATTTATTCACCTATTTATTTATTTGGTTGCATTGGGTCTTTTTTGCTGCACAGAGGCTTTCTCTAGTTGTGGCGAGTGGGGGCTACTCCTTGTTGCAGTGCACGGGCTTCTCATTGTGGTGGCTTCTCTTGTTGTGGAGCACAGGCTCTAGGCGTGCGGGCTTCAGTAGTTGTGGCTCGCGGGCTCAGTAGTTGTGGCACGCATGCTCAGTAGTTGTGGCTCGCGAGCTCTAGAGTGTAAGCTCAGTAGTTGTGGCGCACGGGCTTAGTTGCTCCGCGGCATGTGGGATCTTCCCAGACCAGGGCTCGAACCTATGTCCCCTGCATTGGCAGGCAGATTCTTAAGTCCATGTACGGCCTTTCCATATTAGCTTGTCTCACTTTGTAATATACATTTAGGCTTCTTCCACATATTTCCATAGCTTGATAACTCATTTCCTTTTAGAATAATAATGCATTATATGGATATACCACAGTTTATTTATTCATTCACCTACTGAAAGGCATCTTGCTTGCTTCCAAGTTTTGGCATTCTGAATAAAGCTGCTCTAAATATCCAAGTGCAGGTTTTGTGTGGACATTTTTTTCGATTCATCTGATAGATACCAAGAGCACAGTTGTAGGATCATATGGTAAGTGTTTGTTTACCTTAGTAAAAAACTGCCAAACTGTCTTCCAAAGTGGCTGCACCATTCTGTATTCTCACCTGCAATGAATGAGGGTTCCTGTCAGAACTGGTATTGTCAGTATTCTAGATTGTACCATTCTAATAGACGTGTAGTGGTATCTCACTGTTTTAGTTTGTAGTTCCTTGATGAGATATGATGTGGAGCATCTTCTCATATGTTTATTTGCCATCTGTATATCTTCTTTGATGAGATGTCTGTTTAGATCTTTTGCCCATTTTTAAATCAGGTTTTCATTATTGTTGAGTTTTGATATACCCAATTTTTAATGTTTAACTCAGAGTTTTCAATCTCGGCTGTATATTAGAATCATCTCTAGAACTTTCAAACAATAAAGGTCTGACTTATCTGCCTCCTTGCTCTAGATCAATGAGTCTCAAAATCTGTAAGCAATGGAATCACTGGAGGACCTGTTATAACCCAGATTGCTGGATTCCATCTCCAGAATTTCTGATTTACTAAGTGGGGGTGGGCCTGAAAATCTGCATTTTGACCAGTTCCCAGGTGATGGTATCGCACTTGGAGAACCACTGCTCTAGATCAAGTAAATTAGTTCTTCTGAGGGTGCTGGCCGGGTATAGGCATTTTTGAAACTCTCTGTACGTGATTCTTCTGTGTAGGCAGTGTTGAGATCCACTGCAATATTGATCTCACAGGATCTTCTCTGTTTAGTATAGGTTAAGTACATTTCTTCGGCCTCTTCTTTCTCTATATGACTGTACCTTAACATCTCATTTTATGTTTTATAAATTGTTTACAATTACTTGTTTAAGGGCATGTATTTACACTCATAATTTGAAATGGTGTTTTCTAGGTTAGTTTTCAAAAATATGTTTATTTCTTGCTGTATTCTATGCTTTATATTTTTGTTCTTAGACCACTACCAGATGGACGGTGATGCCTGGGTTACAACCTTGTGAACTTTAATATTATTCTTCCAAAAGCTTAAGTAAGAAGGTAAAACTCAACAATTTCTACTCAGTTTTACTGTTATCCTTTTCAACAGAACTTTTTGTTAAAACATTTGGATACAAACAAAATTCAACAAAGGATCATAGGTTTACCTGCAGGGTTAGAGTCTATTTATTAAACACAGAATAAAATATGTGTATACTCAGATTTTAAAATGAATTTAGGTATGCCTAACTTAAAATGTAGATGAGTCTGCCTTTTTCTAAACCTTAAGATCAACCTCTTGCAGAAAACTCTGGGGATGTTTAAATGAACCTTTGACTTCTTAAATTGGACTTCCCAGAGGTAGCAGTTGGCAATGTTCAAGGTGGGTTTATTACACCATAACTCTTCGAGTCCTTGCACTGAAGGAGGAAATTATCTGCTCTTTTAAATAAATCCAAAACAACAGACCTGCAAAGCTGAATAAAGTCTATTTTCTTGTGTATAAAATAACATATTTCAAAAGATGATGAGATGTGGAGTAACCTCCAGATAGCATTTGGTTCCCTTCTCATTGATGTTCAACCCTTATGAATCACTGTTTAATATAATTCACCTTCTCCTTCCAGGCTTTTCTTTTATCTCACTATTAAAATGTTTTAAAAGTAAATATTATTCGGAAATGCACAGATATATAAAAGTGCTGGTGGGTTAAGACTTTAAGATTATTTGTCTGGTAAAGGGAGAATATGGGCAAATACCAAACCAAAAGAAAGAAGGCAATCATGAAGGATTCAAATGAACATTCCTTATTTATTTATTTTGAAAAGCATCAAGTTACCACCTCAGCACTCCCAGTTAGTATTCTGAGTGTACATTTGCCTCTTTTGCATGTTACTTTGATTTTGCTTTGACACAAAATCTGAAAAGGAAACATAGTCTGTGTGAATATGTGTGTATTTTTTCTTTTTTTTTCTTTTCTGGTTAGCAAAAAGAATTCACAGGTAGTGGTAAACCTTGGGGTAAAATTCTTCTTTGCCTACAGTTGACAATCTCAAGTCACGTGATACTTTTTTTTTTTTTAATTGGAAGGTCACTTTTGAATATCTACAATAGGTAGCCAGTGACTTGAGTAGAGAGACTGCATTGGAACTTGTTGTCGCTTGACAATAAGGCTCTGTCCCTAGGTGTGAAGAGCAGTTTGCTTTTGTGAATGAAAAATAGGGACTCAATAAGAATGCTGAAAGAACCCTGGCCCCAGCGCAAAACTTGAAGGTTTATGGGCTACAGAAGTTTCTGGACCTCGATGTGACTAATGCTAAAAGCCCCTCAGGACCAAGCATTTGGACTGTGGAGAAAAATCCTCAGCCTTAGAGTGCGAACAACAGAACTTGTATTGCTTTTCTATTGTTGTGTAACAGATACTACACAGTTATCTGCTTGAATCAATGTGTATTTAAGAACTCACAGTCTGGTACTGTTAGCTGGGTTCTCTGTTCAGGTTATAACAGAGCTAAAATCAGGAGCTGGCTTCTCTGGAGGCTCTGGAGAGGAGGCCGCACCCAAGCCCATTCAGTGTTTGACAGAATCCAGTTTCTTAGGGCTGTAGGACTGAGTTCCCCAGTTCCCTGCTGGCTGTCAGGGGGGGCTTCTCTCAGCTTCTGGAGGGTCCCTGAATTCTATACCCTGTATCTTTCTACCTTCATCTCCCTCCTCTTGAATCTCTCATTCTTCTAATTTTTTTGACTTACTTATCTCTGACCATTAGACTCAAACTTACAGGGCTCATGAGATTAAACCAGCTCTACCTGGCTCTCTTTCAATCTTAAAGTCAATTGTCTGGGGACCTTAATTACATCTGCAAAATCCCTTCACAGCAATACCTAGATTAGTGTTAGTTGAATAACTGGGGGGTAGGCATAGGTACATCAGGGGCCAGGCATTTGGGGAACCATTTATAATTCTGCCTACCACTGAGATATAAGCTCAAACTCAAGTGAGAAGCAGCCCTCTCAAGCTGGCAGGTATTCAGAGCAACAAAGCATCACTGCAGAGTGGACATTCATGACAAATAGAAAACTATACCATTTCAACAGCAACATGGTGTACCAGTTAGAGACAAAGGCAGTGATTACCAACAGAACTGGGTTTTTCTCTTGGCTTTGTGTTCCTTTAATTTCTGAACACTTTGGGACAGAGTATGCCTTTAACATTTGGGGGAAGTTCAAAGTTGGTAGGACCTCAGATGGTAATAGTGGGTTTCCTACCAAAAGGACACATAGAAACTTGAAAATGATGTAACTCTGTCATGAAAAGACATGCAGGAGGTCATAGCATTTAAACACTGTTTTATTGACTTGCTATAAAATCTTACCCCGTATCCACTCTTGGTATTTGTTATATAGTCTATAGGAGACAACCTAGTATACTGATTAAGAACATAGTGGGGCTTGAAATCTCCACTTCACTTCTTACTCACTGCATAATTTGGGAAAATCAATCATAAGCCTTATTTTTCTTATGTATGAATTGGGAAACATAATTGAACTGACCATGTAAAGTAGTTATGAATAGTAAATGAAGTACACCATGTACAGGGCTTATAACAGACTTCAGTTAAGTTCTTGTTAAATGTTCTGTAAGTTCAGTATAAGTTGTCTAGTTACTAAGCCACATAGGTCTTTGACCATTTTTTGAACTGATTTTCTGTCATAGAGAATACAGCCAGAGTGGATTTATTTATTTACTACCCATTTGTTCATTCAATTATCCAATCCATATTTATCAAGTTGCAAACTAAGTAATAGACATACCAAGTTAAATTTGAAATAAATCCCCAGTCCTTGAGGAGTTTACAGTCTAGAGATTCTAAAGGGAATCTTCTGTGCTCTCACCCAACTCCATTCCCACTCAGATTTAAAGAAAAACAGAACAAAATGCAGGTTTAAAATAGAGCAATAAAGCAATTTGCTCGCTCCTCCAAAACACTGTAAGTTCTTGGAATTTAGGGACATTATTTTACACATTTGTGATGGCACCAGAATTTTGCATGGTGGGGAAGCACATACTTAGTGACTTGATTTAAACTAAAAATATTAGAAACAGGTGTTGTCTTTAGGAAAATAAACAATAGTATTTGCCAGTACTAGTTTCTAATGATTAAGTATCATTTTAAATGAGAAACATATTGATTTATTACATCAAGATTATGGGCCTAAAACACAAGTCAGAATGAATCAACATTTACTGCAATCTGTGCTTTAATGTAATGTCTCTAAACAAGGTCCCAGGTGTTTTAGAAGCTGTGCTATTTTAGCACAAATAATATACTGCTGACTTTCCCCCCTATTCCTTCTAAAACAATGTAGTTCTACTTCTGTCCCATTTACAGAACAAATAAGAAGCCCTAGATTTGCTGAGCCAGTAAATAAGACCCATTTTTTTTTTTAAGAGAAGGCTGATAATCTATCCTAACAAAATAATTGGAGTGGACGGCAGATATTACCCACAAAGATGTTGCTCACAAAATCATTAGCATTTGTGGAAAATTGTAACTTACCTATATGACTAGCAAAAGACAAATGGTTAAGTATAATGTAGGATAGTCACAAAATGGCATATTAGGTATCCTTTGCAAATGTTTATGAAAATGTTTTATTGATATAGTGAAAGTCTTATGACATAATTTTAAGTGAAAATAAAAGCAGAATACAAAATGCATGCAACATTTTCAATGATCATGATCATGTTTTAAGACTTTTTTCTAGGTGAAGAGTCTATTAGTTATTTTATTTCAGCCAAACATCACTTTGGAAGAATAAGTGGCATAGTGGTTGGTTGTGTTGTTGTACAGTTTGAAGGATATAGTCTCCATAACCATCTGGCTGAGAGCAGAAACTGACCAGTTAGGGATTTTTGTTGTTTATTGTTGGCTCACACACAGCATCCAACCTATCTCTTTCTATTGTGTTTTCCTATTCCGTGGAAGTGGGAAATCTAAAATTCACATTTCCCATTCTCCTTTGAAGCTATGACTCTGGATGTGAACTCGATTCTGCCAGTTAGGTACATCTATGCCGTTTGGAAGTAAGGCAGAGGTCGTTTCCCTGCTTCTTTTGGCTGTTTACAGAAACTGGAGATGTAAAATTTTATAGTAGCCCTTACCAGTGAACATTCTGTAAATTTTGTGGGTTTTCAGGGCGGTGGCAGTTTCTTGATCCAGGCATCGCTGTAAGTCTAATCCAAGTGGTGGTTTGTAGCAGAGGAAAACCCCTCAAGTAGGTCAGTTCTACGAAGTTCTGGATCATTCCTGAAGGCCCAGCTTATAGGATGATGCTTCCCTGTGCCTCAAGCATAATATAAGTGCCTGAAGCTCTTTGTTGACTCCCTTTCTACTAAGAGCGATTTCTGTTTTCTGTCCTAAGCCAAATGGGGACAAACACAGTTACAATGTGAATTCTGCAATTAAAGGGAACGTTTTTACGATTTTAAGTAACATTACAGGTTATGTTTTGGCATACATATGTTTTCAGCTCTTTTCCCCTAAGAAAGTATTCACGTTAAGTGTATGTAATATATAAACCTATGGGTGTGGGGGAATGGGTGGAGAATGTGCTTCCGATGACGTAACTGCACTTACTACAGACTCTAAAAACAATTTCAGTCGATCAGACCAATACATTGCATTCAATGGATCTTCTGATGACACAGTTTTCAAACAAAATTAATGAAAGAATTATAGGTATGTATTCTGGAATATTGATGCTTTGGCCAGACACCCTTTTTCTTCCTCTGTTCCTGTCTATTTAGACAGAATAATTAGTCTATTGCTCCCCAGTCACCTTGGCCCAGGTGAGAAACATGCCAGTCTCTCTGAATCTGGAGAGGCCCTACAAACCTGAATAGTCAGGAATACCATCCTCCTTTTAACACAAGTCAACAAGCATTTATAAAGTAACTACTGGGTATCCAATAGGTGCTGAAGACTTGATGATGATTCAGACATTTTCCTAACTCTTAAAAAGCAAATAAACAAACTAAAACTTCCAATCTCCTGGGGGAGATAAGCACATGAAGTGGTGTACTAGGCAATGTTTAACAACCAGCCTTCTGGGAGGGTAAAAGTATGAATGCAAACACGTACATAAGCTTATTATAAATATTACTGATTTAAAGAAGGTGGAGCATGTAATTTACAAATAATAATAACAAAATATACAATGTTCTTTATTTTAAACTTTACATAACTGATAGCCCCTCAAAGAATGCCTACATTGGATTTAGGCTGACCTCTTGTATCTACAGCCAACTGATGGTTGCAAGTGACAAACAAGTACAGTTCCAACATGAATAACAGCTGATGTTTTGATTTTTGTTAACAAGTAAAATGAAAGGTAAACAACAAAAATGCATGTCAGCACTTCTCTTAGTCATCAATAACAGAGCAACTTTTCTCATTTGTATAACAATTTTCAAATCCTGAAAGACTGTTTTCAATTTTTTTGTGTTATTCATAATGCAACATCTAGGGACATGGTGAATTTTAAATTTAATCTGTATTATTAACATTTTGTCAACCATTTTCTTAAGTCTAGATAATCAGTATGACAACAAGAAAGCCCTGATGTGTAGTATTTGTCAGTTCCCATGGTTTGTCAATATTTCCATCATGGCTGATTTCAAGCTACTAACAGGATGTCACTGATCAGAGAGACGGAAAGGGATTCACAGTGGCATGTCATTAATAGTATTTCCAACATACATATAAAATAGAAATAAAGAACTCCAAAGCATATATGATAGTAAAATGTAGTAAAATATCTAGGAAGTGATGAGCTTTGAGCATTTCTCAATTTAGTTTTTAATATAATTTATTTAAGTATAATTTTATAGAATTTACTTTTTGATAATAGTGTGTTTAACAATTGGCTCTAAAACTTGCTTACATAGAGTGGAACACACACACAAAAAATAGTCATCTCTATTTGGGGATGTCAGGAAATAAGTTCTGAAGAATAAATGCATGTCAATCAGGCAACATCCAGGTATGCAATGAGGAAGTGTCCCATGCCGAGGAAGCAGAACGGTCAGTGGCATGAGGCATCATGACATATGTCAGGACCTGCCCTAGTCTCTTAGGATTAGAACGGGGTGAGGTCTGCAGAGGCCAGATTGGGAAGGACCTTTTAGGTCCCAGTGAGGAGTCAGAATATTCTCTTCCTTGTAACTGACAGCCTTTAAAGAGTGTTGATGTTTCAGACTTGCCTTTTGGAACAAAGGTTACAGCGGCAATGAGAAGGATATAGGGGAAGAGAGGCAAAGTCATAAGGCAGGTAGGCCGAGCTGCCCCCATCACAGCTGAACCCTCAGTGCTGACGTTGATTCTTGTTCAGGTCATCCTCGATTTACGGTGGGGTTTGTCCCACTAAACCCATTGTAAGTTGAAAATCTTCAGTCGAAAATGTGTTTAGTACTCCTAACCTACCGAACATCATCACTTAGCCTAGCCTGCCTTAAACATGCTCAGAAAACTTATATTAGCCTACAGTTGAGCAAAATCATCTAACATAAAGGCTATTTTATAATAAAGTGTTGAATATCTCATGTAATTTATTGAATACTGTACTGAAAATGAAAAATAGAATGGTTGTACGTGTACAGAGTGGCTGTAAGTGTACGGGTTGTTTACCCTTGAGGTCACGTAGCTGAATGGGATCTGCAGAGAGTGTCATAGTGCATATTTCTAGCCCAGGAAAGGATCAAAATTCAAAGTACAGTTTCTGCTGAATATGTATGGCCTTTGCACCATTGTAAACTTGGAAAACCCTAATGAAACCACTGTAAGTTGGGACCTTTTGTACTTGTCTTTGGTCAGCAGCCTCTCCTTTCCTTTTAGTGTCTCTTTCAAATTTGATTTCTCCTCAGCAAGTCCCAGATCCAATCCCAAACAAATGAGAGATTTTCTTTTTGTCTGCCCACCCAGACCAAGGAGGTTCAAAATGGTCCCGACCTCTTTTTAATTAATGCTGACTTCAGAGAACTGTGACCAAGGAGGTTGTTAACTAAAGCATCACTTTGCCAATGAATTAGGAAGAGAACTCAAATCAGGCAACATTGGTTGATGTTATTAGGGAAAGTGATACTAGAGACTTTAAACATAGTCCCCTCAATGACAGTAGTAATGCAGGCAGACAGTGTTGAGAAACCGAATCAGAGGATGATAGAAAATTTAATTTATTTTAATTATTTGAGAAGTACGTAGAGAAAACATATACTCACTTTTTGTAATAGGATGGGTTTTCTCTTTAGAGTGCCAGCCCCTTGCTTCCTTTTTAGAATGTTGAAACTAGAGGTGAAAGACCTGTGCCTTCTGGTGACAGAAAGGGGAATGCAAGCAGTCCTGCCTCAAGGGCACTTTCCAGATTATGAGCGGAGGCTGCTGTGTCCCTGCCTGTGCTCAGACATCTGCCCCCTCTCGTTTGCCTCTTGTTTTCCCTTTACTTTATATAAGGGAATATGCTTCATTGGCATTTGGGGAAACGGCTTGGTCATCTGAATTTATTTGGGGGAGGTCAGCATTTCTAGATAATTTTGGTGCCTAGAGGATGTAATGAAAGCAAGGAAATTAGGATGGGGCTCTCAAATTGAAATAACTGAATCCAGTCCTTAGTCTTAATAAAGCTAGGCTTCCCAGTTGCAGAATTTCATGAGGAATATGGTTCTGGAGCTGAGGAATGCTGTAGGAATCATGTTCACAGTTGAAACAAATGATCCAGCCAACCTTATCAAAAACCTGTCACCAAAAGGAAGGAAAATAGCAAATTATAGAAAAATAGAGGTTTGGAGAGCCTATGATGAGGGCACTCAAACAACTGGTACCTCACGAAGGGCATTTTTACCATAACTATGTTCTGTTCTGATTAATCTTGGTTATTTTAATGACAGAAGGCTTTGATTTTTAGTAATATTTTTGTCATCACAAAAGGTGAAAAGCCAACGCAGGTGGTCTGAGGTAAAGGGCGGGGGAGGAGTAAGCCATTCAGCTAGTGACCTTTCAGATAGTCACAGATGAGAGAGTTGCTAGATGCTGGGGCATGCATTCCAAATGAATCTCAGTGAGAGCACTTCGGTGTGGAGCAGAGACATTGTAGCCTAAATAAATAGCTTTTCTATGACCCAAGAAGAATCAAGTGTACTACCTCAGACACCTGGGGAGATGGATGACCCGCATGTCCCCCGCATGATCCTGGATTGTTACCTGTACTTGCAACTAGAGTTTGATAAGAGGAGGAGATTTCATCAGTGAATAGGCCCAGAACAGGTTGCCAAGTGTTGCTGTTAGTAGGAAATCAATTCAGAAATGTCATTTGAGGATGAAATTCCTTGCTATTTTTATACCTATTCACAAAGCTAAGAGGCATTCCACTACCAGCCCTTCAGAAACAGCTCCTGAGTCACCCAATCTCTGAGGCATACATACAAAAGTCACTTGTGAGTGAATCAAACCCAACTTGAAAGTACGCAGCTTTTTAAGCTACTGCTTTTCCTCTCAGCTCTTTCTTGAAAATTATGGAGAAATTGCTGCTTTTTGTTGGGCCATTTATGTGAATTATGTATGTTTTTATATCTATTTCATATTTCTCTATCCTCTCTCCTACGTGCTGTTCCACAGCTAGACCCTCTCATGCTGGTGTACATTCGTGGTGACATTATGGCAGTCCTCAACTTTTGGTTGTCTGAAGGAAATGGGAACTTGCAGGGTCTTTGAAAAGAAAAACTAGGCATCCTTTAGTCTAAATTTTTAGAGGCTTGGATAGCTACTAAATTTACTGTAACAACCTCAAGTAACCATAACTATATGAGCCTTGAGAGCTCAGTGATGATAAAAACACATGGAGCTCTTTTTCCTTGGGTGTATCATGAATCTTCTTAGTATTTCCTCTCTATTTTGGGGTGTTAATTTTGTAGTAGTACAAATAATCACAGCTATAGTTTGAGTGTTCACTATACGACGGAAAATATGCTATGCATTTTATACAAATCATCTCATGTCTTTACGATTATTCCACAGAGTAGTATTATCTCCATTTGCCTTTTTTCCCCAAATGATAAAATTGAGGCTGACAGAAGTTAACTTTGCAGAGTCACAAAATCAGTAAGTCATGATTTGATACAAATATGCCAAGCTATCAATTTGGGCCTTTTAGCCATTTTTGTATGCAATTGCCAGGCTCTCTTGAACCTGTGGATTATATTATTTCAATGAAATTCTTATTGAACATTTGCTACGTGTAACCATTGTCCTAGTTGCTGGGGTTACAGGGTAATCAGGGCTGCAGTATACGAGCTCATATTCTAGTAGGCAAGTCAGAAAAGTGAACAAATGAATGTAATATAGGACAGTACGTGTAATAAACAACTAACTACCAGTTATTTCAGGTGGCTCAGTTCAGGAAAAGATCTGTTGGCCTGGTAGAAAAGAATGAGGGTACTGACATTCCAGAAAAGGGGAAAAGCCCATGCAGCGGCACCTAGTGGGGAAATTGCATGGAATAAAAAATAAGAGTAATGGTACTGTTGGACCATAAAGAATATGTAGGTGAATGATGGAGATGAGGCTAAGGTGACTAGGTAACAAAAATGGAAAAACCTCATCATTCAGTCTTCCAAGTTTGGATTCACTCTTGTAGGCAAAAAGACCCATGTGAGGAATTTTAAACAGGGGAATGATTAGAACAAGTCATACCCAGAGTAATTATAGGGCAGCTAATTGTTTCCCAAGAAAACATTTTAGTAGTTTTGGTTTTGTTTTACTGGCAAGAACATATTCCGTAGAGATGTTTCTATTTTATTTTTTTTAATCCCAGTTGCCATCTCTTTGGATATTAGGAATGAAAATTTCTGTCTGGATTAAAAAAATATGAAGATATTCGACTTGTCTATGGAGTAGATACAATTTTTATTCAACATTCCAATTATATAAATTATGAAAAATTGGCTCCCCACCAAGAATACCACTTCCTCTGAAACCTTCTTGACTATAGTCTCCATTCTTCTGTACTACTAGTATTTTCAAGCCATAGGAAAAGATTTTATATTCTCAAGGAAACCATATATTTATCTCCTCTTGAAGTTCATGGCACTATAAAGTTAATCCATTTTCCTTCAATGTCTTTGTCACCCATCCTGATGCCAGTTACTACCCAACAGTAAGAGAAGACTTGAAACTTGGGCCGTGACCCCCTTTTCCACCTCAATTCCCCGTATGATTTTTTGGCCACTTCAGTATCTTTGTGTGCAAACCATACAATATAATAATCTGGGAATTTACAGAAGGAAAATGATACTTCTGACTTTACGAGTATAGGAAAGTTTCAAGGAAGATATGTCACTCTGTTCTTACAAAGGTAAGTAAAACAGTACTGATCAAAAATTGGGGTCTAGGGAGATTTCCTAGATAGAAGAAATAGCAGAAGTCATGGCACACTGTAAAAAGGATGACAGAAAGGTACAGAAACCTGTGTGATTGAGTCATAGATGATAGAAAAAGGAGCAGTGTGATATGGGGCTAAGAGAGCTGAGTTGCTTCAACATTTTGGAAGATCTTGTTTTCATATCAAGAGGGGGAATCATTTGGCTGGCGGTGGGAGAGGGGGGGTTGAAGATGTTTGGGAAGAGAAATAAAATGATCAGACTCTGCTCTAAGGAAGTGAAGAAATCATCTTTCTTTTGGATGGGAAAGAGGATGGAGAGAGGGATAAACCCTTTTGTTTGGATAAGATTATCTAAGGATAGGAGGCATAAAGGGAACATAGCGTCTATAACCGCATTTCGAGGAATGCTGTTACCGAGTAGGCTTGGTTGAGTACTCAAATGAACTGGGGAAGGAATGGCTGGAGAAGGAGGGAAACCAGGAGGATAGTTTGCATGGGGAAAAGGAGTAAAGGAAGTATGCTTTAGGTAGGAAAAACGTCAACAGTGATAAATGCAGACAAGAGGTCAAGTTAGACGTGGGCTAGAGGACAGCTATCAGCTTTACTAACATGGGGATCTTTGATGGTCTTAGCCAGTTATTTGCTTATTTGTTTGCTACTTTGAGGACAAAATCCACGTTATATTTGGTTGAGGGTACTGCTTTAAAGTGGGAGAGACATGAGGGGGATTTTGTAATAAGTACTGGTGGCAAAAATTAAGAGGCAGACAAGAATTCAAATGCTGATTCCTGACTGACTATTTGTGACTTGATTTCCCTGAATCTTGGTTTCCTCACAGTGGATAAGGAAATAAAAACCAATGGGTTTGTACACAAAATGAATGAGGTTATAAGTGAACTATTGGACAAAAATGGTAACCACTGTAGTGTTATTTGAATTTGGAAAATGGTGAAATATTGAAGGAAAGGGTAACAGGTGTAAAAATAACAATAGTTTTGTTTTGACTGAGAATAAAGCTGCCATTAAGATAAATGGGGAAGTCAGGAGAGGATGATGTGGCTTAAAGAAGAAGATGAGTTTGATTTGTAATTTTTTTCCTTTGTAAAAAATGAGATAAAATATACACAGTAAAATGCACAAATATTTTGCAGTTATATACAGGTTTTGACAGATGCTTGCATCTATGTAATTCAGAACCCTTAATGATATAGACTACTTCTGCTGCTTAAGAAAGTTCCCTCATCTTCCTTTGCAGTCAGTCTTTCTATCACCCAGAGGCAACTACTGTTTTGATTTCTATAACCACAGATTATTTTTTCCTATTTTTTCTAAAATTTCTGGAGTAAGATAGTACATACTTTTTTGTCTCTGGTTTTTTTCAGCATAAAGTTTTGGGGATTTATCTATGTGCACTTGTACTTTTTCTTTTTTATTGTTAGACTTAAATATATTGAATGTACCACAGGTTGGTTGGTTTGTTGTTTTTAAATCTATCTGCCTAAAAAAAAAAAAAAAAAACTATCTGACTGTTCATGGACCATATTTTTTTTTTTTTTTTTTTGCGGTACGGGGGCCTCCCACTGCTGTGGCCTCTCCCACTGCGGGGCACAGGCTCAGCGGCCATGGCTCACAGGCGCAGCCGCTCCGCGGCATGTGGGATCCTCCCGGACCGGGGCACGAACCCGCGTCCCCTGCAT
>NW_006773409.1:323621-334521 GCF_000442215.2 Lipotes vexillifer | reverse complement strand
TTTTCATGGACACTTTTTTTTTTTTTTTTTTTTTGGTTTCCAGTTTTAGGCTATTATGAATAAAGCTTCCATGAACATTCTTGTACAAGGCTTGCTTTGTAAGAAATATTTACATACCCAAGGCATGTAGAAATTTTCCTATTTTTTAAGAAGCTTTATAATTTAACTTTTATGCTTAGGTCTGTTATTGATGATAAATTTAATTATTGTGTGTAGTTCCATTTAGGCGTAGAGGTTCATCTTCTTCTATATGGATACCCTGTGCTTATCAGTATTTGAAAAGACTTCTTTCTCCGTTGAATTACTCTAAGATTTTTCTCTTTTTTCTTTGGTTTTCAAGAATCTGACTATGATGTATCTAGATGTCATTTTCTTTATGTTTAGCCTGCTGAGGTTTCATTCAGCTTCCTCTAGGGATTGATTTTTTAAAAATCAAATTTGGAAAAGAAA
Organism: Lipotes vexillifer; assembly: GCF_000442215.2. Lineage (NCBI taxonomy): Eukaryota > Metazoa > Chordata > Mammalia > Artiodactyla > Lipotidae > Lipotes > Lipotes vexillifer. Next base: position 334,071 of record NW_006773409.1, on the reverse strand, counting down.
TTTAAGCCACCGTTTCTTCAAATATTTGTTTCTCTGCCAATCGTTTTCTCTTCCTTCTGAGACTCCAATTACATATCTGTTAGACTATATAATGCCCCAGAAATCACTTCAGCTCTGTTCATTTTTAAGCTTTTTTCCCCCTCTCTGTCCTTTAATTTTATAATTTATATTTTCCTCTCTTGAGGTTCACTGATTGTTTCTTCTCCAGTTACCAGTCATCTGTTAAGCTCATAAGATAATTTTACATTTCAGATATCATATTTTTCAGTTCTAGAATTTCCATTGGGTTAATTTATATGAACTCCATTAATTTTCTGAGAACCCCCTATCTGCTCACTCATAATATTTATGCTTTCCAAAATCCTTGAACATATTTATCATAGCCGCTTTAAAAAGTGCTCCTCTGCTATTTCCAATATCTGTGATTTGTCTGGACCTATTTCAATTAGTTATTTTTTCTTTGGGTTTTAAAAGAAACCAAAGAATTTTATTGTCATGGGCATCACGATGTAAACATAAGTCTTGGTTTGACTTGACACAGTCATAAGCAGTTTGATATGCCTCAGCATCATTAACTTATCCCAATTTATGCTTTAATATACTAGTGATAATACTTCTAGCATAAATTAGTGCAGAATAGAAACCTCAGCTATTATGCAGGGAGATAGAAAAATGTGATTACACCTGCTAATGATAATGAAAATAAAAGAGGCCTGATTATCTCCATTTAAACTCGGCTTTATCTTAACAAACTGAGAGTGCTGAGATTAAAAGAGTAGTGCTACACTGAATAAATGCTACTTTGACAGAACTTGTTGAACCTGTTATGTTTAGAAGTAGAGGAAGAGAGGAAGAAGCAGGGACACTTTAAAAGCATTTCTACCCAAGATAGACACCCAAGCAAAGAAGATGAAATACTCTTCTCTGTTCTCTCCCTCTTCTAACTTACCTTTCTACATTAGAAGATTTTGTGCTGTAGCACGTACTCACATTTTCTTTATGGGTGGGAACTTTTCTGGAACAGTTAATCACCATGAAAGGACTTGGCTGTTTCTGTATAGCATCTACTCATTAATTAATTCAGTATTCACTACATAACTGATATATGCTTGGCACCTCAACAGACAGTCTTATAGCTGGAGACATGGTTCCTTCCTTCATAGAGTTTAGAGATTAGTTAATATATTCTTTCATGCTGTTAATTTGACACTTTTGTAGATGGCACCAAGTGCTCTAATGAACTGCCTTAGGTTCCTGACTCTTAGACCAAAGCTCCCGACAGATGTATCCGGTTCTTATACTTGATATTCCATAATCTCACAATCTTATGTTTTTTTCTGTAAAGAATGAGGATAGAGATAGGAGTCTATAAACATCACAGTACTCTGGGTGTAGCTTTACAACTCTTTTTTCCTTCTGTTTCAAAGAGGTTGGGGAGACGGGTGGGTCTTATCAGAGTATGGTATTTCACACATATAAACTGAAGATTCCATTTCAAGTTTTAATGACAGCATAAGCAGTATATTGAAAGACAACCAATAACATCCATCTCTTTAAATAAGTATCCTGCAGGGCTGAAATAACTTTGGCTTTATTGCTTTTAAACTTCATGGAGCCTGGGTTAAGCTCTTGGCTATGTTACATCTGAGAAATACAGACCTCATTTCACCTGTTCCACTCTACAGCTGCAGTTTTATTTTGAAAATTGATGAGGGCTTTAAGTTCTGAACTTGTGTTGATTCTAATGTAAATAAATGGTATCATTACTTCATTGTTGGGAGTACCACTAATCCAGACCTTAAAATTAAGTGTTATCTTGTTGATTGAGGGAAAATTAAGGCAATCAACTTTCAAGGTTTTAATAAATGAGGTTTAGCACTAAAAAATCATTTTCAACCTGGCTTTAAAAGTAGATGACTAGAACATCAATAGCAATAATACATCCCCATGGAAATAGAATGGGCTATATTTATTTAAGGATGTTTTCTCCTGTTGTTTGGGCTGAATTTATTAATGTGGAGTTTAAAAGTAGTCATATAAAATACTGAGCATATTTTAATAGGAGAATACACACAGTATGTTTGGTGGCAGTTAATGTAAGTAGAGCCATGAAAGTTGAATTTCCCTAAAAAACCCCGATGATATAGGCTCAGTACACCTAATGTAACTTCATGAAATCAAAGGTTTTTCTAGGAAGCTAGAGGCACAGAGGACTCAGTCCTATGCCTGTGTATAATAGTTCTGTGTGTGTGTGTAAGTGGGGTGTGTGTATGGGTGATGTTTGTATGTATGTGTTTGTGTAGGGGTTATTAAACTATAAAATATTAATGGATTGACCTCAGAAACTATCTAAGCTCTCGTCCAAAGCTGGAATATACATTATTCCTTCTTTAATCACCACCACCATCATCATCCCAGCTCATATTCATTGAGTCTTATTGTGTGCCAGAGAGCTGTTGTATTAAGTGCATGAAGTAGGCTCTCAATAAATGTTTGTGAACCAAACTTTGTGTTACTCCACACTGTATGTCCAGTAGTGATTTGAACAAAATCACTGCCTGGGATGTGTTTTTGAACTGTTAACAACAGAAGTCAAATGTACACTCTCACATACATCTGGGGACATATATGTTTCAATTTCTTAGATATAGAGTGGTGTGTGGGAGAATAATTTGTGAAGTTATTTCATACATCAGTATGTGCTCAGGAACACAAACCTGGCTACTCCAAGGCAATGCTTTTGGTAGTTTTTATTGTTGTTGTTTGCTCTTAAGTTTGGGCAGATTTGTAAGGTACTTCAGAAACAATATGAAAAACTGAGATTTGCATACCTATTAGTTTGGAGTTGGTTCAAATAAAATTTCAACACTAATCTGATGCATATTTAATGAGATACATTATTAGTGTGCTATACTGTAAGCATGAAAGACATGTCCGGGGCTTCCCTGGTGGCGCGGTGGTCGAGAGTCCGCCTGCCGATGCAGGGGACACGGGTTCGCGCCCCGGTCTGGGAAGATCCCGCATGCCGCGGTGCGGCTGGGCCCGTGAGCCATGGCCGCTGAGCCTGCGCGTCGGGAGCCTGTGCTCCGCAACGGGAGAGGCCACAACAGTGAGAGGCCCGCGTACCGCAAGAAAACCAAAAACATGTCGGAATCGTAGGTCCTAGATAGGCCTTATTGTCCATCTTGCCATCCTCAGCTCTTGGAGCCCTTTGCAGAGCAGCCACAGGAGTCCTGAGCCAGACGCATTTTTGCTGAAAGTGTAATCATAGTCATAGTAACAATAAACATGATTCTCATCTGTTTCATGGTTACTACATACCAGATCCTATACTACATACTTAGCATACATATCTCACTTTATTTTAATAAAAACCCAGTTAGACAGTTAGCTGCAATTTTCAGATTAAAAAAAGAAAATGAGGCCGAAGACTTGAAAATGAGGGCAACGTAATATAATGGAAAGAACATGTGATTCGCAATCAGATAGACTCGGACAGAAATCAGTTTCAAGTCATGATTTAACACATACTGTGTGATCTTGGGAAAATTACTTAACCTCTCTGCATCCCAGATTTTTAAAGCATACCAGAGGATTACTACTGCCTCCCTGTTATGATAACTTACTATGTATATAAAACCCCAAACATAGTACCTAGGACATAGGAGGGCATTTATAAATATTGGTCCCCTCCTTCCTCCATTCCTGACACCCAACTCCATAACTGCAATTAATATTGACCTGGGCAGTGTTCACCCTGGCTTCAGTGAAGAAAAGGGGAACAGTGACCAATGATTCTCTGTATTAGCTTAGAGTGGTTAAGCTCAGTGTAGTTAAGTAACCATATTAGGGACACTTGTTGGAAAGACTTCGGCCAGAACACAGATTTTCTATCTTGAATGGGCATCCTGTAGAATCAACTTAATATCATAAAAGTAAGTTCATGGAAAGAGTCATAGTGGATGGGCAGTCTCAGTCCAATGACAGACAGTCCTTGCTTGTATGAGCACCTGTAGCACTAGTAAGCCCCGTGGAGATCTAACCAAGGGTGTCACTGCCACAGTGGGAATTCAGAGGTCTGAGTGAGATGAGTCAGGATGGCCAGCTACTCTAAGCCAGCAACGTCTAATGATAAGTACAAACCTGTACAAATTATCAAGACCCAAGAAACTGTATCCAGTCATCAAATCAAAATTCATGAGTGAGGAGAAAGGTAGAAGAACCCAAGGTATAAATGGGATAGACATATTCAGGAATGAAGCAGCCAGTGAGGGGCAGAGTCAAAAACAAAGGCAGAGATCCAATTATTTTGCCAAGAACTGGGCTTGGATCTCCATTCTTTGTATCTAAGCATAGCCTGTCATAACAGAGATTTTCCTCTTGTTTGGATGTACGTTGTCTAGTAAGTGGGTGGCTTGTCTGTTTCAAAGCCACGTTTATCATGAATAAGGCTTAACTCGTTCAGGTTTCATTCACTTTCTCACAAATGTTGAAATAACCATTTGGGCACGAACATTAGTTTTATAGAGACATCCCACTATAAACGATATTTAGTATTCAATAAAGCTTGCAGTCCTTTACTTTAACGTTGCATCCTAATATATTGAATCAGGTCTCACTGGAAATCTGAGACATTGGTTCCATGATCTATGCACTTAATAAACCTTTAAATAATGAAATAGGCTATACTTGAAGAGCCAGTTGTCTTTGTTTCTATTTTCTGCTTGCACTTTTATGAGCTTGATGATTAGGGCTCAGACTGGCCCTTGGCAACATTGTGGAGGTAGCAAAGGTCTTTCCAGCCCTCTCCTAACTTCTCTTTTTTACCACCCTTGCTACATGTAAATTCTTTCTTCAGCTGCCTGATGCTCTCATGCTTCTAGGATTTTAGTATCTACATCCTCCCTAAAGGATTTGCCTGCCCTGGGGCCATCCCATACAGCAGACCAGGATTTAACAATATTTTGGGAGTCGTTTGTTAAGTTTTTGATATTTCATTTCTTGTAAAGAAAGATCTCATCCATCAACTCATGCATTTGAACCAATCTAGGGTATAGTGAATGAAAATGGTGATCTGGAAGAGAAGAACACAGATGCAATGCCAGCTGTCTCCCAGAAAAACTTCTGTGCATATAATTGGAACCAAAATCTCCCACACCAGCAGCACAGTGGGAAGCCTAGCCTCTCATATACTTTTCCTCTTCACATACCTTTCAGGAGGCATGTCACACATTATAAATTCTGTCCCTTTTCAGGGGAGTTTTTGATGTTCATTTAAACCTGGACTCTCTTATCTAAGTGTCATGGCTGGGAAGGACACAAAGTATTATCAGGTAATTAAGACCAAGCCTGGCTAAGGAACTAGATCAGGGTAATTTGTTGGAAAGATGAGGCCATAATCTACAAAACCTGAGAATGGTCCTGGGCTCTGTGTTTCCCAGCCCAGAACATCTAAGGAAGTGGTCCTAAAGTGCAAAGAACCATAATAGCTCTGGAGTAGCCCTGACAGAATGATGGAAACATCAGAATAATGAAGGTTTTGTGGGTGGTTTTGGTCATGAGGACTTTAATTTAAAAACTTTTCTTAGAAATTGAATTCTTACAAACTTTGTCTTTCCCTCAAAATACAAGTACCCTAAGATGGGTCAAATAAAGAACAGAGTTCTCAGTGGCTCTTAGAGAGGAGGGAAAGTATCCCTAGGAATGATAGGTCCAGGGGCTTCCCAGCTGTCCATGCTGGAAGCAGATGATATCAAAAGGGGAAGACAAAGTGTGGTCCAAAGAATAAAATACTGTTCCTGTTTTGCTGGATGAATACAGGTGAGGGAAGAAACAATTTGTAACTGGAAAGAGAAGCCACATTGTACGTGTGCGTATGTGCTTGCGTGACAAGAGGGACCTTGGGTTATCATGGGTTGGACTTAGGTATGAATCCTGCCTGCTTCTATAAAACTGTCCATCCATGAGCCTTAAAGCTTGTACTCGATGATAAGGAATTCCAGCCTATTCATGCAACCCCCCTTGTATATTTCTTAGCGTTGTCATCATTAATTCTCTTGCTGAGTTTACTGCCTCTCTGAGCCTCTCTTCATCATATCATCCTATTAGTCAACAAATTCCTACAGAGCACATAATAAGCCAAGAACTCGGCCGGGCACTGGGGGTTTACATGAGCAAGACACTTTCTATTAAGCAAGGTAGGCCACTCCTATACACATCAACCTTGAGTGGGGAAATATCTTTCCTTCTTTGCCTTGTGTTCTCTTCTTCTCACTGAGAACAGGCTGTAACGTGCTTTCGTTTGATTTTGTTTCTTTTATAGAGACTTCCAAATTCCTCCTAAGTGAGTTGCACACAAAGTCAGTCTGAGTGCCAGCTCAACCCACAAACTATTGTTCTTGGACCTGTCACGATCTTTTCCTTCAGGGAAGAATTCTGTCTATCCAGTGCACTGATTGGGAGATTAAGGAAGAACCTTACTCTCTGAGAGTTTATGGACCCACAAACTTGTGAGCTGGTCATGTCCCCCAAAGTCTCCATCCACCGTCCAACTCATGAGGTTTCAGCCATCTATGCAAAGAGCACCATCTCCCCTTAAACCCTGGTCATTACTTTGAAACTCTCCTAATATAAGTATTTACTGGCTCTAAGGGAGCTGGCTTGTGGGAGGTCTAGGTGAGGTGATAGCCCTTATCCATAGTGGGTTACAATCTTTTGAGCAAACACTCAAGAAACAGTAAGAGGCTAATAGAGAATTACCAGTTCTTTTAGATAATTAGTGCCGTTTAAATCTTTGCTCAGAGGAGTCATACTTAACAGTAACATACTAAGCATAGATTTGTTCTCCAATTTCAGAAAAAGAGAACAAAAAACCCCCGCCAACAACCATAAATGGTGGCCAGAAAAGATAGGTGTAGGAGAGGGGTTAGAAGAGCTAGCGGGAATGATACACAACTATATCTTGCAGCTTGAGAAACACAAATTAGGATATATGATGATGATAATTTAACATTTATTGAATTCTCTTTATAACACATTTCTGTGAACTACCTAATTTGATCTCCACATCAATTCTAAGAAATAAATATATGTGTCTTAGCAGAAAGGTTACCCAGAATGTAGAACTGAAGAGATTTTTGGACCATTACTTTAATTGGGAAGGCGACTCTGGGGACAAGAGAGAGGATACAGGAGGAAGAGCCAAGATGAGGATGCTTATCAAAGTGGTCATAACCAAGTATCACAGATGGCTTGATCAACAGTACATTCTCCCCGAGAGGCTATTTAACTTGTGTCTCAGAACTTTCTCAGGGGGGGTGGGGGGGAAGGGAGGATGGATTCATCCATGGCTTGTGTCTCTCTGACCGGAGATTATCTTCATGGCCTTAAGTTCCCCCTCTAACAGTCATTCGAGTCTCTAGTGCATCGGAGCCATGGCTGCCCCTAGGGAAGCCTCAGTATGGCAGGTGAGAGGCCCACCGCACCACACAGGGATTGTTGGGCCCAGACAGGTGAGGCCAAGAGGGCTTCAAATGATGCAAGTGGTGTCTGGTTCCTTAATTTTCTCCATTTTATAGGTGGAGAAAACTGAGGTTCAGTTTTAGGGAGGAAAATTTAACACAGAAAGATTCTCAACTGCTCTATCCAAACTCCCAATTACTAATTACTGATGGAAAGACTCCCCCCGCCCCTTGAAAATTTTCAGAAATTAACCAATGAGGTGGCATAGACTAAAATTTCAGGGTGTCAAAAGGAATTTTTTGAAACTCCTGAATGAGAAACCCTTACCAAGTTACTATAGGACAATGGGAAGTAAGAGGCATGTCTTTAACCTGGAAAACATTCAACCAGGACAACTGTACTCTTTAATCCCAAATGCCTTTGATGCACTAGAGATCGGAGCTGCTTGTTGGCATTCTTAAATGCACTTGACCAAATTCCAGAAGAAGGGGAAGGTGGTCTCCATATTTGTTGAGTAACCTACTTTGTGCCCAGACTGTGCTAAGTATTTCACATGAACAACACTGTGGCAGATAATAGTATCTCCATTTTACAGATGACAAAACCGAGGCTCACATAGGAAAAAGAGTACTCTTTTGTATCCCACATTGTCCCTATGGTATACATAACAGTTGCATATTTGGATTTTTGTCTGTATTCACCTTCTATATTAATTTTCTAGAGAAGGGATGGTACACCCTGGTTGGTCACCACAATAATTTAAGAAACTTGCTAAAATTATAGATCCCCAAACCTGCTGCATTGGTCCTTCCATAGCTAGGGGACCAGATATCTGTAACATGACTATATTTTACGGGGGATATGATGAGAAGCCAAGGCTGACACTCGAAAGGGCAGATTCAGAAGAGTGAATGTTTTCTTTTGTATTATTATTAATATTTTTTAGATTCAACATGTAAGCGATATCATATGATATTTGCCTTTCTCTGTCCGGCTTACTTCACTTAGTATGACAATCTCTAAGTCCATCCATGTTGCTGCAAATGGCATTATTTCATTCTTTTTTATGGCTGAGTAATATTCCATTGTATGTATACACCACATCTTCTTTATCCATTCATCTGTCAGTGGACGTCTGGGTTGCCTCCATGTCTTGGCTATTGTAAATAGTGCTGCAATGAACATTGGGGTGCCTATATCTTATACACATTACTATATATAAAATGGCCAACAAGGGCCTACTGTACAGTACAGGGAACTATAGTCAATATTTTGTAACAACCTATAAGGCAAAAGAATCTGAAAAATAATAGATACATATATGTATCACTACATCACTTTGCTGTGCATCTGAAACTAACACAACATTGTAAATCAACTATACTTCAATTAAAAAATAATAATAATGATAAGGAAAAGAGTGAATGTGTTCTTAAACTGTATGAAATAAATATACAATATTCAGAACAAATGTTGGGAGAGCAGATAGTCCTGATCGTCTTGGTACATATCGTATGAGAGTATTTTATATTTGGAGTAGCTTACTTTAAGGGCCAGGTTAGGAGAGAATGACTGTGCTGGGGATTAGGGACTGTGTCCAGGTGACTCAAGACAAAGCCAAACACGGTCCAAGAGGCTGGCCATCAGGGAAGCCTGGTGAGGGCAATTCTCTCATGCACTTTAAACCAACCAACCAACCAACCAACCAACCAACCAACATGCAAACAAGTAAACAGCTTCTCCCAGCTGGGTCTCTGGGTTCTTGGCAGCAGAGGGCCTGGCACGGTTTCTAGAAGAGGCTCTGCTCTTTCTGTCCTGCAGTCTCCCTGCCCAGCATCTCCAGCAGTTCTGTCTGCATCTGGGTTGTGCCTCTCCCTTCACTGCTTAATCCACAGTTCTCCTCAACTACCACCTTCCACACACAAGCAAGATGCTTTTTTAGCAGCGAGCTATTTTCTGACATTGGGCACTGAGTGATCACGGTCAGATACAATTTCCTGACCACACAATTGCACTCCTCCTGCAGCCTCAGGTATAACTATGAAGGCTGTCCCAGCACCTGCAGCCTACACTGTACTTACCGGCAGGGATGGCCTCTCATTCTCTATTCAATGTTTTGAAAGAAAACCCGTAGGCGTGACAAGGTTCAGGCACCAAGTAGAAATGGGAGCTGGAGTGTCCTTGCTTTGATAGGCCTGTGCAAGTTTTAATTATCTACTCATCCAGGATTTACATTTTTTTCATTTTGTTATAAAAAGTGGAGAATGGTGATAGCCTGATTTCTTGTGCACACAGGGAATGAAATTGGTTGAGAATATTGTCTGCCCTTCAGTCTCTGTCACTTTTCCCCTTATTTTTCCTGCATAAAGTTTATTTTCTCATTCCATGAATAATAAATTCAGAAAATATGGAAAATATAGGAATTCATAAAGATGAACAGTTGATGGCTCCACAGTTCAGACAAAACTCCTATTAATATTTTTGTACAGTTCCATACAATCTCTTATTCATTCACATGCACACAGACAAAATATTTGAGGTTATATTATAGCAGTCTTATATTCTGATTTTTTGTTTATATTACATTATGAGAAAAACATTTATTCATGCCATTGAATACACTTTAAAAACAACTAATAGCTTTATAATATTCCGTGTTATGGTCATGTCCTCATTTATTTCACTTTATTTTCCTACTGTTGGATATTTAAATTATTCCCTACCCTTTGCTAATTCCTTAAAAATCAATAAATCACCCAAGATAACTGTTCAAGCTGTTTCCTATGTGTAAACAGCTGTTAATCACAGCACAGCGTAAGGAGATGGTGCACAGGCTTTGGAACAGAAAAAACCTAGATTGATTCCCAGTTCTGGCACTAGCTTGGAGGGTTTTCTCATCTGTCGAATGGGCCATGCTCCCTTCCTGGCTTATTTTTCCATTTTTTCACCCTCTTTTCTGTAGTACAAACCATCCATGTTAGCTACTCTT
>NW_006773409.1:297733-323611 GCF_000442215.2 Lipotes vexillifer | reverse complement strand
CCCATCCATGTTAGCTCCTCTTTCCCACTCACAGCCGTGCTCACGCTGCTCTTCCAGCCCTGCAGCTGCACACACACACTCACACGCTTCCTTTTTAAACTTGACATCATTGTCAAGGCCAAATCCGAATCCTATACAACGTCTCCCTGCACTTTTTCTGCTTCTTCTTTGGCCCTTCCTTTGCCGGGCTTGATCTGGGTTTTGCCTCAGGGTAACTTCATCAACTGTGCTTCTTCAGCCACCTCTTCCCCTGCTTCTGCCTTTGTGCCCTTCCCTTTCCCGGAATCCGGCCGTCACATTCCCACCTCCCTTTCTGTCCAGGTCTTTCTCAGGCTTGAGAAATCATCTCCAGCCTCAACACCTCTGGACGGTTCCCCAACCCCAAACTGTAGACGGGGCTGAGCACCTCTCCCTTGAAGATTCCGTAGCCTGAAACAATGCTATTTTAAGTGCCAGAGATGCTCTGCCTCAAACTTTCTGAATTTGAATGCTTGGTGATTGTTTTTTCCTCATTATTTTTGGCAAAATTTCAATCACACATCAGCTTTTTCTTTACTTTTTCCTTACTGTGCCTTTAGCTATTTCTTCCGGCTACACATGGTCAGATGATAGGAGTTCCCTTAAAGGTCAGTCTATCCTAAATCTGATTAGTCTACAATACTTGCCGAGGGAACATGAATGAGTCTGTGAGACTTGATCCATAATATCAGAAAACGAACAAACAAACCCAAAAGCCTTATAGTACATGCCTGCAAGAGGCAGAGTAGTTGGTAGTTGGTAAAATAAAGCCTGAGTTCAATTCTCAACTTAGTCTCTTATGAGCTGTGTGACCTTCAGTGAGCCTCTAAGCCATACAATCTTCATTTGTTTACATGGAAACAATATTTGCTAATTCGTAGAGTTGTGCTGATCAAATAAATGGCATTCAGTAATCAGTAAATAACCTTGATTATTAAAAGTATTCTCAGCCCTCTGTTATTTTTACATAAGAATCACATAAAAGGATTCTATTGAAATCTTATGAGTGTATGTCAGATATATGTAGTTATTGATACTTGATATTCACACCAAAGTAGCTAATCACTAAACTTACTAATAATAGTGAAAGGGAGTCTATGGAACATGGCATTTATCTCCAAATCTCTGGCACCTAGCACAGTTTCTGGCACATGTTCAGCTCCCAGAAAACAATACTGAATTGAATTTACGGTGAAATAAATTTTTAGAGGCTTTGACATTTCAGTTTTTAGGGATCCAATCTCTCCTACACATACACATTAGCATTTTTGTATGACACTGAAAATATTGGAGAAAAAAATTAGTAGGTTATGGACATTCAATTAATGGAGGAGGCATGAAAGATAAAATAACCTAGATTAGATTTCATCTTTTAGAGGGAGAAACTGAGGACCAAAGATGTTCCATGAAATGCCAGCACGCAAAGTTTGAAAGGGACAAGGTTGGGATTAGAACCCAAACCCCAACCTTTGCCTCCCCACCTCATACAGAGTTTCTTCATACTCTCATCGTTGGAGCTTTCTGTGTCTTTTAAAATTCTATTTATGGGGCTTCCCTGGTGGCGCTAGTGGTTGAGAGTCCGCCTGCCGATGCAGGGGACACGGGTTCGTGCCCCGGTCCGGGAAGATCCCACATGCCGCGGAGCGGCTGGGCCCGTGAGCCATGGCCGCTGAGCCTGCGTGTCCAGAGCCTGTGCTCCGCAACGGGAGAGGCCACAACAGTGAGAGGCCCGCGTACAGCAAAAAAAAAAAAAAAAAAAAAATTCTATTTATGTAGCTAGGATAAAAATAAATTTAAATTTATTTATGAATTTTCCAGAGTAGTTTCACTGTTGTTATTAATTTTTTTCTATTCCCTTCTACCCTCCCATCAACCTCCACTCTACCCCAATTCCTAAAGCTTGGTCTTTTTTTCAAATAACTTTTTTATATAAACAAATCCTAGTGAATTTTTGTGTTGTATGTCAAGCTCCCTTATGAATCTGTCTAAAGCCCCTGAGGAATAAATCCCAGGGCAGGATATCCTGTATTTATGCATCTAATTAACCTTTGAGCATCTTTGTGACTGCCTTGCAGTTCAATACATGCTTGATTTTTATTATCCATCTAATTAGTGTGGTTTAAGTGGCTTTTTGTGTCAGATTTTATTATATCAGTTTGCTACACAATTTCAGGACACTCTAGGGAGTTACAATATCATTGCAATGCTTAAGTGCTATATATTTACTTGTTGTTTGTTTGATTTTTCTCTCCGGAAAAAAAGTGCTTTGACCAATTTTTCCCACTAGAGTGTATAAGTAGTCTATGAAATGCCATAATGATGGCAAAAGCCTTTCTGTTAATTGTGCATAAATGATCAACACAGCTAGTCAAGTCTAATCAATCATTTTTCTATCCAATAAGCCCGTAGAGTGGCAGACTTGATATTCTGAAACAAAGGGGATAGTGAAAGAAACCCCTCAAAATACTTCAATTTAGAGCAAGCTAATGAATATGCACATATTTATAGAACTGGTTCTTTAGCCATGGGAATATAATTTGTTACTGAAATCTATGGATTGTAATTAAGTGTGTCTATAATGGAATGGTTAGGACTTAATCAATTAGATGTGCAAATCTTATTTCCTACCACTGATCATTTTTTTTAAATTTTTGCATGTCAGTTTTATTTCCAAATGAACAGTAAACTAGCTTTCAGTCATATAATTTACATGTTCATGTGTTAGTGTTCTTTTCTTATTCAATGAACTTTTTAATTACTGAGAATTAATATGAATGCAATTTAATTCTGTCCATATAGAACAATATGGTTGTGTCTAATATTAACTGTGATTATAGTTTCCCTTAGCTTCCCTGAGATCTTGCTTTATTTTGTCTCTTTTCCCTTGGCTTTAAAATTGAGTAAGCAGTTTGACTTATTTCTAGCTCTCTCTCTCACGCCTCTCCCTCTCTCTCTCTCTCTCTCTCTCTCTCTCTCTCTATATATATATATATATATATATATAATATATATACATAGATAAATCAGAGATATAAAAGATCTAGCAATTACCACAGAGCTCAGTTTGTCATTAATAGTCAAAATGTCCAGTGGCAATTACCTTATGTATGGAAACAACCATGTGATACAGAATGAAAGCAGTGGGGGCATGCTGTCTGATGCACAGCAAGGGAATCAGAAGTATTGGGTGCCAGTCCCTACTCTAGCTTCGATTGACTGTTTAGCCTTGGGCTCGTCATGATTCTTACCCTCTCAATGTCTTATTCTTTCCGTCGAGAAACAAAGATAATTGTACTTGTAGGCAGGGAAAAAGGAAACCATGACGTACATTACTTTGGATAGCGATTATTTACAAAATTCAAAGGATTATTCTGAACTATAATTCATCCCACATTTATTGAGCATCTTCCATGTTCTAAGGATTGTGCTGGGTACCAGGGATACAAAGGTAAGTTGGACATTACATTGGTGCTCATATCTGACAGGAGGTGGAAGAGACATCTGGACTCAAGTGTGTTTGAAACAGTACATTGTATCTGGAATCTCATCTTAAATCCAAATAAATCACATTATAAGGATAGTACGTCTATTAATACATTGAAGAAAGACAGTGAATAAATAATAAAAAGTTTATTTTGGTAGATTGGATTATTGTTTCAACCTGTTACTTCCTGTTGTGGAAGAATTATAACATTAATTGCCTTTGCCATGTGACTTTGTAGTGCCTCCCATTAAGGTCAGCAGAGTGCACATCCCTCCTCCATTGGCTGGTTTCGGTGAGGTGACTTGCTTTACCCAATAGAATATGGACAGAAGAGACATTATGCCAGATCTAGGCTGAGACTTGAAGGGTTATGAGAAATTACTGCCAGGCTGTTTGGCTCTCCTGCTCTTTGCCAGGAAAAGACTGTGCTCCCAAGTAACTGTTTCTCCTTTAGTCTATGCCAAGAACAAAGCAATATGGCCCAGACTGAACTCCACCCAAGCCTGGATTCCAGTCCCACCCAGCTGATTCCAGTCTAGACCAGCAGAACTTCAGACACACCTAGAAACACAAAATGTGTTTTTGTTGCCTTGGATTATCATGGTTAAGCAAAGAATGGTCTAATCAAACACCTTTTTGTGAGCTTGAATTAAATCATCAGTTGAGGCAGTAGTCATCAATGAATGATAAAGCTATAAGATGAAAGATGGTTGGGGAACTGAGTATTTACGTGGTAAATATCCACAGATATTTATATCCACAGAAATATAGAAACACAGAAACAGATTATAATATCCACAGAAATCCACAGATTTCTTGCTGAGGACAAGAAAACAAACATAACTTCAGTGGAGAGATCAAGCTTCCACTACCCTAACGCAATTTGTCACTAATTATGGGACAACCAGACACCATAATGCATCACATCAGGTGACACATAAACTCCTAAGCATGGCCTATGAAGTGTTTTTGCCCAAGTGATTAACTTGAATTTAGTAAACTGCTACACCCAACTTTCCCTTTGCATGAAATAGGAGAAGTTAAACAACAGCATAAATTAACAATCAGAAAAATTCAGCACAGCACATTTTACAGGACAACTGACTAGTCTGTTCAACAAGCCAATGTTGCAAAAAGAAAACGTGAGAAGAAGGCAGAAAAAATAACAGCCAGATGCAGTGTATGGTTCTAGTGTGTATCCTGGTTTGAGAAACTGAGTTATAGAAAACATTTGAAGACAATTGAAAAAAATTAAATATAGCCTGGCTACTAGACCTTACTCGGAAATTATTATTAATTTTGTTTAATTTAATAATGGTATTGTAGTTAGTTAGAAAAATGTCTCAACTTTTAAAGGTATATGCTGAATTATTTAGACTTTGTAGCTCATATGTGATTGACTTGAAATTACTTCACAGTAGATATTACAATTATGGCAAAATGTAAGTGCCTATTAAATTCGAGGGAAAAAGATAAAGAGGCCTCTAATTCTACTCTTTTAAAATTTCTATATGTTTGAGATTTTTAAAAATAAAAAGACAAGTGACAATGCACTGAGGATGCAGAGTAAAAGCATTTAGGATGTCATTTGCTGTGCAATCTGGTCCTAAATTTAGTGTTGTTTTTAGTGTTCTCTAATTTATGTCACCTGCTTACTACCTATATGCAAAAGAGGTCAGTAAGCTACATGAAGATCCATGCCACATTTCATACTTGTTTTCACTTAACCCAAGCACTCAGTCGCTTATCGCATAAATACGTGTTCGCCATTCCATTAAAGATGATGTAAAGAACTTTCTTTTCATTATTGCTTATTACATTAGTGACTTTATATTTCCCTCCTTTGTCCTTATCAGTGGAAGCATAGTCTATAGTCGTATGGCTTCTTGCCCTAGGAATTAGTTAATTAAGTCATTCTAAGCAGGGAACTGCTAGTGAAGCCAATCAACCAGCTGGTGAGAGCTAGTTAGATTACTGCAGCTGTTTGATATTGCTCTAAGTGTCAGGTAATACAGAGAGCATGGGAACAGATGGTGTGTTTAAATGCCAAATGGGGCTACAGAGTTTCACTCCCAAGGTCTCTATCGTGGCTCAAATATGTTTTGAAAGGAGGACAAATATGACATCAGGATTTCTGTAATAATAAGTTGCCCATCACATTAACATCAACAGATTAGTTGTACCACTTTTTAAAATCCTCTATCAATTATCCCATACTTGCCATGTAATTGTCAAGATACTGGAGTTGATTGGCAGGTATTGTATCTCCCTCAGTCATAATTTTTTTAAGAGAAATACATAGTAATTTCAATACAATGATACTATAAATATTCAACCATCAATGTCAAGCACACAGGTTTCTCTCTTAGTCCTTGTAACAGCACAGAGCTCAAAAAAGGGAGACTTTCTTGAAAAAGATGAAAAGTGGTGGTTATATTCTCTTTCAGAATATTAGTAATGAAAATGATGATTCAATCATTAATTTTGAATGAGCCATGTCCCAGGAAACACATGAGATTTTCTAGGCATATTATTTATAATCTTCTCATTAAAACCCTGCCAGATCAATAAACTATTTCCTGTTTCTTTTTCATAGATGAGAATACTAAAGTAGAAAGGAAAATGAATTCTGAAAGGTCATTAGTTAATAGAACGCTTAGTCCAGACAGTCTCTTTAACAAAAATTTTTTTTTTTTTTTTTTTTTTGCGGTACGCGGGCCCCTAACTGTTGTGGCCTCTCCCGTTGCGGAGCACAGGCTCCGGACGCGCAGGCTCAGCGGCCATGGCTCACAGGCCCAGCCGCTCCGGGCATGTGGGATCCTCCCAGACCGGGGCACGAACGCGTGTCCCCTGCATCGGCAGGTGGACTCTCAACCACTGCGCCACCAGGGAAGCCAACAAAAAATTTTTTAAGGTAATGGGCAGGGAGGATTTTGACCAAAAGCCTTGTATGTTTGCAGTATTATTATTTTAAATAACAAAAGTCCTAGTGGGGATTAAAGCATAATAAAAAAACAAACGAAAAAACCCAACAAATCATATAACTGAAACTACATGGAAGACTAAATTTTGTGATATTTTTGTGACATTAGGTTTATTTAGCACTGGAGAAATATAATCAGTATAAAATAAACTGGATTATTGAACCAAACACTCTGATAATTCAAGCCAGAAATAGTACTCTGTATATATGAGACAAAGAGAGTGGGGTTGATTTTTCTTTTTGTCTGCATAAAAGCCACAGTTTCTACATCATTCTTAATGTACAGACTTAAGCCTGAAAGCTCAAACTTGGGCATTATCAGGAATCACTGATACTGATTAAAAAAGAATATAACGGGGAAGCAATGGATCAGAACAGTGGAAAGGAAAGACACTGTTGGGGAACGTTGGCAGGCATTTATTCCTCATCAATACAACTGGCTGAATGATTTAGACATTGTAGATAGGAATGAGACAAGAACCTTACGGCAATAATGAACAGTATGGACTCTGATAAATAACAAAAAGGATTTCAGAATGTATGTTTATCCATGTATGGATAATGAGAGCAAATTTTAAGAAAAATTGAAGAAATTAAAATCTCTTGTTGCAGCTTAGAAACAGTTGAAACATGCAAGTATAGTTAACAACAACGTGGAAATATTTAACACAAAGTCAAATGTATTTTAAGGAATCAGAAAACAATGTAGTTTTCAAATAACTAGGTGAAAATGCAAACATCAGAATATTCTTAGCATTTTTTCAAACATCAAAATATTTGAACAATTTTGCCACAGCCATTGGAAATAAGAATTCTATTTTCTCCCTTCCGATTCTAACTTAATGTCCTGCATGAAGTGACCTTCCAAAGAATTGCTTTCATCAGGTTACTTATGAGTCTTTTATTTTTTTAAGTAGCCTTTTAAAACCCCATCAGGTCTATGACTGCCAAGAAACTGTTCCAATGTGCTTGTCAATATATGATTCTTTTAAACCCCTTGCAAATACATTTTCTTCTTCAGTTTCTGCTTGTAGTCCCCCTGCATGGGGCTCAGACAAAAGGATCTTGGGGTGGGGGATCATGCAGACAGCCATGTGGGGACTCAGCCCCATCCACCAGCAGACCAGCACTGGCCCCATGCCCCACTGGGTCACACAGCCAATCACGTGGGAAGTCTAGTCCACTCTCCAGAGGACCTGCAACCACTGATTAAGGCACAGCCTTGCAGCCAAATTGGCCAGGGCCCAGAGATACTTACCAGCATGTCCAAAGTAGTTAGCCTGGCCACAACAAAAGGGCACACACAGCCCACATTGGGGGAACCCTAGAGCATGTAGCTCTGCTCACCAGAAAGGAGCATGCTCCTGGGTACCACAGGGCATTTCCTGCATAAGGGTGCTTCTCCAAGATTAGGAAACATAACTGACCTACCTAATATCAATACATAGAAACAAAAACAGAGAATCAGGCAAAAGGAGGTGACAAAAGAATATGTTCTAATTGAAGGGACAAGACAACTTCAGGAAAAGAACTAAATTAAGTGGAGATAAGCAGTCTATCTGATAGAGTTCAAGGTAATGATCATAAAGTTGCTCAATGATCTTGGGAGAAGAATGAATGAACACAGTGAAAATTTCAACAAAGTTTGAAAATAAAAAGAATAAACAAACAGAGCTGAAGAATATAATAACTGAAACAAAAAACAAAAGAAGAAATCAACAGTAGATTAGATGATACAGAGGAACAGATGAGTGAATTGGAAGAGAGAGTAATGGAAATCACCCAGGCTAAACAGAAAAAAGAAAAAATAATTTTAAAAAAATGAGGATAATTTAAGAGCCCTCTGGGATAACATCAAATGTACTAATATTCACTTTATAGAGGTACCAGGAGAAGAGAAAGAGAAAAGGGCCAAGAAATTATTTGAAGAAATAATAGCTGTAAACTTTTGTAACCTAGGAAAGGATACAGACATCCAGGCCCAGGAATCATAGAGAGTTCCAAACAGGATGAACTCAAAGAGATCCATACCAAAACACTTTACAATTGAAATGGCAAAAAGTATTGATAAAAAGAGAATCTTAAAAGCAGCAAGGAAATGTCACATACAAGGAAACCCCATTAGGTTATCAGCTGACATTTTAGCAGAAACATTTAAGGCCAGAAGGCAGTGGCACAGTATATTTAAAATGCTGAAAGAAAAATATCTTACAACAAGAATATTCTACCCAGCAGGGCTATCATTTAGACTTGAAAGAGAGATAAATCATTTTACAGACTAGCAAAAGTTAAAGACTTCAGTATCACTAAACTGGCTTTAAGAGAAATGTTAAAGGAACATCTCTAAGGAGAAAAGAAAAGACCCAACTAGAAATAAATATATACAACAGCAACATAGGAGCACCTAATACATAAAACAAATATTTACAAACATAAAGGGAGAAATTGACAGTAGTACAAAAATAGTAAGATACTTTAACACCCCATTATGTTAGTGGACAGGTCAACTAGACAAAAACTCAATAAGCAAACACTGGCCTTAAATAACACATTAGGTCAATTGGAATTTATATATATAAATGCTCTGTGTATATATATACAGAACATTTCTTCCAAAATAACAGAATACACATTCCTTTCAAGTGCACATGGAACATTCCCCAGAATACATCACGTGCTAGACCATATAACAAGCCCCAATAAATTTAAGAAGATTGCAATCATATCAACCATTTTTTCCATCCACAGCAGTATGAGACTAGAAATCAACTACAAGACAAAAACTGCAAAAAAACACAAACATGGGGAGTCTAAACAGCATGGTGCTGTATACAACCGATGGGTCATAGAAAAAAACAAAACAAAAAAGAAATCACAAAATACCTTGAGACAAAGAAAATGGAAACACAACAATCTGAAATCTATGGGGCACTGCAAAAGCCACTGTAAGAGGGAAATTTATAGCCATAGAAGCATACCTCAGGAAACAAGAAGAATCTCAAATAAACAACCTAACCTCACAACAAAAGGAACAGAACAAAAGAACAAATAAAACCTAAAGTTAGTAGAAGGGAAAAGAAATAAAGAGCAGATAGATAAATAAATAAATAAAAATTTAAAATAGAGACTAAAAATGCAATTAAGTAGATCAAATAAACTAAGAGCTGGTGTTTTGAAAATATAAGTAAAATTAATAAACCTTTAACCAGACTCATAAAAAAAAGAGACAGAGAGAGGGCCCAAATATACAAAATCATAAATGAGAGAAGTTACACTGATACCACAGAAATACAAAGGGTCATAAGAGGTTATCATGAACAGTTATATACCAATAAAATGGACAACCTAGAAGAAATGGATAAATTCCTAGAAATGTACAATCTCTCAAGACTGAATCAGGAAGAAATAGATTATATGAACAGACAAATTACCAGCGATGAAATTGAATCAGTGATCAAAAAATTCCCAGCAAATGAAAGTCCAGGACCAGACAGCTTCACAGATGAATTCTACCAAACATTTAAAGATGAGTTAGTATCTAACCTTCTCTAACTATTCCAAAACATTGAAAAGGAAGGAATGCTTCCAAACTCATTGTACAAGGCCAGCATCTTCCTGATACAAAAACCAGACAAAGATAGCACAAAAAAGGAAAATTACAGGCCAATATCAGTGATGAACAGAGATGCAAAATCCTTAGAAAAATATTAGCAAACCAAATTCAACAATACAATAAAAGAATCATACTCCATGATCAGGTGGGATTTATCCCAGGGATGTATTGATGGTTCATTATGTGAAAATCAATCACATTAACAACACCACATTAACAGATTGAAGAATAAAAATCATATGATGATCTCAATAGATGCAGAATAACCTTTTGACAAAATTCAACATCATTTATGAAAAAATTCTCAACAGAGTGGAAATAGAGGGAACATACCCAACATAATGAAGGCTGTATAAGACAAACCCACAGCCAACATCATATTCAATGCTGAAAAGCTGAAAGAATTTCCTATAAGACCAGGAACAAGACAAGAATACCCACTCTTGACACTTTTATTCAACATAGTATTGGCCATTTTAGCCACAGCAGTCAGACAAGAAAAAGAAGAGGAATCCAATTTGGAATGGAAGAGGTAAAACTGTCACTGTTTGAAGGTAACATTATACTGTATATAGAAAAACCTAACAATGCTAAAAATAATAAATGAATTCAGTACTAATAATGTTATTAG
The DNA here is from genome assembly GCF_000442215.2 of Lipotes vexillifer. Lineage (NCBI taxonomy): Eukaryota > Metazoa > Chordata > Mammalia > Artiodactyla > Lipotidae > Lipotes > Lipotes vexillifer. The sequence continues at coordinate 312,882 of NW_006773409.1, read as the reverse complement.
AACTAATAAATGAATTCATTAAAGTTGTAGGATACACAGTTAATATACAGAAATCTGTTGTGTTTCTATACAGTAATAGTGAACTATATGCAAATAACAAACAAAAGAGAAGTTAAGAAAAAGAGTCCCATTTACAATTGCATCAAAAAGAATAAAATACCTAGGAACAAATCTAACCAAAGAAGTACAAAACTTTACTCTGAAAACTATGAGACATTAATGAAATAAATTGAAGACAACACAAACAAATGGAAAGATATGCTGTGCTCATGGGTTGGAAGAATTAATATTGTTAAAATTCATATTTTTAAAATACTACACAGGGCAATCTACAAATTCAATGGAATCCCTATCAAAATACCAATGACATTTTACACAGAATTAGAACAAATAGTTCTAAAATTTGTGTGGAAATGCAAAAGACCTCAAATAACCAAAGCAATCTTGAGAAATAACAAATACACTCTCCCTGATTTCAAACTATACTACACAGCTACAGTAATCAAAACAGTATGGTACTGGCACACAAACAGACATTTAAATCAATGGAACAGAATAGAGAGCCCAGAAATAAACCTACACTTACACGGTCAATTAGTCTATGACAAAAAGGCAAGAATATATGATGGAGAAAAGACAGCCTCTTCAATAAATTGCGTTGAGAAAACAGGACAGCCACATGCAAAAGAATCCAGCTGGACTACTTTCTCACAGCATATACAAAAATGAACTCAAAATGGATAAAAGACTTGAATGTAAGACCTGAAACTATAAAACTACTAGAAGGAAACATAAACAGTACACACTTTGACATTGGTCTTAGCAATATTTTTTTGGATACGTGTTTTCAGGCAAGGTCAACAAAAGCCAAAATAAATAAATGGGGCTACTTCAAACTAAAAAGCTTTTGCACAGAAAAGGAACCTATCAACAAGACAAAAAGACCACTTACTGAATAGGAGAAGATATTTGTAAACAATATATCTGAAAATGTGTTAATATCCAAAAATACATAAAGAACTCATAGAACTCAATATCAAAAAACCAAACAATGCAAAAATAGGCAGAGGACCTGAATAGACATTTTTCTAAAGAAGACATACAGATGGCCAAAAAGCACATGAAAAGATGCTCAGCATCACTAATCATCAGGGAAATGCAAATCTAAACCACCATGAGATACCACCTCACATCTGTCAGAGTGGCTATCATCAAAAAGACAACAAAGAACAAGTATTGGTAAGGATGTGCAGAAAAGTGAACCCTCATGCCCTGCTGTTGGGATTTTAAACTGCTGCAGCCACTATAGAAAACAACACGAAGGTTCCTTTAAAAATTAAAAATAGGACGACCATACGATCCAGTAATTCCATTTCTGGGTGTTTTATTTTTTATTTTTTTTTTTTGCGGTACGCAGGCCTCTCACCGCTGCGGCCTCTCCCGCTGCGGAGCACAGGCTCCGGACACGCAGGCCCAGCGGCCATGGCTCACGGGCCCAGCCGCTCCGCGGCATGTGGGATCCTCCCGGACCGGGGCACGAACCCGCGACCCCTGCATCGGCAGGCGGACTCTCAACCACTGCGCCACCAGGGAAGCCCCATTTCTGGGTGTTTAACCGAAGAAAACAAAACACTAATTTGAAAAGATATATTCAAATTAATGTTCATTGTAGCATTACTTACAGTAGCCAATATATGGAAGCAACCTCAGTGTCCACTGATAGATAAATGGATAAAGAACTTTGGTATACACATGCGCGCGCGCGCACACACACACACAATGGAATATTATTCAGCCATTAAAAAATGAAATCTCGCCATTTGTCACAACATGGATATATCTAGAGCGAATATGCTAAGTGAAATGTCAGACGGAGAAAGACAAATGCTGTATGATGTCACTTACATGGAATCTAAATAACCAAAACAAACAAAACAAAACAAAAACAGAGTTATAGATGCAGAAAACAAATGGGTAGTTGCCAGAGCAGCGGTGTGTGTGTGTGTGTGTGAGTGTGTGTGTGAAGGGGATTAAGAGCTACAAATCTCCAGTTATAAAATAAATAAGCCATGGGGATGTAATATACAGCACAAGGAATATGTTAATAATATTGTAATAACTTTGTATGAGGCAGATGGTTATTAGACTTATCGTGATCATTCCATAATGTACACAAATGTTAAATCACTGTGTTGGAAACTAACATTATATTGTACATCAGTTATATTTCAATTAAGAACAAGTGTCCAGGGAGGTAATATCTATAAATATTATCTTTATAACAACATCAACACCAGCCCCCTCATCATTACCAGCACCACCTCTGTTCTCCTCTTGCTACTATGGCCATGTAACTTATGTTTTCTATTTAAACCAGCTTTCACCAATCCCGTTCCATTTTAGCCAAAAATGAAACTCTTATATGAATTAACCTCTGTTAGGATTATTCACCAATTATTTTAAAATGTCCTAAAAGTCTAAATTCAAGTTGGGACTCCTTTTACAATATCTTATATATATATATATATATACACATACAGTGCTATATAGTAAATCTTTGTTGTTTATCTATTTTGTATGTAGTGGTGTGTATCTGTTAATCCCTGATTCCTATTTTATTCCTCCCCTCTTTCCTCTTTGGTAACCACAAGTTTGTTTTCTATGTCGTGAGTCTGTTTCTCTTTCTACAATATCATATTTAATTTAGTTGTCGATGCACTCATTTTTCCTTTAGACTGTGACGTTTCAGTGGCAGAAATTTTGTCAATTTTTCCTTCTCAGTTCTCAGCCGATACTTAAGAAAGTATGTTATATAAAATGGACAAGTCATCAACAACAGTTTATATGAAAAATCTTGAAAATACAAGATAGAAGATATAGTCTCTGCCTTCAAAGATTTTTCAATGTAGTGGAGGGAAAGCAACATTTATTCACAGAAAGGCAAAATAATTGGTTGTGCACCAACGAGCAGGACTTTTCTCCTAGATCTGCAGGATTCAGGAGGGGATGAGGGACTCACCTTGCAGGACAATTTGAGAATCAACTGCAACAAGAAATAATGAAGAAACTTGAGGCAAGGAAAATAAAGGAACACAAGTGGGCTTGGGTATATCATTTTCAGGGAATAACAGTGAATGGACTAGTTCGTCTAAAATGAAACCTCTAGGGTTTCCCTGGTGGCGCAGTGGTTGAGAATCCGCCTGCCGATGCAGGGGACACGGGTTCGTGCCCCGGTCCGGGAAGATCCCACATGAGCCATGGCCGCTGAGCTTGCGCGTCCGGAGCCTGTGCTCTGCAACAGGAGAGGCCACAGCAGTGAGAGGCCTGCGTACCGCAAAAAATAAAATAAAATGAAATAAAAATAAAATAAAATAAAATGAAACCTCTGAATTAGCATGTGGAGAGAAGAGACTTAAGGTGGCTGTTAGGGTGATGCTTATAGGCTGTTAATTATTGTCTTAATTAAAATCTTCATTTTCCTCTTCAGAACATTAGTTTAACTGATCATAATGGAGTGATGTTATGAGGTTAAACAGTGAAATCTAGTATTTAATTAGAGGTGAAAATAAACTATTGTAGAGTATTCAAAAAAAAACCAAAAACCAAAAAACCCTGTATGTGCCTGCCATCTTTACCTCCAAAATAGCCTGGAAACTCCCTTTCCAAATGACAGAGCAAAACCCATTTTTTCTACAGTATCAGTTTAGTTCTATGTCTGTGTTTTAAGGAGGATACTGAGAAGGTTTCAAAGGAAAGCACTAGGGCAACTAATAAGCAAACTGAAAAATTTTAGATTGTGTCCCTGCCCCTCCCATCCACTGCAAAAACCTCTTGTATCTATTCTTACAAAGGACTCTTCATCACAGCTAAACAACAGTTCAGCACCTTGGTGACATACGTGCTTTCTTCATTCTTCTCTCTTTATATATCAGTGTACATCTTAGAAGCTTTGTTCTTGGCAGTAACTACATGATGTTCCCCAAATCTGGTGGAATTGGTAAAATGAAAATCTAATATCTCTACCAAGAGAGTATCAGTGACTGAATCTTATTTTTCAATTTTAAGTCATTATTACTGTCCCAAGTAAAGCCAAGCCAAAACATACAGACAGAGAAGAAACCCTGTGGGGTTCTAAGAAAAGAAATAAACCTGGTCCCAACTGTCATCTGATTTTGCTCTCTACTGAGAATGAAACCAATGGAAATAGGATTTAAAATGAAATAAAAATCAGCACTGGACTCACCCAGCTGGATATTAGGCAAATACTTATTGTGTGTAATGTTCACTTTCCCCAAGAGTAAGGGGACAATTGTAATGCTTAGGTGTTGAACTTCTCTAAATCAAACTTAATCCCATTTATGCTTTCTACATTCCCAAATAATGTAGTAATAAATCTTCTTTTTTTCCAAACCAAGGCATTCTGCTTGCAGAGATAGAGCACTCAGCTACTTCTTAAAGGCTCTAGTGAAGTAACATTATGGAAAACACAGCCTTTGAAATCAACGGGTTCTCTCACTTACGATCTGTGTGACTTTGGGGAAGTTCCTTAGCTTCTCTGAGCTTCACTTTCCCCAGTTATGAATTAGGGACAATAATGCCCACTTTTCAGAAATGTAACAAAGTTTAGAGATAATTTATGCAAAATAATTATCAGATTGCTAGGCACATAGTAATTACTCACTGAATGTTACCAATTGTTATTAGTAGTGAAACCACAGTAATATGTCATACAGAAGAGCACTGGACAATTTTGCTGTTGAGTTAATGAAGTATATCGTGCTCTGATTACATGCCAATTCTATTTAATAAAATTAAAATTTCCTAAGAATTAGTGAAGTTGGATTATTTGGGAAAAATAAAAGGAAACAAGCCTGGGATTGGTAATTGATTTCAAAATGTTTAAAGAATCTCAGAGAATTGTGCTGCCATTGCTTCCTTTTTCAATATAAAGATTTTAGTAATTTAGTGGAAAAGAAAGTTCTACTACCACTAGAAGGAATATAAAAACAATAAGTCATTTCTGGCTGAAGTGAGTCTTGCTTACATTTTCTGTTAATTTCCTCATTGTTTTCCTTCCCTGTTTGCAATGTGAGATACTCTTATGCTCCTTATGTTTTAAAGAATTTTCATCCTGTGTTGTTTTGTTTGTTTGTTTTGGGGTTTTTTTGCGGTACGCGGGCCTCTCACCGTCGCGGCCTCTCCCTTAGCGGAGCACAGGGTCCGGACGCACAGGCTCAGCGGCCATGGCTCACGGGCCCAGCCGCTCCACGGCATGTGGGGTCCTCCCGGACCGGGGCACGAACCCGTGTCCCCTGCATCGGCAGGCGGACCCTCAACCACTGTGCCACCAGGGAAGCCCCATCCTGTGTTTAACACAAAGAAGTTTGAACCATGCAGAGGTGGAATTTAATTTGTATAAAATCCTCTTAATAACATGATCTAATTAAGATACCCATTAAATTCATGTAATGCTAATTTAATTTGGAGGCAATGTAATTGAGCACTACTGGATTTCTTTTAACATAAAATTAATGCAGTGGACATAAAATGGATGTGTTAATTGGATATTGTTATCAGAAATGTTACATGAATAAAAATCATGACTGCTGTATCTTGATGGAAATAATTGTTTTACAGAATGAGACATACTGAGCTTACTAGGTTTACTGGCATAATTACAAGAATTACAAGAAGCTGTATGAGGAAAACTGTCAGTGACTGCTTTTCTGAAGACAAAGGTCATTCAATAGTTTTGTTTTTTTTCTCTGACATTAGTAAATGCCTTGATCCCTGCCTTAGAGAACTTGTTATATTGCTGAACCTTATAATGGTACTGATTGATTGAGCACATCGACTTATACTAAGGCAGCAAATTTCAAACTTTTTGGTCTAAAGAGTCTTTTATACTCTTAAAAATTATCCAGGACTTCAAATAGCTTTCACTGATGTGGGTTTATATCTATTGCATTTATCATATGAAGAATTGAAATTGAAAAAAACCTCGTTCATTAATTCATTTAAAATAAGAACAATAAACCATTATATATTAATAAAACATATTTCTCCAAAAAATTCTGAAAAAAAGAGGTATTATTTTACATTTTTGCAAACCTCTTCGAAGTCTGGCTTCATAGAAGATATCCAGTTTCTATAATCTTTTTTTGCATTAAACGTGTTGTGATAGGTTGTCTTGGTTGAAATATATGAAGAAAATATGGCCTCACTTAGATATGTACTTGGAAAGTGAGGAGGATTTTAGTAATCTTTTCAGATAATTTGTGGATATTTTTTTAGATGCAATACCTAAACTCTACAAGTGGTGCTTTTTTTTGTTTTTGTTTTTTTTCTGCGGCACGCGGGCCTTTCACTGTTGTGGCCTCTCCCGTTGCGGAGCACAGGCTCCGGCCGCGCAGGCCCAGCGGCCATGGCTCACAGGCCCAGCCGCTCCGCGGCATGTGGGATCCTCCCCGACAGGGGCACGAACCCGTGTCCCCTGCATCGGCAGGCGGACTCTCAACCACTGAGCCACCAGGGAAGCCCCAAGTGGTGCTTTTAACAACAAGAAAAAAAAAACAGTTGGAGTGTAGCAGCTGAAATCATTTCAAGGAACTTTTCATACTCTGAACATGATCTTTATTCATGCATGATTTTGTAACGTCATGCATTTGGTCTTTTGAAAAATACTGGTTTACTGAGTTATGTGGATCTTCCAAATGTTGACAGATTTCATTATAAAATGTAAGACAATTACATTTGTTAATATCACACTGTTCTCATCAGGAAAGTCTGTAAGTACTGGGAAGCTGCCAACGTCTGGATGGCAAATACATATTTTCCAGAATTTGAATTTTCACTTAAAAGCTGTCAGTTGTTTTCTTTGAAGTGACAGATTCACTAGTTCCGCTAAGTACCTGAGTCTGAACAATTATGTTTTTTGATAATTCTTTTAAGGGAGAATCATGTTAAATGCAAAAAAAGGAGCCAGTTAATCTTGCAACTCAAAAACTTGCACAAGTTCTTTTCCTTGAAATAACCATATATGCTTCAGTATGCAGTAAAATTATTTTCTACAAACTTCACAGAAGACAATAAAAAGGTATATAATCAAAGGTTGTAAATAAAATTAATAATCTTTACAGCTCAACAAAGATATTCCTAAATACAATTAGCAGAGTTTTTTTCCCCTGCAAGTGAGTGGCTTTGACAATACAATGATTTACCAGTACAGTTTAGTGCCATATCTTGACTCATGCTAAGGCACCAGCAGTTCTACCCACGATTGCTTTTACATCGTTAGTACAAACTGCAACACAATGAAAAGGCTAAACAATGTCTTAGAATTATTGTAGAACCAGTTTTGAGCTTGAGAACCAGCAGAAAGTGTCTCAGACATCACCAGGGGTCTGTGGACCATATGCTTTAAGAACACCATAGTGTGCCCAGATGCCCTTGAATCAGGGCAGAGATAACATTTACAAAGAAAGGTGGGCCCGCTTCTGTGATGTCCTCCCCACAGTGAGCTCTCTGGGCATCTAGGAATGTCAGTGTCAGGCCCTTTTCCTGCTCTCCACTCTAACCTCCACACATCAAATGCCACCAAATAAATGAATAAATACAACAGAGAACATCCAAATAAAATATTTTTGCCAGGTTATTTAGCGGGGTGTGGGTAAACTGCAATAGATTGCAATATTTCTTTAAAAGTTAGAACAAGTGAATGCTCTTGTGAGTAGATATTCAGATGAAGCCGAATTGAGCGATTGAGTGTATTAGTCTCAGCTCTCTGTAAGTGGTGGACCCTGGGCTGTATATTGGGCTGGTGAAAAAGTTCGTTTGGGGTTTTCGACCTACCTTACCAAAAACCCGAACGAACTTTTTGGCCAAAGCAATACTTTAAAACTTAACACAGGTGTCATAAATGCATAGGCCCATCAACTCTATTTCGAAGAGCTGTCTTGAGAAAAGGACATTGCTATTGACAAATTATTTCCAGGTACACAGGCCAGAACAGTACAGTTGGAGGTTGGTGTGAAAATGTATGAAATGGTCCTGCTGTCTTCCTAAGGACTCATTCATTCATGACAGAAACAAAGTATTCTGCATCCATTAAAACTTGTACCTTAATCAGCCTTCTATTCTCATTTTCAAAATACTGTTAAACTGTATATTACCTAGAAATAAATTAGAAAAACAGATTACTTTTCACATTCCTTGAGAATTGTGGGATTAATATGAGCTTTAGAAGAAGACCAAAAACCTTCTTAGCCCTAAATATACACAATGTACCTCCATTGTTGGCTTTTGATATAAGATTTGTGTGAACAGCAGTCCAAAAAGAGAACTTCACTTCAAAAATTTGGAGCATGAGGAACTGAGGGATGAATAAAATAATTTAGGAAGCTCAAGTCATGCAGCGGCAGAACTTTTGCTTTTTCCATATACTTAGAAATAATGATTGGAGATAAATATGTGGGAAGAACCATTAGCAGATTAATGTACATATTTTACTTTGCTTAAGTCCTTGATTTTTATTATTCATTGTTTAAAGAATGTTGTTTTTATAAAAGGTGTTTAATCCCACTAGGATGAGGTACTCAATGAATATTAATGAATAAATGCCTTATGAAGGAAAAAAAAAATTTTAAATAAAGAATGTTGTTTTTCTTCGACTAGTTTGGAAAAGATGTTTGCCAAGGAGTGAAATTTTAATACTTTTGTATGTCAAGATCCTTAAACAAGCAAGAAGTTTCTTATTTAAAATATTTAGCCTTGAAATAAAAAGCAATCAAATGCATAATATTGATAATCATGATTTTCATGCTTTTTGTCACATGGGTGATGAGCACTGGGTGAAAGAAAATGTTTGTTTGTTTGTTTTTAAGTTAATTAATTTTTGGCTGTGTTGGGTCTTATTGCTGCACGCAGGTTTTCTCTAGTTGTGGTGCACGGGCTTCTCATTGTGGTGGCTTCTCTTGTTGCAGAGCACGGGCTCTAGGTGCGCAGGCTTCAGTAGTTGTGGCACATGGGCTCAGTAGCCGTGGCTGGTGGGCTCTAGAGCTCAGACTCAGTAGTTGTGGCATACGGGCTTAGTTGCTCCGCGGCATGTGGGATCTTCCTGGACCAGGGCTCGAACCCGGGTACCCCGAATTGGCAGGTGGATTCTTAACCACTGAGCCACCAGTGAAGCCCGAAAGAAAATTTTTATTTAGGGCAAACATAACATTAAAGGCATTGAGGGGATCACCTGATCTTCTCAGGTGATCTTACTACTATCTTCCAATCAGTACAGGAGCTGGTTAAGCATAATGCAGAACAGGCTGCCAAAGGGAAGATTGGTGCTTAACAGCCTATAGAAACTGCATTTAAAATTTTATTTCATAAAACAAATAAGTAATTGGTTAATTAGCAAAGAATATTTCAGGTCTGAGGCCTTTATTCTGTCTTGGGCTTTTCTAAAGATATTGGATTTTTTTTTCTTTTTGCAAGTTATTGCTCTATCCTTGTTTTCTTACTCGCAAAATAATTTTAAATTTGAAATATTTCTCCTTGAGGAAAAATGAGATTCCAAATGGATTTCTACTGAAATCAGTTAACATCTGGACATTACTGAAGGTACTGTGATTTAGTCTTCCGAACTTTTTTGGACAATCCTGTTCTCCACTGTTTCTAAATGAATTACGGAAAGAATGAGAATGACGGAGGGAAATGGGACAATACCGTGTAGCATTGGATTGTATAGAATGGGACGTGGATTCTGCTGCCATTTCTGTCAGTAGCACATTGTGACCCTATGTGGGTTTTGGAAAAATAAGAGACAAATGATTCCCTCATTCAAGATTCTCTAAGGACATAAGGAGGACTGGAAACAATGTCTGACAGTGGTTCAGGCGGTTGACAGGCTTGCTTCCTGAAGTGTGCAACGGTGGGCCTTGGAAAGCTGAGTAGAGTCTGAAGCTGGTCGGAGATCACACCTTACTTGGTACTCACTGATGTAACCTTGGAATCATGTCTTCCCTTATTCTAAGAGCTTATCTTCCTTCCCCATTTTATTCGATGCCAAAGCTGATCTGATTTTTTAACCTCTACTTAACTACTTCCTATAATTCAGAAATAACTTACATCAGCTCTAGTGCATGCAGAAGTATCTCATAATGTATTTGAATAGAACTAAAGAGGACACATCTCACCATGTCTTAATTCAGCAGCCTAACCTCATCTACAGCCCTAGTGGCCATATGATTGTGACTGTCATTCCCAGGTCCCTTTTATCTCTATCCTCCCTGTTCCTTCACCTTCAGGGTGACCTCTTTCTCTGCTACATCATGGACATATATGGTAGCCCCAGCCTTAAAGATGTTTCCACCAGTCAACCACATAGAGAATAAGGAAAAGAGCTTAGCTTTTTGAATCCCTTGGTTCCATGGCTCTTTTCATCACCTTAACTTCCTTCCTGGTATGCCACAGGGAAGGGGGAGGCAGAAGACAAAGTATCAAGTCAACTTGGTCTTGGAATGATGGGGAAGGAGGTGCCCCTTTGTCCTAATAATACCCCAGAAGAGCCAAGCATTGCGGGATCCTCAACTGGCAAGGATCTGTTGGGCACTTTCCACACCTCTATCAGGGTTTCTTTCATTCTCTGACTTTAACTTTCTGTCCGTCTTGAGGAAGAGAAAGCCAGAAGAGATTAAACATGTCATAAGCACCAACTACTTTTCACATGTCAGCTCATTTACTCCTCACAACAATCCTAGAAGATAATTGCTATTATCCCTATTTAATAATAACAGAATGGTGGCTCAGAGAAGGTAAGTCATTTTCCCAAGATTTAATTCCTAGTAAGTCTGTCTAAATCCAAGTTGTGTTTTCATTCTTCTTTACAAATCATGATGTTTTCCAGCTACTACATTCCCTTCATTTCTCAATCACTTTTCAACTCAGACCTTTCTTTTGTTCCCTGATAGGTCACTTTGTTCTTGGCACTGCTTTTCATATTCACGACCAGCAGTGTCCTTCCCAACTGTGTGAGGCAATGAAAAGCTTTCTCTTATGGGATTTCCCAGGAGAGAAGTCATGAATGGCCCTGAGTACAGAGGCCACCTCCAAAGGATCCACACTTAGGTTAATAGCAGATGAAATGATCTGGTAGAAGTTGCCGACGTGGGTGCCACTTAAAAGTGTTTTAAAAAATACTATCCTAAATTTTAAAATGATCTCAAGGTCTTGCTTTTTTAACGTGAAGTCAGTGCTTTAGCTGTTTGATAAGGCTTTCTGGCTACAACAAAAGTCTATTTTAAACTGATTAGTGTTCTGTAACGAGGAACTTTATAAAGTCCCAATGAAAGCCCACAATTCAAGATAGAATAATTCAGTGAAATTAACCATGTAAATGCTCGATGAAGCAAATGATTTTAAAAAGGATTGGATAAAAAAAAGATTAAAATGTATAAAATTATATTTTGTCTTTTTTGGTACCACTTCTAGGTCATAATTAATTTGTAGTGGCTCAAAAGTACAAAACTGACCTTATCACTCACCAGGTATGGAAAATAATGTAGACATGTTTGCTTAGTTTTAGAGTGACTAAGCAGATCCTTTTTTTTCACTTAAAAAACCCTTAATGCACTGTTTTTTTTAAAATTTGTTCTATTAATGATCACTAAATGTAGTTACTCTTTTGATTTGGGCTAATTTTAATCCTTTGCTTGCTGATAACCTCAGACATAGGCCTGTAGCCAGAACAGAAATATTTTTGTAGTTGAAGAGTCCAGCTATCTTATCCAATGAGGGCAGTATTTGAGTGTATAACAAATAATCATATCTATAAAATGAGGCTTAAAAAATGCTCTCAGAGTTGTCTTTAGTTTATTGAGTTCCTTAACCTGCAAGACCTCTTTTCTACCATAAAGCAGTTGTGAGAGTAAGCTAGTATAGGTAGTACCACACCATTTCATAAGAGAGGAAACTCAAGATCAAAGAAGTTAAGTGACTGTCTTAATTCCTCGACTAAAGATTTTGAAGGAACTGAAATTCAAATCCAGATGGGTTGACTTCAAAGCCCAAGGTTCTCATCGAGACTGCAATGCTTCCCGTGAGTTGAATTAAACAAAACCAAATTAAGCCGAGAACTAAGTAGGATTATATTTTCAAACATGTCTTTTTTACATCATTAAGCAGCTACCAAGTACCAACACTGCTACCAGCAGGCACGGTGCAGACAGGTGAATAAGATACTGCATGTGCCCTCGGGCTGTAGGCATGTCAGCAGCTATGGAAAGCACAGTCAAACAAATGGCTGTCATGAGAGCAGCAGGAAAAAATCCATCAGGGGCACACAGGGAAGAAGTGAAAACCTTACCTTCAGGAATTCCACCTAGCCTAGGAAAAAACATTCCCTCACTTCCAGTGTGTTTCCTAATCCAACAGGTGCTTAACACAGATTGAAACCATCACTGCTTTGTTGTAGATACCAGCATTTGTGTGTGTGAAGCTGGAAACAGAACCCTGATCTCCTGAGTCCAAGCAGGTGTTTTGCTTGGATCACCTGTGGAAATAATCACAATGGGCTAATCATGTTTTCATATTGCTCTTTATTTCTATCTCACTTCCAGTGCTGTCAGTAGGCCCGCTGGTCACTGGTAGCCTCACATGGGACTTTATACTTTTTCCTGCAAAAGCAATGAGTCTGTGAAGACAGAAGCTGTAGTATGAACCCCAATACTTCTAGTCTAGCTATAATAAATTCTTATTTCAAAACATCGAGCTGCTTCTAGGACACGTAAAACTCATGGAAGGAGAGACCCGCTCTTTCTTCGGTGTGCTACCATAGGGTACCAATCATGCTGCTTATTCTAACAGTCCTCGCATCCTAGTCACCTTCCTGGAGGAGCTTTCAAACTCCTTGATGGTGGCCAAGAGCGAGGGTGCTGCGGAAGGCAAGCAGACACAGTCCCCGATTGCCAAAATCTCTTATCCTCTCTCCTAGAAACAATGTCCCCTGACAGAACAAATGGGGCGTTGTAGATGCACACTTAGTTTATTCACCCCGGTACTATCTCTGACAGTGTAAGACAGGGCAGGCTGCTACCGTTCCTAAGACTCTCTCAAGCATGCAGGATGTTGATAACATTTTTAATTTATGACCCAAGGTTTAGCCCATGTGCATTTATACTTTATTTTCCGCTTAAGCCTTCCAAAGCTCCATCACAAGCCTTCTTGTAGGTGACGTTCACCAGACAATACATCATTCCTTCTCCGACTATTATTTCTTTCATTTGCCTGTGACTTTTGTCAGATAACATTATTATTTTGAGGAGGGGGCGGTCACTGTAGTCAGGGCAACTAGTAGTGGTGTCTTTTGCTGCTGCAGTAAGCAGATCCTCTGTTCTTGGCTCAGTTGACTCTGAGTTCTGGTTTTTTATTTTTTCCTCTCTTTTGAAAGATCCATACTCTTTGCCCTTCTTTTCACCATCTTATATCTTACTAACCAAAGCCACTTCTTTGAAACTCATTTAATATATTCTGTATCGACTTACATTATATACAGAATTTTCCCCAGTGTGTGTGTGTGTGTATATATATATATATATATATGTATGTATATAACTGGTGATTTGCCAACAGTTGTATGTGTCTTTCCAAATATCCTATTTCCCTGTAAAAGAGCTCCTCTTCTCCTAATGGTTATACCTCATAACTTGGGATCTCAAGTCCCTTGAAGTAGAGCTGGTGACTAATTTGTTGCCCATAGGTCTAAGTCAGTGCATCAGTTTTTCCTAGAACATATCGAAGTCTCTGGGTACAGGGCACTGAAATCAGTATTTCCTAAAAGCTGTGCAGGTGATATTAATGTGAAGCCAGGTTCACGCTTTCAGCCTTCTGGAAAGGCCTGTAGATTTGACTCTAAGAATATACTGGCGCTCGAAAAATTGTCTGTCTTCTTCATTTATTCAGTCAGTATTTATTGGCAACAATTATTTGATAAGCAATTTAAATTAGATGCCCTGCTTAATGTGCGGAGACAGTGGTAGCTCTGAAGGTCGTGGACACGCTACTGGTTTTATCATTTCAGATCTTCCTGATTGAGTAGCTGGAAAACAGCACAACTGTTTTAGTTGCTCTTTTCCTGATATCTCTAATTATAGGCATGCAAAGATACAAAGCTCCCCTCTCACCTTCTGTTTTCTCTTTGTGAAACCCAGTCATTACAAATGCAAATTAAGGCCCTAACATATGCTGAAAAAACTCTGTGGGTAAAGTAGTAAAAATGATAGACCCTACCTTGCCAAATTAGGACATTTAGCAAATATCGTAAGTGTGATAAGTGATGTGAAGGAGTTCAGGACACTCAGTCCATTTAACAGGTGGACTAAACTGGTTTTGAATGTGCCAGCATACATTCTCCTTCGAAGTGAACTGTTCCAGTGAACTCTTGGTTAAAAACCACCTTAAAAATTCCAAGCCTATTTATTGGTCCCTCTATGGTATACTAGTATTTGCTATCCATCTACTATTTTCACAGCTAAATTAAATGTCCCGAGTTAGGCCCTAAGAACACATATTGGCCTAATCCACAGACCAAGACAGCTGAAGAGGTTTGAGGTGACAGGATATGGGTTTTTGAGGACTGTTTCATGGAAATCTATTCTATTTCTTGAGCTTTTCCTTCATCAGTGGTTCTCGCACCGGTTATAGCATGAGAACTGAAAGCACATCACACCTCCCTTACAGGATGAACAGCATAATTCTGGCTCTTCTTTTTCTCTCTACAGAAGCCAATTAGGATGTGTCCAGGTTGATTTTGAGGTTGTCTTTGACATTTGGGGTACACTGTTATAAGAGTTTGTGTATGAGTTCCATGTCCTCACTGGTCTATGGCATTAGGAACTGAAGGCTCTGCTCTGCAGGTGTTCCTGGCAGAGCCTGGCCACCCCTTCCTGTTTACACACTGGTCTTCACACTAGACTGAAGTTCACCAGGGCAGAACTCTTAATACGGAAATTCTTTCCTTTCCAGAGCCCTACCCCTAGTTTTTATGGCATCTGTGGAACAAATAAATCAAAGTATCTTCCTTTTTTTAAAAAATTAATTTTTAGGGCTTCCCTGGTGGCACAGTGGTTGAGAGTCCGCCTGCCGATGCAGGGGACACGGGT
>NW_006773409.1:295438-297723 GCF_000442215.2 Lipotes vexillifer | reverse complement strand
CATGGCCGCTGAGCCTGTGTGTCCGGAGCCTGTGCTCCGCAACGGGAGAGACCACAGCAGTGAGAGGCCCGCGTACCGCAAAAAAAAAAAATAATAATAATTTTTTTTGGAGTATAGTTGCTTTACAATGTTGTGTTAGTTTCTACTGTACAGCAAAAGGAATCAACTATACATATACATATATATATATATATATATATATATATATATATATATCCCCTCTATTTTGGATTTCCTTCCCATTTAGGTCACCACAGAGCATTGAATAGAGTTCCCTGTGCTAATACAGTAGGTTCTCTTTATCAAAGTATCTTCTTAATTCCAAAGCCAAGCCTTCTCAGAAAAGTTGAAGAAGGAATTAAAGGAAGATGAAAAACTCTGGTTTTGCACCCATTCAGAGCCATGTGTGGGCAGTGGAGTGTCCAGGTGGCCCTTAGTGGCCCTGGACCCTCTAATCATACCAGGTGTGTATCACATCCTCCCTTCCTTTTGCATATGGATGAGATCAGTTGAATGGAGAAAAAACATTTAACTAAAATGAGAATCTAGAACAGAAAAACAGGTCAAAATGGCAGGAGTATAAAAATGAGGAGAGACATTTCACCTGCTTTACCTTAGTGATGAGGTGCCTAAAGGCAAATGTTACAGGTTTGAGTCTTGGGGCATTTTTTTTGCTGCATTCTCTCCTCTGTCTTGGCTAACCATCTCCCTGCATTTGTAATTCAGAAGCGCTCCCCCCAGACAAATTAATCTGAAGGGTTCTGCCCTAGACATGGCTCTATCTCCATATTATCTGTCCCTCAGTTCCCTTCCAAAAGAGGTAAATGAACAAGAGGAGATGGCACTAAAAACTTCATTTCCAGTTAAGCCTTGTATATGTTATTTCCCAGCATGCTTCAGGATTCTGTGTCTGAATCTCTGAATGAGGCTATTTAGGACCCCAAGGGAGTTTTCCTTTATTATATGAAATTGAATTCTGACTCCCTGAAGACTTATGGCCCCCAATTGTGTGTGTGTGTGTGTGTGTGTGGTTATTGTTGTTTTCCACTGGAAGAAAAATTTGAAAACATAATAGAATGTTAGTGGTTGGAGGGACTGTAGAGATTTTTATTCCAGTGCTTATTATATTCATTTTGACAGAGAACCCTTACCTAAAATTAGATATTAAAAAAATATAAAAATAGATATATTAAATACATAAAATGATGCCTTCCCAGCAGGTTGAAGGGAAAGGTGAGGGCTAGGTTCTTGGTCTTTCTGTTCAACCCATTCCCCTACCCTCTATCAAGTTATCCTTAAAGCTTGTCCTTGGAATTGTGCCACTTCCGAGAAAGATATTTTGAACACCATAGACCTAGTGACTGTCTCCTCATTTTCTCAAATAAAAAACTGAGATTCAACGTACAAGAGGGCCTTACCTAAGGCCTCACAGCCAGTTAGTTGCGATTCACATACTGGATTCCAAGCGCAGTTCACTTGTGTTGGCATGACATCGTCTTTCAATTAGCTGTGGTCATTGCCTCACAATATATTTAATAGCATTTGGAGGAAAACAAGCTAAACATATTTCCAAATCAGCAAGGGTGGCTGTGAATAAGGAGAAAGTTCATGGGAAGCTTATGCGATGGCTCGAGGTGTCCATCTCTATACATTCCCCTTGCTATCACTTTCTCTGTCTCAGGGGGCCCATTTCCCACTGACAGTCCCTCAGGGTGAGCAGAAATTGAATGTGTTTAATTTAGTTTTTCTTCAGGTTCCTTGACTTGCAATCAACACATCTTTGTACATTTACCTCTCCAGCTGTTCTCTGTGCAAAGCTGAACTAACCATGACTGTTGAAAATGCCAGAGCCATTTAGTGTCAAGGTATTTCCCCAACAGCTTCAGTATTCTTAAAGTGACTAATTTAATTGGAGTTGTAAGGCATCAGTTAGCAATGATATCCTTTGGCTATGTTCTTAGCGGGTTATACACATATGATGAAATTGATAATGAACAGGAAATTAGAAGTATGTTTGGAAAGCAAATCCACTGAATTTCTGTGCAGCAGATTAAAATGTGGTATCCTCAGTAATGCCTTAACTTTGCTTTTTACCCTCAGAGACCCATGAGTCTGGTAGATTAATAGGGCAGAGGAAATTCCCATTAAATCCTAGATTCACACGGTATTGCTCTAACTGGGGACCCAATTTCTTAGTCATTTGCCTTGGAAAGCTGGGATTATAATGTATGTTGCTAATGTATTTACAGTGATTAATTTTTTTGTCTCCTAGTCGTATTCCTGCT
>NW_006773409.1:282152-295406 GCF_000442215.2 Lipotes vexillifer | reverse complement strand
CGTATTCCTGCTGTTTTCTTAGGTCCTTTCTGCATTCTCCTTTTTACTTGAGCTGGGGGTAATTTGCCATGGTATTTCTGTATGTCTTTTGACTCTTTCTAAGAATGTGTATATAGCATACATTCTTGGAAGACAGAGGTATTCTCCTTCAGGGCAGAGGACAATGTAGTAATGATAATGCCTTCCTCAGAGGAAAAGTTGGGCAGGTCTGCTTGCAACCCCCATCATAGACTGTTTTCTAATCTCAGGGCTCCTCAGCTGTAGCACAAACCTACTGTATGTGTAGCATCCCCCAGCCCAGCTCTGCATGACCCCCACTCACCATCCTCATGGGACTGAGGAACAAAGGCAACTGGTAAGAGTGTGAAGCTCATGCTGCTTCCTGTGCTGTCAGTAGTAGAGTCCTTTGTCTCTGATCCAAGAATTTCATATCTTCTTTGAGCATCTATGAAACTAGCAAACTAACTTGTAAATCTCAGATTTGTATGTCTCAGACTCTCCACAGTTAGTGACACTTGGTTTCTTCTTTCTAGAGGCTTGTAGGTATAGATTATTAATAACTGCTGCACAGTCTTCATCTCAGCATCCTTCCCCTGTTTCAGGGGTTCAGCCCATATTTCTGGTATCTTTTCCCACTGGGTTAACCCTCTAAGTGTGGCTCCCTCTCTGTGTTCACAAATGAAATAGAAAATTCCTGTAGGCATATTTCAACTCATATGTCAATTCTAACTGTTTGATAGTGACAGCCTGAAGCTGATGATAGAAAGATTCAGAAGTTATGTCTAAGCTCGTGGTGAAAGGATGCATGATCCTTAGGACTAGAAAGGAGAAGTGGTCTAGATACTTGAAGCCCAAAACTTCTATGTTAGGGCTCTGGTGTGAGGCTACCCAGTGCTAAGTGACATGGAGAATTGGCGAATAGAGCAGTACATGTACATAACATGAAGTGAGCTATTTTTAGCGATGGCGAAGCCATTGTCCATCCAAACAGATAACTACTCTGGCTATTTACAGACCATAAATGTGCTGAGTTCTCTACAGTCCTTGCCCTGATTTCTCCGTGGCCAGGCAATTAGGATCCTTCTGACTAGTTTTAAGAGTGGAAAAGCACAACAAGCAAAGACATTAGTGGTTTAAAGCCGCTATTAATTTAACAGTCTTATTGATGCACTATTACTTTATGAAGTTTTTAAATGGTGACACTTCTCCCTATTTTTCAACACCAGGAAAACTGGTAAATCTCCTGAACATTTGGCCTTTTTTTAAATGAAAACTTTGTCACTCATTATTAAAGTTTTCTTTGCTTTGACTGCTCGGAAGCTCAGGGACATTCTTCTCTATTAACCAGCAATGGTTCTCAAACTTTGCTATAAATTAGTAACCAGAAAAGCTTTAAAAATACTGATGTGTGGGTTCTATCCTCACAGATTTTCACTTAATTGGTTATGTGATAGATCCTGGCATTTAAAAAAAAAGATCACTATGTTATGTAATATGTAGCAACAATTTGAAAGGAACTATTTTACAGGATTTTCCATTTTGCACTTTATCTAGAATTCAGTTTTGGACTGGGACATAATAGGAGTCTAGCTTTTATTTTATATTTCCAAATAGATAGCCAGTTTTTCTACCATTATTTATGAAATCTCCTATTTTTAAGTAGTTTAATGTCTTTACTGATTTTTTTCAAATTAAAAAAAAATTTATACAGTTTTAAAAGGTTACATTCCTTTTACAGTTATTATAAAATATTGGCTGTATTTCCTGTGTCGTACAATACATCTTTGTAGCCTATCTTACACCCAATAGTTTGTACCTCTAACTCCCCCACCCCTATACTGACACCCCCACTGGTAACCACTAGTTTGTTCTCTATATCTTGAGCCTGCTTATTTTTTGTTATATTTACTAGTTTGTTGCATTTTTTAGATTCCACATATAAGTGATACTATATTTGTCTTTGTCTGACTTGTTTCACTTAGCATAGTACCCTCCAAGTCCATCCATGTTGCTGCAAATGACAAAATTTTGTTCTTTTTTATGGCTGAGTAGTATTCCAGTGTGTGTGTGTGTGTGTGTGTGTGTGTGTGTGTGTGTGTGTGTGTGTGAACCACATCTTCTTTATCCATTCATCTGTTGATGGACACTTAGGTTGCTTCCATATCTTGGCTACTGTAAATAGTGCTGCTAAGAACATTGGGGTGCATGTATCCTTACAAATTAGTGTTTTTGTATTTTTTCAGATATATACCCAGGAGTGGAATTGCTGGGTCATATGGTAGTTCTATGTTTATTTTTTTTAAGAAACCTCCATACTATTTTCCACAGCAGCTGCACCAATTTACATTCCCGCCAGCAAAGTACAAGGGTTCCCTTTTCTTTACATCCTTGCCAACATTTGTTTGTGTTCTTTTTGATGATAGCCATTCTGATAAGCTTGAGATGATATCTCATTGTGATTTTGGTTTGCATCTCCCTGATGATCAGCAATGTTGAGCATCTTTCCATACTGGTTTTGAAGTGATATCCTTACAAATAGAAATTCTGTCTGTCTGATTCTGTTTCTGGATGCTCTATGCTATTCCATTGGTCTATTTGACTATTTCTTAACTAATATCACACTATTTAAATTACTGAAGATTAGTAATTTAAATTTAACTATCATTAGTGTTATGAGAGTTAGGAGGACAAGTTCTGCCTCATTGTACTACTTTAAAAAACGTTCTTGGCTATGTTTTACATTTTCATTTTTAGAAAACTTTTAGTATAAACTCATCAAGTTCCACAATGTAGTGTCTTGTGCCATGAAGAGCCAGGCAGTCCCAGATCAGGGAAATATGGCATTTTGATTGGCCAGACCTGAGTTCCATGCTCTCATCTTGAAGTGTCATCTGAGAGCACATATTCTGATATCCAGGAAGAGAATTTTGGTAGAAGAGGTGTGGTGTCAGGACTATAGGGTAGGGAGAAATTAGGGTTCTGTTAATTCAAAGGGTAGAAATGGCTATGAAGCATCAAAAAACATCGAATGGCCACTACGTTTTATTTCCTTATGGCTTTTATGGCAGTGGGAATCAACCCAGCATGTGATATTATATGGTAGTCCTCCAGAATTGAAGCTATAGTTGCAAATGAGGAATGCCACACACCCACAATTAAGTTTGTTTTTCAATACTGCAATTACTATGGCAACCTTTAAAGTTGTGTTGTATCATAAAATTTCCATACTTTCAATTTTTCAGTTGTTCAGAGCATCCATTATTTTACATTAAAAGAAAGGAATTAGAAAAATGGAGGAAATGTGGATGAATCCTGTTAAGTATAATCAGAGAGTCTTGTAGAATTAAATTGGGATTTCAAGTTCCCAAGTCCTATCAATCTGTTCTCTGCACAATCAGCCTCACATCATCCTTACAGATGAGCATTCAGGCGCTGCATCCTAAATGACTGCTTCATGCAGATTCTATTTTGGTTTCTGTTGAAGATTCCATGTCTTTTCCTGTCTCGGGGCCTTTGTACATGCTCTCTTCAGTACCTGAAATTTTCTCTGTCCTCTTCTTTCACTTCATCTAGCTAGCTGCAACTCATACACAAAATATTTTCCTGGTATTTTTAGAAATACCTGGATGGCTTAGAGTGATATTCAAGATCCCACAGAGTTTGACTACCACCCATTTATTTTTTTGGTCCCTCTCTTTTTTTAAATAAATTATTTTATTTTATTTATTTTTGGCTGCATTGGGTCTTCATTGTTGCGTGTGGACTTTCTCTAGTTGCAGCGAGCGGGGGCTACTCTTCGTTGTGGTGCGCGGGCTTCTCTAGGTGCGTGGGCTTCGGTAGTTGTGGCGCATGGGCTTAGTTGCTCTGCGGCATGTGGGATCTTCCTGGACCAGGGCTCGGACCTGTGTCGCTTGCATTGGCAGGCGATTCTTAACCACTAATAAACCACTCTAGTTGCCTAAACACCCTCTCCCTCCTATTATTTATGCTTGTATCACCTGCATGTTTCCTCTTTCTATAGAAGTTCTTCTACTCAAAAGTAATTTTCTTTTTCCTACTCACTCACCTTAATCACATTCTGACTAGAACTACACATCTGTAAACATGGGTCACGTTTGGGTGTGTCTGTATGTTCAAAGTGTTTCTTCCAAGTACATTTTTGTTACTCCAGGGTAAGGACCAGACTGTATTCACTTGTGTACCTTTCATACAACTTTGAGTGAGTGGCAAGAGATACTCAATGGCAGTATTTCTCAGACTCTAGCCTTGATCAAAATCACTTGGAGGGCTTGTTAAAACACAGCTTGCTGGGCCCTTCTCCAGAGTTTCTGGTTAGAAAGCCTGGGATGGAACCAAAGAATTTGCATTTTTAAGAAGTTTGGGTGATGTGTTGCTACCAACTCTAGAACCACACTTTGAAACCACCCTTCTATGACGGTGTTCTCAAATGTCATTGCACATTAGAATCTCCTGGGAAAGTTCAAAAAGAAAAAAAAGAAAAAGACTGTGCCTGGGCTCCACCCCAGACAAGTTAAATTAAGATCTCTGAGGGCGGGATTCTTCTGATGAAATAAAACAACCACCGCTACTCAAGCAATTGTCATGTGCAGCTAAGGTTGAAATCCACTTGTCTACACAAATAGCAGTTGAAGAAGTGGAGGCTTGAACAAGAGAGCATGCTCCCTGGGAGGCCTGGCTAAAGCAAATGTCATAACCTAGCAAGCAAATGGGAGCTGGGAACTGAGTCTCACACTTTAATTGTTAAGATGAGGATGGGAAATCCGGGGTGTGTTGAGGTGCTGCTGTCTAACAAGCTCCCAAGTGGTTACAATCCATGAACCACACTCTGATTAGCAAAGAGTTTCATGAAGACATCCATGAAGAAATTGGGTCAAGGCACGCAAGGGATGAGGAAGGCAGGTGGATAGATGAGGGGAGGAAAGTTAAACAAGGCTGGAGGAACCACAGTCAATTTTTTAGGAATTCAAAAGTAGGAAGGAGGGACTTCCCTGGTGGCACAGTGGTTAAGAATCCATCTCCCAATGCAGGGGACACGGGTTCGAGCCCTGGTCCCGGAGGATCCCACATGCCGCGGAACAACTAAGCCTGTGTGCCACGACTACTGAGCCTGTGCTCTAGAGCCTGTGAGCCACAACTACTGAGCCCATGTGCTGCAACTACTGAAGCTCACGTGCCTAGAGCCCGTGCTCTGCAACGAGAGAAGCCACTGCGATGAGAAGCCCACGCACTGCAATGAAGACCCAACACAGCCAAAAATAAATAAATAAATTTATTAAAAAAAAAAAAAATGTAGGAAGGAAAGGGGAAGTGCTGGCAGATTCCTCTGCCCAGGAAATTACTTAAAGCTGTAAGTTGAAATCTTTAAGTCAATTTTTAGAGAAAGCATCCGATCTTGACAAGATTGGGCTAGACTAAGTATGTAATTTCTACCTGATTGAAGAGGCAGGCATGTGAGCAAAAACGCAAATGCAACTTCTAGGGGTGCATCTTAATAGAGCCCCAGAGAGATTTTATTAAAGCCTGTGGGCTTTCTTCATCTTCTTAGTTGCCTTGATTGAGAAGGTAATTTCCATTACAAAATAACAGGATTTTGCTTTATTCCCAGGAGTTGGCATTAAATTCATCCTATCGAGTGTGTTTAGGGACCAAGATCGTGGGCAGAGAGTGTCTAAGCAGCAGTTGCATCAGATTCACCTGATCATTTAACCACAAACCCTGTACATATTTCAGCTTTCTTAGTCAAGCTGACTTTTATTTGCAAAACACCTATCTGAAGGTGTGTCATAGTGGATGTCCAATTTAAACTGCCTGTCAGTGTTTATTCTCTATAAAAGCCAAGCACATCTTCTACAAGTATGCTCTTCCCTGATCCATTCCTCCAAATGGAGAATGGAGCATTTGAAAGAAATTTAATTCTTTAGAGTTTCTAAGCAGGATTCAGTCTCTCATAGATTTCAGAGTTCATGCTCGGAGTGGAGGTGCGGGGAATTATATAGTCTTCAGTCTCCGCCTAAGTCTACTATCCCAGTGATGGTGACCACCCAAAACGATATTTCCACACCTTGGAAGCTGTGAATATGACCTTATTTGGAAAAATAGGATCTGTACAGATATAATTTTTTAAGGATCTCGAGAGGATATTATCCTAGATTATCTGGATATGTCCTCAGTCCAACATTAAGTATCCTTATAAGAGACAGAAGAGGAGAAGAAACAGAAGAGAAGCCCAGGTGAAGATGGAGGTAGAGGTTGGAGTGATGCAGTCACAAATTAAGGAGTGCCTGGAGCTACCAGGCACTTGGAGAGAATCTCCCCTGTATCCTCTGGAGGAGGCTGGCCCTGTAGACACCCTGATTTTTGGATTTCTGCTCTCCAGAAATATGACAAACTAAGTTTATGATCTTTTAGGCCCTCCAGTTTGTGGTAATTTGTTAGGGCAGCCCTAGAAAACTAGTGCACTACTGAATAACCCAGGCTCTGGGAGGAATGAGGAGAAAAAGAAAACAAGTGCCCAGGCCCCGCTAAAGGTCGTTTTGTTTGAAATTTGTTTCTGTGCATTTATTGTTTCCTCCAAATGGTCTTGTGCCTGACAATGAGTTGTCAACAACCCTTCAACAAGGCACAGCTTTTCTTTATTTCTGTCCTGACCTTGAATTCAAATACAGATTAGTGAGGCCTGAAGCTAAGGGAATTCTCTGCAGGTAGGTCATGGGGAGTTGTGTGTTTGTGTGGTTGCAGGCAAAGCCTTCAGGTTTAAACAGACCTCTATGGACTAAATAAAATGCTTGGGATTAAAAGAACATTCTCTGTGGGAATACCTGTACACCAGGCCCTCTGGGTGGTGAATGCTGTTACTTTTTCTCTCACAAAATAGGCAGCTAGAAAGGTACTGAATCCCCCAGAGGAATCCACGGCCCTCCAGGTCTATTTCCAATAGTCTGGTTGATATTATTAATGTCAACAGAGCACCTCTTCTCATTGGTGTTCAGTCTCACTGTTGAATCGTTAGTTTTTATCTTTCAGATATTATTTGGGAATTAATGAAAAAAATAATTCCTGTCTGGCCCATTTTTTTCCTGCTCTTACTATCCCACTGCCATTCAGACAAAGACCTGCTGCACTCTACAAGCAAGTAAACTGTGCTTAATATGAGATTCCAGGTGTTTATGTTCCTTCTTGGGTTCCCAGACAGGTAGGCAGCCTAACTAGATGGCAGATGAGCCACATGAGTGTAAATGACTCACCTAATTATAACTTTTGATTCCTTGTTAAACTTCTACATGGCTTCAGTAAAAAATTATGTTCCATTTTCACAGCATGAAAGAGGAAGTTAAGGCAAGAAAAGTGCGTTTAGAAGTTTGAAGTGTGCAGATGTCTGATGGGTTGAGAAATGAGATTAACCTTTCACTGACTAGTGCCCCTTCTTCTATCAGGATAAATTCTTTAGGAAAAGGAGTTATGATGGCTGGTGGAAGCAAAGGAGTGATAGTGTCCTCTTGTTTCTTTTTCGTCTTTCTTCTCCAGGTCCATTTCATTATCAAATGTAACTTCTTTTTCTAGTCAACCTGGTACCTGGTATGGAATGGAAACTTTTTGGTAACACCGTTCTTAAAGTATTCGGTTTACATAATTAAGTATGGTTTTGTGGTTACCTTTTTTTTTTTTTTTTTTTCCTTGCGTTATGCGGGCCTCTCACTGTTGTGGCCTCTCCCATTTGCGGAGCACAGGCTCCGGACGCGCAGGCCCAGCGGCATGGCTCACGGGCCCAGCCGCTCCGCGGCACGTGGGATCCTCCCGAAACGGGGCACGAACCCGCGCCTCCCGCATCGGCAGGCGGACTCCCAAGCACTGCGCCACCAGGGAAGCCCTGTGGTTACCTTTTATATCCCAAGGTGAGGACCTCCATAGGACCTAATTATTTTTTCCATTGAAAAAATTATTTTGGAGAGAGAAGCTATAGATCAGGATTCATTACAGTGGCATCTCATTATTTTTAATGAGCAATTCCATTATTTCTGACTCTGCTGAGAGCGGGACTAAATTCTGTCAAGGAGAGAAGCTTGTTAAAATTTGGTGGTCAGAAACATATGACTTCTAGTCAAAGTCTGCAGTAGCGATTACAAAATTTAAAGACAATCTCGTATGTTTATGTAGGCTTAGATGTGTTGTGATTCAGTGTGATTCGTATGTCTTGGCAATTCATCTGAAAATGGGTAATTTTTAGCAAATATTCTCAGTATCTGAATCCATTGAACTAGTCAAAATTTTCGATTTCAAAAACAATGGTCAAATCATGTGATAACTAAGGATTTGATTCCCGTTTTCTTCCTGACCTTCGGGATGCATCTGTTGTTAAAATGGAGACAGGTGATGAGTTTGTTCAAAAAATTTTTGGAACAAGCTCAATGGAATGGACGGAAAGGCGGTCATACATTTGTAGAGCAGAGGAAAGAATAATTTGCAGAAGATAAAAGAGAGGAGGAAAAGGGAAAATAAAGTCCTCACACATTGTTACAGATGTCATGGAAGTAAACCATCTTATAACAAATACCAGCCATCTATTGTTCCCATAGTCTTCAAAGGGAAAAAGAGGCACCCTGATATAATTAAACACCTGTTATGTAGTGTTGTGCTTGGTGATAAGTGTATGTAGCAAATGAGGCAAAATTTCTGTTGAAGACTGTAGAGTGTGCTTGTGTGTGGTCAGGTACATAGAAGAATGGTGAGGAATGAGTAGATGAGAAAATAGTGGTCAAACCAAGTTAAGAGAAAACAAAAATTTTTAAAAAAGGTAAAATCAAGTATATAAGCACCGTTTAAAAAAAATTTATTGGGCTTCCCTGGTGGCGCAGTGGTTGAGAGTCCGCCTGCCGATGCAGGGGATACGGGTTCGTGCCCCGGTCTGGGAGGATCCCACATGCCGTGGAGCGGCTGGGCCCGTGAGCCGTGGCCGTTGAGCCTGCTCGTCCGGAGCCTGTGCTCCACAACGGGAGAGGCCACGACAGTGAGAGGCCCACATACCACAAAAAAAAAAAAAAAAAATTTATTTATTTTGGGCTGTGTTGGGTCTTTGTTGCTGCGTGTGGGCTTTCTCTAGTTGCAGTGTGCGGGCTTCTCATTGCGGTGGCTTCTCTTGTTGCAGAGCACGGGCTCTAGGCGCGCGGGCTCAGTAGTTGTGGCTCGCGGGCTCTAGAGCGCAGGCTCAGTAGTTGTGGAGCACGGGCTTAGTTGCTCCACGGCATGTGGGATCCTCCCGGACCAGCAGGGATGGAACCCATGTGCCCTGCATTGGCAGGCGGATGCTTTACCACTGCGCCACCAGGGAAGTCCCATAAGCACCATTTTTATCTCAAAATCTTAGTTGGTAAAGCATTGGAAAAACGACTCTGCACATGGAAAGATCATAAACCTGGGCTCGCTGGGGATCTGAAGAGCATGTAAACTTGGTGCTAGCTGGCTTTGCCATGCTACAAAACTAGAAGGTTAAAGTGCAGGTTCAATTTCCTGGTTATTTGTCATCGGCCCAGACTTACACTTTTTAAGATCCAAAAGATACTATAAAAAGTTCATTCAAAAATTTGTAATGTAACCAATTCTATTTCTATTTCCATGTTCTTTCTTTTTATTCCTGGTGGTCATTAACAGGCACTTAAAGAGAAATTGATTTTGTTAGCTCTAAACTCAAACTTGAATGACCAGAAATAGGCATTTTCCCCCCATTATGTTTTAAATGACAACCTTTCAGGGCATCATTTTCCAGTCGTAATTTAGCTTGATAACTTAAAATTAAAATATTAGTCGTTAGTCAGTATTATTTGAATTTTTTATACTTGTTTAAATAAATCCAGCTTGTCAAATCTATATACTAATTATTTTAAATGTTTTTTCCTTTCCTCTATATTTAAAATCACAAAGTAGAAATAATTTTGTTCTTTATACATAGTTTAAGAATAACCCATTGTGAGAAGACAAGGTATAATTATTATTCAACATGTTTATTTTTGCCAAATAACATGTTACTAAATTTGATGAAATTTCTTTGTATGATATGTGAGACCAACTCATTAAACAATGCCTTGATCAGATATATTAGCAAGTGAAAAATTGTTTAAGCTTATTGGTGTTTTCTAAATTCAAGACTAATTTGATTCATACGTAACCAGTGTTGGCTTAAAAACTCATCAGTTTATTTACTCTGCAAATATTCTCTAAACCCTTGTTATGTGCAAGACATTATATTAACATCCGTGAAGTTTATCAAGATGAATCAGGTTTCAATTTCTTCCCTTAAAGAAGTTACAATCTTTCATATGTATGTGTATGTATACATATATGACAGCAGAGCACTTACAAAAAGTAAAAAAATAAGATAACCAGATTTTTGTAACAGGTATAAGGGGATCAACTGAGCACCACTCTCCAGGTGTATCCCACAGTTTGTGCCATGTAAACCCTGTGTTGGTACCTGCTACTGAGTGGAATTATTATACCTTCTAGAACATGAGCAAATACTAATTTGTGTCAGACACTTTGGAATGTCTCTGTCCAGGGAGTGTGTGTAGCATGAGGACCTCAGAGTTCCTGTCAGATAAACAGATATGAGAGGAGACTATAGATAGTTTAAATTCCCTAGTAAGTAAAAATTTAAAACACAAAATTCAAAAGTGGGTGTTCTAGTGAATTATAATAAGAGTGATGAAAGAACCCACTTACCAGGGACTCTTGCACGATCTCTGCAGTGGCTGTACATGTCCTGACACATTAGGGAAGATGCCTCATTTCTGACTTTTAAAAAATTCCTATACCAATTCCTAGACCTAGCTATTTTTAAAAAATTTTTTTCTGAGTTAGCCGAATATTTATGATTAGTTCAAAAAACAATTATCCAAGAGTGTATCCACTGATTCCTGCAGAAGCACTGCCTTTATTAAACGTAATCTATTTGGGAGCCATCATGGGTTGAATTGTGTTCCCCAAAAAGATATGTTGAAGTCCTAACCTCCAGTGCCTCTGAAAGTGAACTTACTTGGTAATAGGAATTTTTCAGATGCAATTAAGTAAAAATAAGTTTACACTGGATTAAGGTGGGCTCTTATAAAGACAGGAAAATCTGGAGACATAGAGACACACATCCAGAGGGAAGAAGGCTCTGTGAAAACAGCCGGGGAAATTGGAGTAATGCAGCTGCAAGCCAAGAAACACCACGTTTTGCCAGCAACCACCAGAAGCTAGGAAAGAAGCATGGAACAGATTCTCTGTCATAGCCTTCACAGAGAACTTTGCCCCACCAAAAACTTGGTTTCAGACTTCTAGTCTCCAGACCTGTGAGGGGATTTCTGTTGCTTTAAGCTTCTCAGTTTTTGGTGCTTTGTTACAACAGACCTAGGAAATGGGGGTGCAAAGAAATGGATGCAAAGGAAATGGTGACCCAAATCCTGTTTCCTGCCTGACCACTAGCTCCAATAAACGGACATTTATGTTAAGAGATTTTGTATCAAATGTGCTTGATATGAGCAGCCTGCATGTGTCAGCTTGAGAAACTTAAGATACTGTTTTCCAGAAAAATTGGGCTCGTTCATTGACCTCTGCTTAGATCTTCTGGACAGAGACATCCTTGGGAATACAGTGTCTTATTGAAAATGAGTGACCACATGGGAGACCCAGTGTCACCTACTACCCCTGATCCTGGGCTTGAGACAGGGTATGCTGGTGAGATCTTGGACCTGAGATACTAGGGAGATTTACTCAATATCTAGTATGGCTTGGCCAAGTATTTCCTAGAAAGTGCAGAGGACTTGGAAACAGTAGACCTAAATTTGATTCTTCACTTTGTAACTTCTTAAAAAGTGACCTTATACTTGCTGAGGAACCTCTCTAGACCTCATCAGTAATATGAGGGTTTTGTAGGAAGTGAATTTTAATGTCCTTTTCAAATCTGTGATTCAGTAGATGAATAAATT
This sequence comes from Lipotes vexillifer, assembly GCF_000442215.2. Taxonomy (NCBI): domain Eukaryota; kingdom Metazoa; phylum Chordata; class Mammalia; order Artiodactyla; family Lipotidae; genus Lipotes; species Lipotes vexillifer. The sequence continues at coordinate 283,425 of NW_006773409.1, read as the reverse complement.
TCCTGAAATAACTTATAAAGAATCTAAGTGATGTGACTGGAATTAACAGTTTACTCACCTGTAAACTGACTTTCAAATAATTTTAATTAGTTCTTGTTGAATTATGAACCTTATTTTATTTCTATTTTGTTATAAATGAACTGTACCTCTTACTCTTAGATGATTTTGCTAAGAATAAAGGAAAAGGAAGTAATTTGAATTTCAAATTTCTAGCCCATCAAATATGAAATGAATATTTAAAGAGGAACAATAAAATTAGGCTACGTTTTTTGAAAATGTTCCTGCTTGCTGAAGTCAGAATTATACTGCCACGACCTTTAAAATAAACTACAGAGTTTCAGATAAATGCTGTAGCTGTAGGTTATAGTTTCTGGAGAATTCTGCCTAAAGTGATATATGCCAAATCATCTTTCCTTTCAAGGAACAAAAAAATTTTTTTTCTTTAAGTCAGATAAGTATCCTTCAATGCTAAAATAATACAAATGGCTTCCACTCTTCAATAATAATATGGATTCCCCCCACCACCACCATATGTTTATAATCTTTGATGCCCAATCATGCTTGACTTGGCATTTGAAAATTCTCCAGTAGATCTGCATCAGAACATGATTAACTACTGGAGAATCTGTAGGGAACTTGGGGCTGTTCATTTTTTATTTCTTCTCATAACACATGCTATACTGAGTTGTCTATCAGTAGCAGAATCAAGGTAAATGAAGCATAAGGTTCCCATAGCAAATTTGATTTTGCTTGAGATATTATAATACATGTGCATAGTATACATGACAATTACTCCACAGATTGGGGCATATTTTAATGTTATGAAAGCATCAATGGAAAAGAACCTGAATTTTGTAATATAATAGTGTTGAGGGGAATTATTACATAGATTGTATGATAAGGCAGAAGGGTGACAGTGTTCCTGGAAGGTTCAGACAATACAAGTCAACATATAGCATTTCTCCATTTTAGTCATCTTCTCTCACCTCACCTTGCCCACGTTCATGAGTGAAGTAACTTAGGACTCCCTGTTTCCTTTATGTGTATATTTTATTCTGCTGCCCCAGATATAGTGCACATCAATCTTTGACTGATATAACAAAAATATGAGAGATACACAGGGCATTTATAATTTACGATAGACTTCTTGACATTCAACAGTGTCTGCCTAGTACTTTGTGAATGTGCACAGGGGTAAGATTTTTGCTAGGTGTATTCTGGTAACAGTATGAGAAATATCTCCTACTAAAGGAAATAATGACACAGTAATGAA
>NW_006773409.1:278860-282142 GCF_000442215.2 Lipotes vexillifer | reverse complement strand
GAAGATTCCTGCTGTATAATGAGCCCAGAGGTTAACAAAGAAACTTCATCTTTAAGAGCTTTGGTTCTCTAGAGTCACACTGTCTAGATTTACCCAGCTCTGCCGCTTACTCGCTGTGTGACCTTGAACAATTTACTTAATGTCTCTGTGGATTAAATGCCATAAAAAGTAGAATGGGAATGATAAGAGTACCTTCCTCAGAGGACTGACTTAATACATGCAAAGCACTTTGACTAGTACCCTTAACATAATAAGCACTTGATAAATCATAGCTGTTATTATTAATGAGAGTTTAAAGATGGATAACTATAGAGAGGCAATTTTGGGGAAGGAGTATAAGTGTGCATCATCTGCAAACATCCCAAGGAGCTATTGTACAAAATTCTACAGCTGAATCTTGCAGTCGGAATATTTTAAACTGTGGGTACCAAGTCTGAGATTCTCACTGTGGTTGACCAACACAGAGCATGATACATTGAATTTTGATTATCTAGATTTTCTGTACTCACAGCTAGCTCTTTCGGAGCTGATCTGTGGAACTCAGGCAGCATATAGAAGTCGAACTCTAAACCCCTCTTTTATTCCCTCTCACTGAAGAAGCATGTGGACGAATATAAAGCTAGCAGAAGGGTCATCACCACTTGGAGAGACCCAGGTGTAGAATTGATTAGGAAAGGGTCATCTCACTGGCAGCATCTGTAGCCCAAGCCACAATCAGGGGAAGGAGAAGAACAGTAGCACAGGGCAGGCAAAGGGTACTGTGGGTACTGCTGAAGGGAGTCTGGAGTCCCCTGAAATAGCATATGTCTCCTGTCAATTCACAAGTACTTTATATCCTAACATAGCGGTCAAGGAAAAATGTGTGCTGAAAAGTATAATTGAATGTTAACACATTTTGCCCTCTCAGACCTATAGCCTTGTGAGTGGACTTCAGGAAGCAGAGAAACCACCACCAAGTTAAGAAAGTTGTCCTCTTGTTTGAGCTATGACAGTAGGTCCAGCATCCGTGAACCACCTACCCCATAGCCTACCAAGCACAGCCACGCTACAGCCCCACCCTTCCTTCTCTTCACGTGTCAGTCAGCTCAGCCAAAGGGCAATGAGTTCGTTCTTCTCATGCACTCTTTTCTTCTTTATCATTCTGTTGTTTGTGAAGCTGCCCATGAGTGCTGCAAAAGACAAGTCTTCTCCTAGAGGTGAAACTGCTGTGTCTGTTGCTACTTCTTTGCATCTGAGGGAAAGTGGAAGTGACCCGTGCTTTCTTCACAAGTGTCAAAGAAGGAAGGGCAGCTGTCTTTTGGAATGCCAGGACTAAAACTGTGTAACACAGACCTTACAGAAAATCTTTCCTATCACCTGATTAGGGGAATTAGTTTGGAAGTTGTCTAAATAACAGGGGTGCTGATATTCTTATTGTGGGCTGCGATTCCTAGAAACACAAGCCCTGTGATCACAGGTGATCCCAAGAGAACGTGCTTGTTCCAGTGGAGGAAAATTGGGAAGACCAGTGCATTAGAGGAGCGATGTGACCCAGCTACCTTCACTCATAGCGATTAATCTACCGTATTCGTACAGTAATGCATTTTGAAATATTTTGGGGCACAGAGTTTAGGGGACTTACCTTTGTTTTTTGGTTTTTTTTTTGCGGTATGCGGACCTCTCACTGTTGTGGCCTCTCCCGTTGCGGAGCACAGGCTCCGGACGCGCAGGCTCAGCGGCCATGGCTCACGGGCCCAGCCGCTCCGCGGCATGTGGGATCCTCCCGGACCGGGGCACGAACACACGTCCCCTGCATCGGCAGGCGGACTCTCAACCACTGCACCACCAGGGAAGCCCTTACCTTTGTTTTAGTAGCCTAAGTAGAAGAGTGTAAACTCATCGTTCTGGCCATCAAAGATTGTATATATCACTAAGTTTGAGCATAATTAGAGATTTTACTACACAGCTGATTGGGTCAGAATAGAGTGAGACTTATTTTTTCCTTTCAGGATTTAGAGTTTTATTCATCGCTGAGCATCATCATCAAAGTCTGATATCTGTCTTCCTTGTGTTTCTATTCCTAATGCATAACTTAGTGCTAGACACGTATTAGGCATTTAGCATTTTTTTTTACTAGTGAATAAATGAATAATACATGTATATAAAATGAGTGTTCTACTTATATAAACATTTCAGGTGAGCAGATTAAAAATGTAAAAAGTAAGAAAACTGAACATATTGTGATTTTTCATTATATTTGATTTCTAAAGTTGATATTATTTGGCTTCTAGCAAAAAGATTACCTAAAGGAAGAAAATATAACGTGATCTCCTTTTCGCAGAGCTGTACAGCTGTTCATTTCTTTTGAATGCGAAAACATGAAGACCTAGACCCACCAGTAGAAGCCAAATGATGGGTGATCAGCAAAGACCCAGTGTCTTCCATTTTTGCCTAGAAGAGAATTTAGAACTTGGCCTCTCAACTGCCCTCAGATATGTTAGAATTAAATAAATAAGTACATTTGCAACCTTTGAAGTTGCATGTATTTGAAAGAGAGTGGAAGGGATACAGAACCAGAGAGAGTCAGAATTGGACGCACCTTATAATTTATTGAGTGTTCTTACCTCCCAAATGTGAGAACTGAGGTTGACAAGGGAAATCACACGATTTATCTACACAACAGAACAAATACTCTTGCAGCTATTAGAGTAAGAATGAAGACTGGCGTTCATCACGGAAAAAGGCATATGGTATAGGAAACAAAAAATAAAATACTGTTTCGTATATGCTTTAACTGCAACTACACAAAATTATGCTCATAAAAAGATGACTACTTTTTTCTATTTCCATGCATTCTCCTATGCAGGAGTTAGTAAACATTTTCTATAAAGGGCCAGATAATGTATTTCAGCTTTGCAGTCCAAGAGGCCACATACTTTGCCTTTGTGCATGAAAGTAGCCATAGGCATTATGTAAATGCATTAGCATGGCTGTGCACATGGGCTATGCAAATAAGGCATGGTTGGATTTGGTCCAGTGGCCACAGTTCACCCACCATGCTTCATTCTTTCAACAAATGTTTATTTATTAAACAAGTGTTATGTGCCAGGCACTGTGTTATATACTTGAATACAGAGGTGAGTAAGACCTGATCCTTATGGCCAAGTGTGTCACAGTCCAATCTATGGTCATTGCCTTATGTTCTACTTAAAACGTCATCTGTGAATTATTTTTCTCTTTATGTTGTTGACATCTTTCTAGTTGATATAACCTGAAGGATAGGCTTCTTCTTCCAATGTGCCT
>NW_006773409.1:274512-278850 GCF_000442215.2 Lipotes vexillifer | reverse complement strand
GGAAAGAGGAAATGTAAATGAGTAAGGTATGTTTGAGCCTCTGTGAATAATAATTCCCCACTGAATGTAAATTACCCTCTTAATATAGGGTGAATATTATCACTTAGCTTTGCAAAGGAAGAAGAGAACTCAGTGTTTATGTTGAAATTTGCCTTCAAAGACAATGGAGTCAGTGAACTACAGAATCCTTGTGATCCTTTATGGAATTATTCATGCTTGGCAAATCCCATTCTGTGTACTATTACTGCTCAAAGAGAGCTCAGGGGATATTGAGTAAATGGTGCTGGAGAGGGGATAAGACTTCAGAAAAGAAGAGAGCAAACAGAAACACACACTTTTACAAGGAAGTAAATTGTGTGACTGCTAATAAGAATGCAATCTAAATTTAATCAGGAGGCCTTGTAGAAGTGGGGTAAGTTCAAATCTGAAACATTCTAATGGCTTTGCCAGAGGATGTTCTACATGCTGGAACTTGGACAAAAATTCTTATCAAATAATGTTGTGAGTGTAGAAAATACTCAATGAGTGTCCTTAACTCCATGACCTCTTAAGGTTTGAGGGAGAGAAAAAAAAAAAAAACTTTTTGCTTAAAAGATGGCCCAGTGGGAATTTAGAAATATAACTTATACTGAAGTCAGTCAGAAAGAGAAAGACAAATACCATATGATATCACTTATATGTGGAATCTAAAATATGACACAAGTGAACTTATCTACAAAACAGAAACAGACTCACAGACATAGAGAACAGACTTGTGGTTGACAAGGGGGGAGGAGGGTGGGAGAGGGATGGATTGGGAGTTTGGGATGAGCAGATGCAAACTATTATATATAGAATGGATAAACAAGTTCCTACTGTATGGAACAGGGAACTATATTCAATATCCTGTGATAAACCATATTGGAAAAGAATATGAAAAAGAATATATATATATATATATATATATATATATAAAACTGAATCACTTTGCTATACAGCAGAACTTAACACTACATGGTAAATCAACTATACTTCAATAAAATAAATTTTTAAAAAAAGAAATATGACTTATAGATAGAAGGTTGGTCATGACTTTCCTTTGCCCCACACAGAAATTTTGTTAGCTCTCCAGTTCAGATGAGACTAGGAAGATGGGGAAAAAAACAAACTCAAAAATCTTTTCCATCCCACATAAAATAATCTGAAAAATGGACAGTATATTACAGAAACGCCTGCATTCAGAGACACAGTTGGTTCTTAAAAGGCAGGTATGCTGAAGGGTCCTTCAAAATGATTGAGACGGTTAAGCCTGCTGTTCCTGTGATGTTTTATAGCTAGACACACTTTTCTTCTACTTAATGATTTACACTATGTTTGCCATCCTGTATAATTATAACATTGATAAGTGTATCTTTGGCTTAGGAGCCCCCCACTCACTTTATTGAGTTGTTTCTAAGGAGCACTGCAGAGAAAGGAAATGTGAGCTGCATTATAAGTTCCCAGATTTGTGACCTTGGACATGTCACTAAATTTCTCTATGGCTTGTTTCTTCTATCTCTTATAGTGGATAATAATCGTGCCTATTTTATGGAGTCATTAGAGGAAAGAAGGTAAAGCTCTTGAACTACCTGACAGTATCTTTTCATAAAATTTAGGCAATATTAATAAGTATATAAATAGCAATAAGATATATATTTATGGTTTGAAACTAAAGTTTAAGCAACAATTCTTTCCTTATGCTTATTCAGAAATTAATTTCCAACCTTTTCCTGAGTTAGAAGCAGGCTATTAAGACATTGGTTGTTATCAACAATCCCGAAAACAAAAACTTGGATTGTTTTTTTCAAAATTTATTTTACCATTTAATTATTTTATCTTAAAATAACCGGCTTCTTTTGTAGTTGTTGGATAGCATGGGAATAACAATATGAATTAAATACTTCAAAACTAATCCCAAACTCAGCATGCATGAGAAGTAGGCTAAGGTAAAATCTGATGCTTGTTCATGATTCTCACCATCAATGGTTGGTGTGGGCACAATTCATGTATTTTGCTGTGGAGCATAGCTTTATTCATATGTGTGAAAGTGAATAAGCTGGCAGTTCAATAGAAAGGAAACTTCTTATTTTAATACTACTGAGCAGATTACATAGAAAATTTAACCTACGTGAAGTTACTCATACGGAGGATTGAAAGAATATGACCCATCAGAGAGATGCCCAATTCGAAATGTGTCTGTGCCCACAAACTGAAAACTAGAGCCTTAAAAAGCAGGGAGAATCTTTGCTGACTTTTTTTTTCCCCTATTGAATGACTCTTCGACTCTTCTCTGGTAAGGGAAATCTTATTCTGTGTCAAGTTTCAAAAGTCGTGCCTTTCATTACCTACTCCCTCTCTCATGTTTAATCACACTTTGTACATAAATGTAATGAATAAGTCATTATGTTCTCTTATTTATGTTTATGTTTCTGTCTTTCATAAGACTGTCTAGAACAAGGCCATGTCTTAGCATTTCTTGTATCTGAACATCCATTTAGTGTTATTTAAAACACAGTAATTATCACAAGACATGTTGAAAAAAACTACATTGTTAAAAAAAGGTAAGGTTGCATCCACTTTCTGGTCATAACTGTTCTACCAATTATTTATAATGATTGCCATTTTAAATTCAGATTAATGTATAATATCAAAAATGTCATAGACCCTGGTGTGATAGTTGGACTCCTAGTAACCATAGCTTGAGCCAAAAACAGTATCAAAAGCTATTCTGATTATAGTTATGCTTTTTAAAAAATGTATACGTGAAAGGCATTTGTGTAATTAAAAAAAAACTGTTAATACACACGTGTAAGACCAATAGTCCAGCCTATAGTAATTGGTGTCTCACTATATATACGTTTCTAGAAACCTGATAATAAATATGTTGTTCCTAAAGGGGCCTTTGGTATGTGGGTGGAGACTATTGATTTATGTCAATAAAGGAGCTACACCTATTTGCAGAAACTTTGTCCCTTTCACAGTGCAGATCATCGGGTTCAGTGTTGGGTTGATGACACTAATAACAAATAGCAATTTCCACATGAAAGACTTTATAAAATACTTTCTTCTTTTCTACTTACTCCCTACACAAGAGAACAATTCAGTTCAAGTACTTAAAATAGCATATTTAAAATTATTTAGTAATTTGTCATTTAGGCCACCTTTAAACCATCAATATTTTTGGCAAGTGAAACTGGCTTTTTCCCGTAAAAAAGCCCATTTAAAAAAAATTATGAAGAACAAAGTGTACTTCAGGGAGAAAAACATGCTTAAAGCAGCTCCTTTGACAACATTAAGCTCTTTCTAATCAGAGCTCCCATTTAATGTCTGCAGAATCTAAAGAGTGACTTTAAGCGTAAAATCTACACACGCCAACATAGAGAATAGGTTGTATTTGTATTTCAAAGGAAAATTGTGTTTACCCTATTACCTATCATCAATACCTGTCTGAATTGCTAGTCATCCATCATCTTAGAAGTAAATAATTTTCTTGATGTGTTGTAGGAAAAATACATCAATACAGAGAATGATGATGGCGTGATTATAGTAATTATCACATGAAACGCGGGTAGTTACTACCATTTAATTCTATTCTAATTCATTCTAGAGCTAGTAAAAGTCACATTAGGGAGAATATACAAGATGAACTAACATTAAGAAATTTTTGTTCACTGAAAATGCGAAGAATAAAAGGCTTTGAAGTAGATTTGATTTCCAGTTTTTTTCTAGCTATCCTCTAGGGTAAATCTTAATTATCTATATTATGGTTTTGAAAGAGATTAAAATAACTTTCAACTGAAAACAATATTATAAACAGTCATCTAAAAGATGAGAAAATAAAGAAGATAATAGATTTTTAAAATATCCTAGTTTTCCAAAAGTTATGATAATTTGTATTGTTGATTATCATTGGCTTTTACGAGACCCAGGATTATTCAAAGGCAAAAATGCACAAAAATCAAACCAGAATGAAAAAGACTCAAAACCATAAACACTAAAATCAAAAGGTCAAGAATCCTTCAAAAAACAGAAAAAAACTCCTAAGATGCTGAAGGAACCTAGTTCTATAGAAGGCATTAAAGCAAAAATGCAAGCAAATATAGAAGAACGTGGATCTCTTCCTAAAGAGGAAGCCAAGTTTATCGATTATGTCAAGAAGTACTTCCGGATGCCTGATCTGGAGGCTATTCAAAATCTCTGGCAGTGGAGGAGTCTCTTAAAGAAAATATTTTAAATAGGTGAAATTTCCCATCTTATTTCACTTCTGTAATAGTTGATATATGGCCGCCCTTTTTCTAGTGCAGAGTGAGCACTTTCCCT
>NW_006773409.1:222604-274502 GCF_000442215.2 Lipotes vexillifer | reverse complement strand
TTCCCTACTGTGTCTGATAAATGTTCTCCAGATTCCATTGCCAAGACCGTGTTGTCCAAAATGCCTGTTTAGTTTTTAAAGATGGGACTCCACCTTTTGCTTGGTTTTTACGTATGTGAAATGTTATAATAGTAGTGGTGGTCAGACAAATGCTGTGGATACAAGAAAATACATGTGAGATAAACTCAGTATTTTAATAAAGTCAGAAAGAAATCAATTCTTTGAGGTTTAAGTATCTTGCTCAATGGTGTGTGTGTGTGGTGTGTATCAAAAATGGGGGTAATAATGCTCACCGTTATAGGAATATAATGGAGATTAAATATCACAATTGCCTAAAATATATGAGATCGAATCACAGAAAATTGATATTTTTATAGAGCAAAAACAGTTAGGTCTCAGTTATTTCATATGCACTTTTATAGTAGATAGGCAACAAATGTTTGAAGAAAGAAGGAAAGAGAAATAAAGGAAGTTAGAAAGAAGAAAAGGAAGAATATAGAAGATACTAGAATTTTGTTCAATAAAAACATTTTCTAGTATGTCCATACACATCCTGCCCAATTCCGGTTTACCACTTTAGCTGGTGACTTATACAACAAAAATTAGTGTTCTTGCAATTTGACTTAAGGCATTGAAGCCCCTGGGGATGCCTTCTGTACTGTGCAGTATGTTTACTACAATTTAAGTATGTAATGTGTTCGTATATTATAATCCTTTTACACTGCTAGTTCATTTACACTATAATTTGAAGACCACATAAGAAAATAATTTTATCTATTTATGTAGTTAGCTAACTAATTTTAAAAAGCAATACATGTCTTTCATTAAAAAATTGTTTAACCATACTGAAGTTTAAAATATCTGTGTATCAAGAAGAACACACGTAAATATTAATTAGAACATAAATCAGATTACGCTGTGCATTCCTTTCTTAAGAATGCATTTCAAACTAACAAATACACCATGGACACCTTTCCACTGAATGCAGAAAGATGTATTTCATCTCTTATTTTCATATATGTTCCATTCTGTGGATGAGTCAAAGTAAACTAAATCAATCTCTTACTTTTACTTTTCATGAACAGGGCAGCCATAAACATTTGTGTGTGTATATGTATGTATTTAAAAATATTTCATATATTTATATATTGTATATATATTATACGCACATGTACATGTATTACGTTTATACACACCAATTACATACACAGACACAAATATTGTTTTCATATATAGATACGTATTTATATATGATGAAGTCTTAGGGTTGGAAATGCCAGGCCAATGCGACTTTCCATTTCAAATTTGGCCAGATGTAACTAAATTGCTCTTAGGTTGTGCTAACTTATGCTTTCTCCAAAAGAGTGTCTTTTATCCATATATTAAAAAAGAACTTCATAAATCATTTCTGGAATATTTGCAAGTTTGACATATGAAAATCTTTTTAGTTTGCAACAACTGAATATTAAGGAGGCTGATCATCTTTACGTGTATTTATTGCTTTTTAAACTTTATGTCAATATTTCCTCTTCATATTTTTTAGCTCATCTTTCTGTTGGGTTGTAAGGAATCTTTTTTCTTTTTAAATTTATTTTTCTGTCCATATGTCTCAAATAATGATCATAATTGTTGTTGTTCTTTTCTTTTCTCTGTAGTGCTTTTTACTATGCCAGCATTTAAAAATTTTATGGACTGAAATCTGTCAATATTTTTTAAAGATTTACATAACACACACATATAAGTCCTCCCACATTTCAATAGTTTATGTATGTTTTTATATTTAAATCTTTGATCTTTCTGGAATTTATTTTAGTGAAGTGAGTGAACACTGGTTTATTTATCGCCTAATGACTGAATGTTATCCCCAAACTTAGTGAATAATCCATTTTTCCCTTGTCTATTTGAAATACTTGCTTTCTTATATTCTAATGGTCAATATGTCTTGAGTATATTTAAACTTTCAATATGTATTTTCCAGTGATTTATTCTAGTCCTGCACCTACATCATTCTGTTCCATCTGTTGAAACCTTCTTGCTTTGGCAGAGTTTTGTAACTTTATTCATATGAGTTTTGCATATTTTTAATAAAGTTATTTTCTAGATTTATTTTTGCTGTTGCTATTGTGAATGGGATATTTTTTAAATTTCATTTTCTAACCTGTTATTATTTGACAAAACAATAAAAGTAAAATAAAAATATTTTTTAATATTTATTTTTAACTTTGCCACTATTTTGAAATTCTTTAATGTTTCTAATAACTTTTTTTAGTGGCCTCTCCTAGGTTTTTCATTTTTGCTCTTGTTTTTGACATATTATGTATTAAATACTTTCTACCTTTATCTAATGACATTGGCAAGCAGTTCCAGAATAACAGCAGGAAAAGCAGATATCTGTAACTTAAATCTGACATTGATGGCAAGGCTTTTAGATTTCACCGGTAAACAGGATATGTGTGGACTGGTAGGATGTGTTATATGTGTTTTATCAAGGGACAAAATTCATCAGCTCCTAATATCTTACTTTTTTTTTTTAATTTAGTAAGCATTTATTACAACTTTCCATATGCTTTTTTCCCCACAATTTTTAGAGGATAATAATCACATTTCTAATTAAATTTGGGATGTATCTCTATTGGTTACATTCTATTGTTCTTTTAATATACTAGTAAAATCAACTTGTTAATATTTTGTTTAGAATTTTGAACATATTCATAAGAGGGAAGATGTTTTTAATTTTCTTCCTCCATCCTATCTTCTAAGTTTTCCTAATGGTACTACTATGATTTTGTCAGAAAGAATTTTAAATATTTCTCTGTAAATATATCAGTGATTTCCATCCCTGCCTGAACATTAGAATTTTAAAAACCATGAACATTTAAAAATTACTAAAGCCTGGGCCCTACCCCAGATCATTTACATGGAAGTGGAGGTATCAGTGATTTCAGTATAATACAGTAGTCTCAAATTTCTTCTCTTTTTGCCTTGTGTTGACCATGAACGCCACCTTGACTCATTCTTTCCAATTGGCAGAGTAAGGAACATGGCATGAAAGTAGCTAAACCAAACATCTTCCAGCTTTCTCTGGAATGGAATTAAGCGAGGTTACTCAAGGTATTGGCCCTTGGGACTTTTATAAGATGTCTATGACCCTTCTGTAAACAAACCAGTTAATAACACTAAACTATTAGGACCTTGATGACATAGCAGATTCTGCTCTCTGAATATCTGATTCTGAACCCATTGTTTTCTCAGCCACCTCTTTGTCTATAGATCTCATTTCTTCTGTGTTCCTTTATTAACTCCTCTCTTCCCTAGAGTGCAATTGGTCTTTCATGCTTAGATTTCCTCTCTCTCTCTAATAACAAGTTTACTATCCTTCAGGAGCCTCTTTCTCACTGTTCTTATATTCATGTTGCAAACGTCCCTCCTCTGTGAGCTGTGACTGTGCCTATTGTCCATTGTGCCTCAGAATTCATCCCTCAAGGGCAATCTTCTCACCCAATCACTGCTCCTGTGTTCCCAAGCTAGCCTCCGGGCTCTCTATGAATGCCCCTATATTTTGGATAGCTGCAGAAAAACCAATCTCTTGCATAACTCACAACTTTTATTCTCGCAAAAGCACCGTCATTTGATTAAGAGCTGACTTCAGATTCATAGAAAAAGCGTAGCTAAATAAACTCACCATTCTTAACATGCTCTGTCAGTCTGCAAGATACAAATCTCTAGGGCCATCCACACATGTGTGTATTCACATTCCCATGTGCTCTAAAGTTCTCCACCAAACTCACATCCTGTTATTCTCATTCTATATTTTGTTACCACATGCCACTATATGTTGTGGTACCCAGGGTTCAGTGTAAACCAGTGTCTCTATATTCTCAGCCTCTTCACTGACCATGCTATTTTCCCTCTGGCCTGACTCACTTTCTCTGTGCTTTCTCAACGAAGACTCCTCATTTCCCACCCCTGTTTACCTCTGTGTAAAGATTGGAATAAAACACACTCCCCATTCCTACACACAGTTCATTAATATTCCAACTGTATGTAAAAAGTTCTGCTCATCTGAGGCTTTTATCATCTGCTAACCATCCCTAACCTCCTCTCTTCACTGGCATTTACCAACCGTCCAGGCACCTCTCCACTCAATTCACTGAATATTTTAGTTTCTAAATTATTTCTCTACTATCATTCTGTATGATACCACATCATGAAAGCCGCCATTCAATTTGATCTCCTAAACTTCAGTGACCTTCATTTTCATTGCAGACCAGTCACCCTAATCAGTGACCACACTTTGAAACTTTCCATCTTATGCAATGGATAAGTAATTCTAAAATTTTACATTTAGATATTCTACTTAACTTCCTATCCTTCCACCTGTTTACCTAATTACATCTTTTCCTCAATTATTTTGCTTTGCTTCTTTATGTCAAACACACAAGTAAGTCCTACTGGTTCTGTTTCCAAAACTTACCCTGCAACCAACACTTTCTCACCAACTGTACCACTACCATCGTCATTCTGGTTACTGCCGTATCTCACCCAGATCACTGCAGTAGTCTCCTGCTAGTCTACCAGGTCCATTTTTGCTCCTCTGCTTTTCTTAGAGACTAAATCAGATCATATTGCAACCTTCTAGTAACTCTTCATTGGCTTACTGTTGCAAATAAGATATGTAAACTCTTCAGAAACCCTGTACAATCTATTCCCTGCCTACCTCTTAGTTCCCATTTCCTATCTCTCCACCTTAATCGCTGCACTTCAGTTACATGGACCTTTTTATCTTCTTCCATAGAGGATGCCAAGCTTAGTCCAGCCTCGGGATTTTGTACTTTTTATTCCTCCTGCCTGAAGTCTTCTCTCAGATCTTTGTGTGGCTGCCTCTTTTGCATTATTTAGATTCTAGCTCAAATACCTTCTTCTCTTACAATTCTCACCAACCACTCTCTTTCTGACAAGAAGTTTTGTTTTCCCACCTAGTTTTAATTGTATAAAAGCTTACTTTTTCTTGTTTACATATTTAGTTTACATGTTTTTCTCTATGTCTCCCACTAGACCATAAGGTCCATGAGAACAAGAATATTTTCAGCTTCTTCCATCATGGTATCCTCAGCCTTAGAACAATACTCCGAATGTAGAAAATTCTCTTTCAATATTTGCTAAAAAATGAGCATGAGAGAGAAAAACTAGTGCCATGAGCAACTTCTTTCTTCCCACCCTTTGTCCGTCTTGCCTTCACTCCCGTGAGTAGTTTAGACTTTCCGGCTCTTCATTTTACTTTTTCTTTCCCATACAGGCTTCCCTACGATATGACTATTTTCACCCATTGGCAGCAAATACCTAAGATTAGTCCAGGATTCTGTCACTTCTGCCTGTACCTAGCCTCCAGAGGACTGCTGGGAAAACCTCATGGCTGCACTGCATTCTTGCTATTGCCCTATAATAAACGCCTTACATCTGCATCTGCTCTTTCCTTTCATCCTCTCCCCCTGCTATGACGGAACAGGTGCCCCCTCTTCTATATAAGAATGATACCTTTACTCTTTTCTGAATCTCATTTTCTCCAGCTTCTTCAGAGCTCTGCGCCATTGTGTATCCCCTTTCTCAGCTGCTCCCTCTCTGCTGGCTACTCTTTTTTTTTTTTTTGCGGTACGCAGGCCTCTCACTGTTGTGGCCTCTCGCGTTGCGGAGCACAGGCTCTGGACGCGCAGGCTCAGCGGCCATGGCTCACGGGCCCAGCCGCTCCGCGGCATGTGGGATCTTCCCGGACCGGGGCACGAACCCGTGTCCCCTGCATCGGCAGGCGGACTCTCAACCACTGCGCCACCAGGGAAGCCCCTCTGCTGGCTACTCTTAATAAACGTTTGGACTTGCTTAGATCTCTGTCATCGCTTATCCCTACATTATCAGGACTGGACTGCTGTCTATTTCCATTCTCTCCCCGTGCTTCTCCATCTTGCACAAAGCAGCTACCTCACAGCACCACATTTATCGTATAATTCCCCTTGTATAGAAAACCTTCAACGTGTCTGCATCTATTGAATAAAGTCCAAATCTTTCTCCTGTCTTCCACTTACTACACACAAACATTTTTTCTTACATCCATTTTTTTCTCCCTCTTTCTCTGCCTAGTATTTTTCTTCCTTCTATTCATTTACTCAACAATGCCACTTAAGTGTCTGTCATGGAATTAACACTCATATTTGAAATTAATTACCCAGGATTAACTAGATACATTCTCTGGGGAGGAAAAGGCAAACACTACAATTAAGACAAAAATCCCATTTGGTCACTACCTCTAATCCATTCTCTCAAGAGCTATTAATTGTTATCAATTAGTGTGATTCCTTTCATTTACATATTCACTTATAGAAACTACTTTGTATGGTTTACGTTGTGTTTTGTTTCCTCTTTTACATACATTAAATTATTATGCAAGAATTGTTCAGCAGCTTGCATCTTCACCACAAAAAGAGAGATCTTAGAGAGTTGTTAATATTGATATATGTGTAAATCTAATCTTTTTAACAGCTACATAGTATTCAAGAGTGTAATGTAGAATAGTTTATTTAACTATTCCTCCATTAATGGGTGTTCAGATTATTTTTCTTTATTTTATTTTATTTTTTGCTGTTCATTTTGCTGACACATTGAACATTATTACATCTAGCTCCTGGGCATATGTCTCACGGTTTTCCAGGGTAGATATGCAGAAGTGTAATTTCACTGGCAGAGAGTATGCAGAATTTAAACTTAACAGATACTATCAAATTGTCCTCCATATTGTCTATATTAATTGAAACTTTCACCATCATAATATGAGAGGTAACCCTTTCTGCGCATTCTTACTTGCTGAAATTTTTTTGAATTTGAAATTGCTGTTAATAAATTTGTAAATTTGCCATTCTGTTAGGTAAAATTTTTATTAAAAGGCATCGTATGTAAGGCATCTTTTCATGTTTGGGTTACTGTAAAGGTAAAACATTTTTAGATATTTTATTGGTGATTTACATTTCATATTCTATAAGAAGACCATTTATATCCTTTGCCTTTTAAAATTGAACTGTTATGTCTTTTTAAATTATTCAAAGAATTCTTAATTTTTTAAGATAATAATCTTGTTATAAATACTGAAAATGCTTTCAACTGTTTCTCACTTAAATTTTAACCATGTTGCTTCATCAGTCACACTTATATTTTCTAATATGGATATTGTCTTCTGAATTTTAAATCTTTGTCTACTCTTAAAGGCATACAAACGTTTTTCTATGACTTTCCTTAATATCTATTTAGAGAATTTGAGGAGAATATATATTTCAGAAATTTTGATTGTCAATTTATACTGTACAATTATTTTTGTGTCTTTTCGTACCACTTTTATAAAGATATAATTGACTTATAGCACTGTATAAGTTTAAAGTATACAATGTGATGATTTGATACACAACCTATTGTAAAATAATTACTACAATAAGGCCACTTAACATAGCCATCATCTGGCATAAGTACTTTTTTATATAGTGAAATTATTTAAGATATACTCTCTTAATAACTTTAAGTATATAACAGAATGTTGTTAATAGTCATCACACTGTACGTTAGATCCGCAGAACTTATCCGTCTTATAACTGGAAGTTCATACCCTTTGACCAATATCTCCTCATTTTCCTAATCACTGGCCCTTAGCAATCACCATTCCACCCTCTGTTTCTATAAATTCACCTTTTTTTTAGATTCCATATATAAGTAAGATCATATGGGGTTTGTCTTTGTCTTGCTTATTTAACTTAGCATAATACTCTCAAGGTCCATCCATCTGTCTCAAACGGCTTGATTACATTCTTTTTATGGCTGAATAATATTTTATTATATAGATATGCCATGTTTTGTTTATCCATTCATCAGTTGCTAGACACTTGGATTGTTTCCACTTTATTATATATATATATATATATATATATATATATATACATATCCATATATCTATTACATATTTTAGTTATCAATTCATCCACTGATGGACACTTAGGTGGTTTCCATGTCTTGTCTGTTGTGATAAATGCTACAGTGAACATTGGAGTGCTGACCTCTCTTCAAGATAGTGATTTCATATCCTTCAGATATACCTAGAATATATGGGTATACATATATAATGGGATTGCTGGATCATATGGTAGTATATGTTAAATTTTTTTTAGGAAATGTGGTATATCCCATTTATCGATTGGTATGTCAAACCATCGCCGAATGCCAGGGTTAAATCCTACTTGATCGTGGTGTATGATCTTTTTAATGTGCTATTGAATTCAGTCTATTAGTATTTGTTGAGAATTTTTTTGCATCTATATTTATCAGAGATATTGGCCTGTAGCTTTCTTTTCTTATAGATGCTTGTCTGGCTTTGGTACTAGGGTAATGCTAGCTAGCCTTTTAAAATGAGTTTGGAAGTGTTCTGTCCTTATCAATATTTTGGAAGAGTTTGAAAAGGATTGACATTAATTCTTCTTTAAATGTTTGCTAGAACTCATCAGAGAAACCATCTAGTCCTGGGCTTTTCTTTTAGGGGAAGTTTTTGAAATTGTTTTAATCTCCTTAGTTGTTTTTGGTCTGCTTAATTTTTTATTTCTTTATAATTCAGTCTTGGCAGATTGTATGTTTCCAGGAATTTATCCATTTCTTTTGGGTTACACAATTTATTGACATATAATTTTTCATAGTAACCTCATAATTCTTTGCATTTCTGTATTGTCAGTTCTAATGTCTCCTCTTTTATTTCTGATTTTATTTGTTTGAGTTCTCTCTCTTTTTCTATTGTTTAGTCAGCTAAAAGTTTGTGAATTTTGGTTATTTAAAAAAAAACCAGGGCTTCCCTGGTGGCACAGTGGTTGAGAGTCTGCCTGCCGATGCAGGGGACACGGGTTCGTGCCCTGGTCCGCGAAGATCCCACATGCCGCAGAGCGGCTGGGCCCGTGAGCCATGGCCGCTGAGCCTGCGTGTCTGGAGCCTGTGCTCCGCAATGGGAGAGGCCACAACAGTGAGAGGCCCGCGTACCGCAAAAAACACAAACTCTTTTTTTATTGATTTTTTTTTCTAGTCTTTCAGTCTCTGTTTCATGTATTTCTCCTCTATTATTTATTATTTTCTTCCTTTTGCTACCTTTGGGCTTAGATGATTTGTTTCCTATATTTTGAGGTGTAAAGTTAGGTTGTTAATTTCAGATTTTACTTTTCTCTAAATGTAGGTGTTTATTGCTGTAAATTTATCCCTTAAAACTGCTTTTCATACATCCCATAAGTTGTGGTATATTGTATTTCTTTTTTCGTTTGTCTTGATATTTTCTCATTTCACTTTTGATTCTTCTTTGGCCCATTGGTTCAAACTTGTGTTGTTTAATTTCCATGTGTTTGTGAATATTCCCACTTCCCTCCTGTTATTGATTTCTAGTTTCATAACACTGTGGGCAAAAAAGATACCTGATATGATTCTTCTTCAATTCTTCTTAAATGTTTTAAGGCTTGCTTTGTGGCCTAATATATGACCTCTCGTAGAGAATGTTCCATGTGCACTTGAGAAGAATGGGTATTCTGGTGCTGTTGGATGAAATGTTTCGTATATATCTGTTAAGCTTATTTGGCCTACAGTGTTATTCATTTCCACTGTATTCTTGCTAACTTTCTGTCTGAATAATTTATCCAATGTTGAGAATGAGGTATTGAAATCCGCTAGAATTATTGTATTGTGGTCTATTTTTTCTTTCAGTTTTGTTAATATTTGCTTTAAAAATTTCGGTGCTCCAATGTTGGGTGCATTTATATTTACAATTTTTATAGTCTCTTAATGATTTTCCCTTTTATCACTGCATAGTGACCTTCTTTTTTTCTTGTGACCGAATTTGACTGAAAGTCTATTTTATCTGAAAGAAGTTTAGCCACTTCTCTCTTTTGGTTACCATTTGCATGGAATATTTTTTCCATCCCTTCACTTGCAGCCTCTGTGTGTCCTTAAAACTAAAGTGAGTTTCCTATAGGAAGCATATTTTTGGACATTGTTTTTTTTCATTCTTTCAGTCTTTTAATTGGAGAATTTAATCCATTTATTTTAAAGTATTTATTGCTAGATAAGGGACTTACTGCTATTTGGTTCATTTTCTTATGAGGGATTTTCTTAGTTCCTTTATTTTTTCTTCCTCTCTTGTTTTCTTCCTTTGTGGTTTATTTTTATAGTGTTTAGGCTTTAATTCCTTCCTCTTAACCCTTGATTTATCTACTATAGGTTCTTTTCTTTGTGGTTACCATGAGATTTACATAAAACGTCGTATAAAAATAGAAGTCTGTTTTAAGCTGATAAGAACAACTTACCTTCAATCACATACAAAACCTCTGCACTTCTTGCACATTTTATGCGATTGATGTTATACTTTACATTTTTTATATTGTTCATTCGTTAACAAATTAGTTTAGCTATAGCTATTTTTTTATTTTTTGTGGTACACGGGCCTCTCACCACTGTGGCCTCTCCCGTTGCGGAGCACAGGCTCCGAACTCGCAGGCCCAGTGGCCACGGCCCACCGGCCCAGCCGCCATGGCACGTGGGATCCTCCCGGACCAGGGCACGAACCCGTGTCCCCTGCATCAGCAGGTGGACTCTCAACCACTGCGCCACCAGGGAAGCCCAGCTATAGCTATTTTGTTTGTTTGTTTGTTTGTTTGTTTGCGGTACGTGGGCCTCTCACTGTTGTGGCCTCTCCCCTTGTGGAGCACAGGCTCCAGACACGCAGGCTCAGCGGCCATGGCTCATGGGCCTAGCTGCTCCGCGGCATGTGGGATCTTCCCGGACCAGGGCACGAACCAATGTCCCCTGCATCGGCAGGCGGACTCTCAACCACTGGGCCACCAGGGAAGCCCAGCTATAGCTATTTTTAACATCATTATTTTTTAACATTCGTACTAGAGCTAAAACTGATTTAGACATCATCATTACCATAGTAGGGTTTTCTGAATTTGACTACCTATTTATTTTACCATTTACTTATACTTGTATATGTTTTCATGTTGTTACTTAGTGTTCTTCCATTTCTACAAGAAGAACCTCCTTTATCATTTCTTGTTAGGCAGGTCTAGTGATGATGAACTCCCTTAGCTTTTGTATGTCTTAGAATGTCTTTATGTCTCCTTCATTTCTGATACAAAATTTTACTGTGTATAATATTCTTTGTTGGCAGTTTTATTCTTTTAGCACTTTGAATGTATCATCCTATTCCCTCCTGGCCTGCAAGAAATCTGCTGATTGTCTAATGGTGGGTCCCTTTTATGTAATGAGTCATTTTTTTCTCTTGCTGCTTTCAAAATTCTTTGTGTTTGCCTTTTAACATTTTGATTATAATATGTCTCAGAATAATCTTCTTTGGGTTGATCTTGCTTGAGGTCCTTTGAGCTTTCTGAACCTGAATGTCCATCTCTTTTCCAAGATATGGGAAATTTTCAGCTATTATTTCCTTAAATAAGTTTTCTTCCCCCTTCTCTCTCTCTTATCCTTATGGGACTCCCATGATGCAAATGTTCATTTGTTTGATGGTGTCCTATAATTCATGTAAGTTTCTTCACTTCATTCTTTTTTTAATTTTTATTTTATATTGGAGCATAGTTGATTAACAATGTTGTGTTAGTTTCAGGTGTACTGTATGGCACAGGGAACGTTGAGCAGCATTCCCTGTGCTAAGTAGTAGGGCCTTGTTGGTTTTCTGTTTTAAACATAGCAGTGTGTACATGTCAATCCCAAACTCCCAATCTTTCTTTTTGTTTTTTCTAACTGACTAATTTCAAATGATCAGTCTTCAATTTTGGTGATTTGTTTTTTCCCCTGAATGATCAAATCTGTGGTTGAAACTCTCTATTAAATATTTCAGTTCTTTAGTTGTATTCTTCATCTCCAGGATCTCTGTTTAGTTCTTTTTCTATGATTTATATTTCTTTATTAAAATTTTCAATTTTTTTTTTTTTTTTTTGCCGTTTGCGGGCCTCTCACTGTTGTGGCCTCTCCCCTTGTGGAGCACAGGCTCCAGACACGCAGGCCCAGCGTCCATGGCTAACAGGCCCAGCCGCTCCACAGCACGTGGGATCCTCCCGGACCGGGGCACGAACCCGTGTCCCCTGCATTGGCAGGCGGACTCTCAACCACTGCGCCACCAGGGAAGCCCTAAAATTTTCAATTTGTTCATACATTGTTTTCCTGATTTTTGTTTACTTGTCTGTGTTCTCTTGAATTTCATTGAGTTTCTTTAAACGATTATTTTGAATTCTTTGTCAGGCAAATCTCACATCTCCATTTATTTGGAGTCAGTTACTGGAGCTTTATTAGTTACCTTTGGTAGTATCTTGTCTGTGTGTCTGATTCTTTGTGATTCATGTAGTCTGTGCATTTGGATGAGCAAACATCTTTTCCAGTCTTTTTTTTCTTTTTTTTTATATTGGGGTATAGCCAAGACATGGAAGCAACCTAAATGTCCATCAACAGAGGAATGGATAAAGAAGACGTGGTACATATATACATTGGAATATTACGCAGCCATTAAAAAGAATGAAATAATGCCTTTTGCAGCAAAATGGATGCACCTAGAGATTGTCATATTGAGTGAAGAAAATCAGAGAAAGAGAAATAGCGTATGATATCCCTTATCTGCGGAATCTAAAAAGAAATGATACAAATGAACTTAATTTACAAAACAGAAACAGACTCACAAACCTAGAGAATGAACTCATGGTTACCGGCGGGGATTGGGGGGAAGGGGGAGCGAAGGGATCGTTAGGGAGTTTGGGATCTACATATACGCACTGCTATATTTAAGATGGATAACAAACAAGGACCTACTCTATAGCACAGGGAACTCTGCTAAAAAATGTTATGTGGCAGCCTGGATGGGAGGGGAGTTTGGGGGAGAATGGATACATGTATATGTATGGCTGAGTTGCTTTGCTGTGCACCTGAAACCATCTTTTCCAGTCTTTATTGACTTGTTTCAGCAGGTAAACATCTTCTCCTATTGGTTCCCTGGGCTGATGGGATTACCACTAGAATTTCAGTCATGCTGGGTTGGAGGCTGTCACTGGGTCTGTAGTTGGTCCACTGTTGGTGTGCTTATTACCAAGGGCTCAGGTGGTTGTGGATTCCATCTAGTCTTTGGGTGGATGGGACTTCCTCCAATAGCTTGCTTGGTAGGGTGGCACTTGGACAAATTTCCATTTCAGGGTCCACAGTTAGGTACTTAAGTCAGTGGGCCTATTACCAGGTGGGCGTGGCTCCTAGAAGATCCCTGGGAGGATTCCTTCTCATTCACTGGATGGATCCCTGGATGGGCAGGACTGGCCCTGGACCATGGCTGAAAGGGGCTGGAACAGAGCCCCAGGAATATTTCAGTTTCCATTCTTGGTCTTGAACTGCACTGGGTTTTCACAACCACCTACCTGGATCCCAAAGCTCCCGGGAAGATACTTTTGTCTGTGGATGGATGCCAAATTATTGTTGTTCATAGTGGATACAAGACGAGGATATCTTATTTGGCCACCTTGTTGAAGTCACTCTATTTTTGTGTTTTTGTGTGTTTTTGTGTGTGGTGAGTGAAAAACATTCAAGCGTATTTTTATTTTCCGAACAGATACCTTACTGTTTTAACATCATTTATAGAAAATTCGATCCCTTAAGTATTTCATATGTATTGGGATTGTGGATCACATTCAAATAAGACACATTAAAAAAAGCACTTGGGGAAAAAAACAGGGTTAGTGGAAATGATATAATTATATTTATTTTCTAGAATACATGTTTTCTCTCTCTCTTCCTCCCTACCTTTCCCTCCCACTTTCCCTAAAAAGAAGTAAGTGCTTGATAGATAAATTAGGTAACTGTTCTTTGCATGAGTGACTTGTTTGTGTTGGTACTCAATTGCATATTTATGTCAGCTCTTTCTGATTATGTTACATTTGTAAAATTTGAAATCACAAGCTCAGTCTCCACTTCAGGAGATAACAGATGAAAATGAGGCAGGGAAATGGGGAGGATGTCATGCTGATTGCTTTCTAGAAGACCCAGTTTGTAAGCTAGTGGGGTTTCCCAGTTGACCTTTCTTGTCATACTTCCTGTACTCTTTCTCCTCTAACACAGAAATTATCATTGGAATTTGTGGGAGATTGTTTGATTCTCAGAACTGCACATGTTACTCTCTGGAATTTATAGCAGCGTCCCACAAATAATGTATTGGTGCTTCTTGTTAAATACCCTGTGAAACATCTCCACACCCTCACAGTTCATACACTCACAAAAATATTGAGACCTCTCCTCCATATGCAGATTCTTTCTTGATTACATTTAATCCTGGTACTTGGATATTCCTAACAGTGATGTCAAGGAAGATGGAATCAGCTTTCCGTGTGTTCTAGGGTCCTCCCAGCTCCACCAACATCTTTCTATTGTATTACCTGCTGTTCAGTGAATTATTAAACATCTGCTACAGGCTTAGTGCTGTGATTTAAGTATTGTATCAGGTGGGTACAAAGGGTAAGAAGATGGATGTTAAACATTCTCTTCCTCAGCATGCGACTTAATTTGCTTGACATATTACACCTTGTAAGTTTTTGTGTGTCAGCACACCCTCTTAAACCCAAACCTAACTTGCACAGCAACTCCATGGTATGTTATTGATTTAAATCCTTGTCCCTTCCATAACTCCATACAATGTCTGGGATGGACAAACAGTTTCTAATTCACGTGTTGATTCAGTTTGACAGGTGATGGTAACTGACCGTGCTAGGAAAATCCTGATGCCATTCATTTGATACTCAGAAGTCCGCTAACAGGGAAGATGTGGAGATTGGCTATTTGCTTTCTATATTTATTATCTTTTCCTAGTGTCATATTAATAACTTCACTTTTCATATATGCAAACTTTTCTCATTCTTTGAAATATACTCTTCTACTTATAACGAGTCTAGGTGGTATTTTTTAAATCTGCATTAAAAGCAAGTTCATTAGTGAATTTATTGGGTATCAATACTAGAACCTATGGCTGCTTGAATCTGAACTTCTTGAATCTTAGTTATTTTCCACAGTAACATGTTAAGAAACAAGGGATCTTGATGAATTAGACTTACAAGACTGAGAACATGTGTCTTGCTTTAGTTCAAACTTAACTTGAAAGACTTTTATTTTTCTAATAATTGAAGTTTTTCACGGAATATATTAGGAAATTTGAGAAATATAGAAAACATTTTTAAATGGAAGAAAAGTGAGTTTCACTATTCTATCCTACTATTAAAAGTTTTGCATACATTGTTGCATTTTTATTATATACTGATTTTTATAATATAATTATACTGAATAAATAATGTATATCCTGTTTGTTTCACCTATCATTAAAACATAAACATTCGCTGATATTTGAAAATTATTTGTAACATTATTTTTTTAAGGATTCATAGTATTTCATTAAATGAATGTTTATTTCACTTAAGCATACCTAGTACTATGCACTTTCATTGATTTCCCATTTTTACTACAATTAACAATGCCTCCATGAATGAAGAAATATATTTTAGATTATTTTATTTTACTAGGAGTTAAATTCTCAGAGCAAAGGAAAAAATATTTTAAGGTTATTACTGGGAAACCTTTTTAAATAAACAAGTGAACATAACAAGATACATCTGTGCAGAGTATCTTTTCAACTTTGTTATTTTCTTAAATAAATGAGTCATGCCGGGTGGTGGCAATGAAGATCCCATCCTGGCAGGTTACAGGTTTTTAAGTGGCTTTGCCCTGACAATGATTCTGAACTAGATGCACCTTTGGGATCTCCTGTTTTGATAAGTACTATAGAGGGGAAAAAAATATAGAAACATTTTTATTTTCATAGGGTAGTTGATCCAGTTTTAAAATGTAGCATCAAAATTCAGATTATATACTGTGTAGTGTGCTTATTGAAATTTCTTCTAGAAAAGATGAAACTAAAAATTATGAAAATAATTTATTTAACTTTATAGTCTATAAACTTTAGGTTATAGTTGCAACTACATATGATTATTGGAAACTGACAAAAAGTTCAAATTTTTGGTCTATTTTTCTAAGTTCAAAGTTAGCATAACCCTTCGCTCTACGGATGACTTTTGTAGCATGTTCATAAAAATGGTCCTTTTTACAGAAATCTTCCAGTACATCAGCAGTTTTCCCAAGGGCCTTTCCTAGTGTTTTGAAATTCAAATTTTTTTCCTTTGAACTGTCTTTTCATAATTCCCAACATCGGTCTCCTGATCTCTTTTTGCTACCCGGTCTGGCTCTCTCAGAAAGTCATTTATCAATATCTTTGCGTGTGGCTCTTCAACGTCACTTTTATAAAATCCTGGATGATTTTAGAAATGTGAAGTTCCATGATTCAGTCCAGTTGCACTTGTATTTTAAACATCACACACACACACACACACACACGACAAAATGGGAAGAGACATGTCAGTGCTAAGAAGGGGAAATGTTTGAATGAGGATTGATTTGATAAATCGTCAGTTAATTAGCAATATTTTTGTACTACGAATCCTAACAAATATCATAACTTTAGGATTGAGGCTAATGAATGTTTGGCTATAAAAGGCCACATGTGTGTTCTGGCCCTTATGCTCAATTCGTCCTTCCAACCTCATGTCAGAGTTTACATTTCACAATCAGCAAATTCTTCACACTCACCATGAGGCTTAGCTCTATTGCAAACAATGGTTCTCAACATTGGCTTCACATTAAAATCACGTGGGGAGATTTTAAAACAAGCCAATGCCCAAACCACACTGAGATAAACTAAATTAGAATTTCTGGCGATAGGACCAAGTCATCAGCATTTTTAAGTGTCCTTTTAAAAGGGAAATATGAGTATGTATTCCCTCAATTCCTAAGAATTCTGATGAACTGTATTTGGGTATTTGGTGTCTGGGAATCTGCATTTGAAAGTAGTACCTATATGATCGTGATACAAGAGGTGTTGGAAAACATTTTCAGACAATGCTGACCCATATAGACAAATAGTGGTATATAAAGAGGTAGATTAATCTTATCTTGGAGAATTGTAATAATTATTTCATTTGAGAATTACAGTACTCAATTATTTCATTTGAAGTTTTACTTTTTTCAGTTAATATCTTCAAACACTTATTTTCAGCTCTCCATAAGACAATGGCTACTTCTGTAGATAACAACTAAAACTACTTAACATACCAACTTTACCTGTTTAATGGTAAACATTGTTGGTTATAAAGGATTTCAATTCAACGAATCAAATATTGGTGCATTGGTATATGATATTTTATATACATATATTTACACACACACACACACAGAGTGTGTCACAGCCATAACTTATGGAATAAGTGCCATTAAAAGGGTCTCTTTATCAGTGCTTCTACAACTTGGCTGGGCATCCAAATTGTCTGAGGATCTCGCTAAAATTCCTGTTAAGATTCTGATTCATACGACAGGAATGAGGCCGAAGATTCAGCGTTCATAACAAGCTTCCAGTTTTTGCTAATGCTGCTAAACTTTAGAGTAAAATTTGAGTAATTAGTCTCTAGGCCAAGATATATATATATATATATATATATATATATATATATATATATATACATCTTTCTCAGAGATCTTACAGGATGGATCATCCTCTTGAAATTGACCCCTTATAATCTCCCCATAATTAAATGCGATTGAAAAATATATTTAGCTATTATTTATTCAGGACCTTCCATGGAGAAAGCACTTTAAATATCAAACATCAAATCCATGACCTTATTTACTATACCCAGTTACCTGAGGCTCAGATAGAAAAATTTCTTTGCCCAAGGCCACACAGTGTGAAGTGGCAAGATCAGAGTTTAAACCCACCTTCCACTGATCCAGAGTCTATAATCTTACTACTGAATAATTTTATCCCGCTCTGGTTCATCTCCTTCCCAGCACCTGAGCTTTTAATTTTTTTTTTTTTTTTTTGGTAACGATCAAAGATGAATGTTTGAGTTTCATCACAAGTCACATATTGCACCTTGAAGATGGCTGTCCAGGCAAGACTGTTAGTTACTAATGTCACACATAGTATTACATAAATATACATAAGTGCATAATATACATAATTATAAATAATACACATAAATACATAATAAACACATAATATACTTAAAAAACAAAATACACAACTGTTATTGCACATTTGGTTAACACTTCCCTCCTGTACTTAGGTCCTTTTATATTTACTGGATTTGGAATTCTTATCTGGAAAATGACATTATACCCTCACCTTTATTTTTGGATAAAAAAATAGAGGAGATAGATGATCAGTTATTTGGGGCTTAAAATGGATCTTATAGCATTTTCTCTAATGGAAAAATAGCTAACACTTATTGATCTCCTATTCTTGCTACTTACTTCATGAATAGATTATCCCACTCAGTCCTCACAAGCCACAAAATTGTTATCTTCCACATATTACACATGAAGAAACTGAAAATCAAGTGTTAAAAACTTGCCTGCAGATAACAGTTGCTAGATGATGGTGACAATGTTTGTCTACTTAGTGAATCAATATAGTTAAAGAAATGTGGTATTTGTTTCCATATAAACTGCAGATAACAATTTGGAATGCATTAGATGAATTTGTAATATACTGTGCTAAAATAGATCTCTTTTTATTTTTGAACAAATGAAAGCGTGTTAATCTGATGATTACTGCAATAGCTCTAGCCTAATTGAGATTCATGAGAGTGGTTATTTATGTGAGGAAGATAAAGTAACATTTTTTCAAAAGGCACACCCAAACACCAATATTTTTTTTATGTGATTGATAAAGTGAAAGCTTCCTGAAATGAAATACACGGAGTGTTTTATTACTTGTATTTTAACATTTGTAATAAACCATAACATGCTAAATGAATAAGATTATACTGACTAGGTTTTTGCTGCAGTCAGTTATCATTTTACTTTCTAAACTCTTATGCCTGAAGGTGGGAAGTAAACAAATTGTTTAATTACATTTCCAATTGTACAGTTCTTTTTCAATTCCAACCAGTAGTCATGAAGATTAAAAAAAAAAAGAGCAGATGTTTCAGTGATGACTAACTTCTAATACATGATAAAACCATGAATATGTTATAAAGCCTGTGTTTGTTTTGCTAGGTCTTTATTAGGTCAATTTTCCAAATACTTGAGTGATTGTTTCTTTTTTGTTTTTATTGTTGTTTTGATTTGTTTTCCCTGAAAATTACTTTCACTCTAAGCCTATATTCCCATAGGATTTATATGTTCCAACTATCAGAAAAGTTTGCAACTTTTCTAATCCTGGCTTCTCTTACTTCACCAGCTGAAGATAAATTAGTTTACAAAGGTCTGGCCTCCAGCATGTGTGTTGGTGGATGGTCCTTTCTCTTCTTTTCTCTTCTTCCTCACCTTTGTTTCATTTCTGCTCACATATTGTAATTATTATTTACAAAAGTTCTCTACTAACATAAGCTCTTGAGGGCACTATCTTTTTTTAATATTTGAAACATCAGGCATAACACAATGTTGAGCATTCAATAAGTTCAGTAAATATTGGTGGAAATAAAAAGTATTAAATACTCACGCAGGGACTTCCCTGGCAGTCCCGTGGTTAAGACTTCACCTTCCAGTGCAGGGGGTGCGGGTTCGATCCCTGGTCAGGGAGCTAAGATCCCACATGCCTCACAGTCAAAAAACCAAAACATAAAACAGAAGCAATAACAAATTCAAGCAGGGACTTCCCTGGCAGTCCCGTGGTTAAGACTTCACCTTCCAGTGCAGGGGGTGCGGGTTCGATCCCTGGTCAGGGAGCTAAGATCCCACATGCCTCACAGTCAAAAAACCAAAACATAAAACAGAAGCAATATTATAACAAATTCAATAAAGACTTTAAAAAAAATGATCCACATCAAAAAAAAAATCTTTAGATACTCATGCAGAACATTAATTGAATATTATTAACAAACTGTCTCTAATTTGGGCTGGGTACTTAGCTCCACAGTAAATAGAAAAATGGTAATTCCCCTTTTTTCTCTACTTTTGCTCTCAAATTTCTCATCATAATGCTATGATTTCTAAGGAAATTAACTCTGCAGAATAAAAGTAGTCATCTTAAGGGTAATTCCTTGTATTTTCACTTGGATTGGGCACATGGATACATTTCTTTAAAAGAAGTCTTTTCTCAGCAGGTTGTTGCCGACTAGAAATCCATTTGTGTCCTCAATTTGAGACCTGCATTTGCTTTAGAGTGTGGATTTTCTGAGTAACGGGGGCCATAGTAATACTGTACACAGAGCTGGAACGTGGTTTTCAAACGAGGTCTGATTACACCCCACTGGTTCATAAAACTCTAATGCTGGGCTGTTGTTTCAAAGCATTTTATTTGTGAACACCGCAAATTAGATTTCTAAATTTTATTTGCTTGGAGCTGGGGTTGAAAAGACAGGGAGGTGGAGCTGAGATCTGTTGTTATAACGTGAAAATGCATCTTGGCTTCTAATGCAGAGAACTCTTCCAGGGAGAACCATAAAGCGCTTGTGGAATTATTCCTTCTCTACCTAGTATGATAGTAGGATAATTGTTTTCTAAAATACCCTGTTGTTATTGTAATGGCGCTAACTGGTATTCTTTAGGCCTCTCTTGTTTATATTACAGTATTTATTTAGGACTAAATATTAGAGGACTCCTGGGCCAGAGAGCCAATTCAGGATATGAGTTGCCTGCATGTTTTGTCTAGTTAGCTTCCTAGAGCGCTCATAAGTACATTTTTAAAAGGCTTATTCTGTACTAGGAAGCACCTGGTTTTTGAAGAAAAAGGATCTGGAATCAAATCACAGCTGCCCCATGTACTAGTTATATATCATTAGGTAATTTTTATAAAGCGTTTAGGCCTCTGTTTGCTTCTCTGTGAATTGGAGATAATAGTAGTTCACTAAGTGGTTGTGAAGATTAAAAAAATGTATACATCCAAAACAGCCTATCCATACTCGGCACATTGAAATATTAATAAATATAACTTATCCTTCTATGGCCAAACACTGTATGCCATTGATGGCAGAGAGATATTTACTGCAACTCATTGCCAAAATTAGATTAAAAATAAAACCCTAAGTGTTCCTACTACAGAAATCTTTTTGAATCATTTTAATTAAGAAATACTTCTGACAGCTATTAGTCATCAGGAATTTCTGATGCATTTTAGCACTTAGATTATAAGTCAGTGGTAAGTGAACTTTGTCTGTAAAGGACCACAGATAGATTATTTTAGACTTTGTGACTCATATAGTCGTGGTCTCAATTACTCAATTCTGCCGTTATAATAGCCTGAGAGCAGCCATAGACGGTATGTAAGCAAATGAGCAAGGCCTTACCTCCAAATTTGGCATGTGACCTCTGCAACATATCATAGGTAGTAGAGCTACTAATCATAGATTATTAGGTAGTATTGCAAAATTGAAAGCACTACTTACTAATGGCTTGATATGTATGTGTGTGTGTGTGTCTGTGTCTGTTTCATTTCTGAGTGGGTGGGAGTGAAGAAGAATTAGCTGTCAGTCCCACTTCCAATGATGATTAAGATGACAGGAGGAATTTAGATAATGTATCATAAATTACTTCTTGGAGATAGGTCTGCTAGAATACATTTTTAAGAATTATGACATTTTACCTTAGGATTCTCTAGCTGGTTACAAGAATGCTTCAAACTCTAACATTGTGCTTTCCTAAAATTTTTAAGAATTGAGAAGGCAAATTTCTTTCTGTTACAGTGTCTTTCATGGAACAAGTGCTGAGCTTCAGTAAAGATAACCTCTAGCCAAGTAAGCTCAACATATTGAAATACATTGACAAAGTACAGGATGTAGGAAGCAATTCTGCTGTTCATGACAAGATTCTCAACAGGTGTTTTTTTAAATGAGCAGCTCTCCTAGGATATTTAAAATGGGATATAATAGATGGAAATCAATTTGCAGAATCTTATGTAGAATGTTATCTGTTGGCACATCTGTACTTTATATTTTTATGGATTTATCTCTTGAGGTTTCTGTATTTGAGGACATCTTGTAAATACTGTAATATCACTGTCCAGGCAAAGAATATTATGAATGGCATCTACACCTAAAATGAGGGAGAATGCTCACATGCAGGTTTTAATTTAAAAAAAAAAAAAAGCTTTTGATATTTCTGCTGCTGATTTCCCTTTGGGGAAATTTGTGCAACAGTATTTATGACTTTCTTGATTTTGTAATCTCTCCAGCCCACAGAGTTATTTTCTCATTTTCTTGATCTCCTATGTGTTTATTATCAAAACCACATTATCCAGTTTTGTAAACCTGGGTTCTGTATTTTAAGAGCTTCAAGAGAAGACTGAAATAATGAATTCTCTCATTACTCTGGTTCTACATTGTTCATTCTGTCTCAGAAGTATAATTTTATTCTCTACATTTTTGCTTTTTAAAAATTAAGTGTTTTGTCTTTCTTCTTTAAAAGCTTATTGTATATCTTGTCAAGCCTTCTAATAAGTGGTCAATTGAATAAAAACGGGTGTTAAAAATTTAGAGCAAACCTGTTGTTTAGGGGTTACATGAATACAATGAAATAATTCTAAGCATAGAGTACAGAAGTATAAGGTACCATTGAATATAGTCCTGAAAAACAGTGAAGCAAATTGATTTTTTTAATCTGTTATGTCCATCCTCTTCAAGATTGTTTATGTAGGCTATTCAAATATATATTTGGGAACCAGTCAATCAACCTACATTTTCGTTAAATTAAAATTATGGTCCAGGTCCTGTCTTTGGCCTTAAAAAAAGCAGATATGACTAAGACATGGTCCTGGAATTAGAAGAACTTACCTGGAGAGGAGATGAATTTTGACTACTACATAGTAGAGTCCTTCCATGTAAGAAGTTATCCCATGTTTTCTGATCCTAGGACTCAGTCTCTTTCCATACTGTCCATATTATAAATAACGTTCCATATTGTTCTATACTTAGATCTTAATATTAGTCATGAGTCAAGCTATTTCTCTCCCAAGTGCCATCCCAATCCTGCCTGAATTATTTCAATCCTACCCAATTTACAAGTCCCAGCTTGAATATTACTTTTGCTCAGAAGTCTTTTTCCAATGTTCAGTCAGATCTGCCAACCATGTTGCTTTCTTTGAATTGCTTATTATTACAGCTTTTTTTTTTTTTTTTTTTTTGAAAACACCATTGTGCTGCCTAGTGCAGTCCATTCCCAGTTCAAAGTATGGGTAAGTCCTACTTTACCAATAGTTCTCCTAATTCGTTTTCCTTCTTCCACACCAAGACTCTGGCATTAGTGGGAACTCCATCACTATGTAATCACTTTTAAATTCCATTTGCTTTTACTTATGGATACGGTAAAGTCTTCTCCTCTGATGCTTTGCTCTTAAAATAGCATTTATCACCTATTTCATGGGGATCAGATAGAGTCCTGAATTGATATGAGGAACAGAACAACAGCTACTTTCCATTAGTTCACCCAGTAATATCTAGTTCAGAGATGCTTATTGCTGTAGCTGTATTCCTGATTTCTAAAAGACCCTTTAAAATATTTATCCCCAGTGATAAATGGAGGGTCTGTGTGGGCTGACTTGGTTATGCAACAGCAGGGAATATCTGTGCATTAACAAAAAAGAAATGGTTTGAATGAATCCATTTTATGAAGCCTATAGTAGATCAGAGTAGAGTGAACGTGACTCGATGTTAAGAGTTTTAAAATTGCTTTGGGAAGAGGACAGCCTGTTTTTATTTCTTTGTCATCTAACACTGTTATCATGTGAGACAATTAATTTGCTGTATTTTATGTTCCAGTTATAATCTGTGTTGTGCGACAGCTGTGGCATTCTGTTATAATGATAAGAAGAGATACATAGCACTACAGTGCTTAGGGAAGATTACAGTATTTCCAACCATGGACAGCCTGGGACATTTAGCAAATGGTTGACCTGATTTTTTGACGGTGACAAAGCTTAGAAGAGATGAGTTAAAGCATTATCAACTGTCTAGTCCCATTTCTTCACTGGCCATGCTGAAAACTAAGGCTCAAGTCCTAGGCCCTGTTGTACTCATTTCCAGTATGGTATAATTGACATTATTTCCTAGAACAGTCAACAGGACTCTTAGACTGGTTTTCTTTCTCTCTCTCTCTCTTACTCTCACTCTTGGTCTCTCTCCTTTCTCTCTCTGAAGAGTGAGATCCCTTCAGAACTGTTCTTCCATCCAGCTGAATCCGAACCATTCTTCAAGACTTTAAACTGGCATACACTTTTTAAGGATTCAGGTGCCAGCTGGAGCTTGGAAATATGGTTTTAGAGACTCATTCAACTCTGAGATTCTGTGGTGCTATGATATTTTAGTTTATCTTGATCTTTTCATTTTTCTTTTAAACGTAATAATACTTCCAGTGTGCAATAGTCACTATCAACCGTCTAACTGTAAAACATCTTCTTGTGCTTTGCATAAGCCCATGGTTCCAGACGTTTACCCAACAACCAATTCTAAATGGCAACTATCAGGTTATTACTATTATATTATTATTCTGTTTTCAATAGTATTGGATATGCCCTTAAAGTTAGGTATCCTTTCTTTCTTTTTTAAGGTAAAAGCCTATATAGATATTTAAGTTGGGTCATTTTAACCTTCCTTTTTATGTCATCTTCCCAGGGTATTGTTTCATGAAGTGCAAAAAACATGTATATACTATGCCCTACCTCTCTTCAATCTTGTAGTAAAACCATCTTCACTCTCCAGATGATGTATGACTAATGTCCCGGTCCTTTTACCAAGTTTTCCATTTGGTAAACTAAAAGATTCTGTATTTCTAAAGCTTTCTTAAAGCACTACAGTAGCTAACATTTATTGAGTGTGTCTTATGGCCTAAACATGCTGATAAGCACAATTATATATATTCTTTATCCTCAAATCTTCTCAGACTCTCTTTATTTAGGTATAATTATTTCCCACTTTTCAGATGAGAAAACTGAGATTATGAGATGTTAAGAACCGACTCAGTGTAAGATATTCTTCCTATCTTATTTTCTCCTTTATTTCTTTCTTTCTCCTTTGTTTCTTTTCTTTCATTTATTCAACAAATACTTATTTAGTCCCTATCATGAACCAGGTACTGTGCTAAATACTAGGAATATAGGGGTGGGCAGAAGTAGGAGTGGGTCCTATTTTCATGGAGCTATTTGACAAGGAGTGGTGGACATAGAATCCTTACCCAGGTCCACACTACTCCAGTAATGAACTCTTCACCACCCAGTGTGTCCCTTTTTCATTTTCTTTTCTTTCTGCATTACAATTAAGAATATATTAGGGACAGTGAGTATGAGAGGAGCTGTAACACAGTGTTTGGTTGACTGACCTCCTTCTGCTCTTTGATGACAATGAAGCTCTTCTCCTACCTTAGACTCCCTGTCCCTGCTACCCTGGCCTGCAGAAAATCCAGAATACTGGACCATTATAGTGGTGATAGCCCATCTTTCAAAATGTCTCTCCTAGATCTCACAGATCTTCTCACTTTCCAAAGTCGTCTTACTATGTTCAAATCCACCACCTAAGTGAGAGGTGACCAGTGCTACGGTTTCTACATCGTGACAAAAATACAAAATGCTTATTTCTATATAGTACCATGGGCGAGAAGGCCAAAGCTAAGTGTAGCCTGTGAGGATAGGTTCAAGGGTTCCAGCTGCCCCAGACCTTTCTGGCTGCCCTGGGCAGGGAGAATCCATCCTTTTCTCAGAATCCTGTAAGCCACCATAAAAGTCCAGGTAGGGAAGATTTTTCTTACCTATTTCCAGCTTAGGTTGACTTTAATGGGTTTTATTTTTCAGATGACTCTAAGTCAAGCCCTTTTAGGAGTTGGAGGTCAAGCGGTCCCTCCTGTCAGTTACACAGAGAGAGAGGTCTGAGGAACTTTCTCTTTCACCTTCTGACCACTTTATGAGGACTGGAAGTTAAAGGAGTTGATTTCACTCTGCTTCTACTTCACTGTAGCTCCCAATGTGACATGTTCCTATTATGTTCAAAGGTTAGAAAGAAGTAGAGCCTGCAGTTCATAGACAAATAGAAAAGGCAGAGGCAAAGGCAAAGACAAAAGGGGGAGGACAGGATGAGGTTAGCACATGAAAGTGTTTTCTTTCTCTCCTGGACTGGTTTCACAATGCTGACACACCAGGGTGGCTGCCTTCTTTAGTACTTTGTTCAAGGTCTCTGATTAGGTTAGAAACTCAACTGTACTAAGAGACATCAAACATCCAGCAAGGCTTTGGTCTTACCCAAAAGCTGGGTCCTGTCTTTCTGTTCTCCCATTCACCACATTTTGCCAGAGGAGTCTGGTTTTCTTCAGACACTCAGTTACCTATTCCACAAAGGAAAGAGGTTGGTGGATGAAAAACCATCCTCGTTTTTAGTAGATGAAAGGAAAGAGGACCTACCCTCTCTTTTATTCTGAGACATCCGTGTTGGCATATTTAATTCATGTGTGTAGGTATAATTTTTACTAATTTCTGTCATGTTTTCAGCTTACTGAATATTGTGTTTGTAAAACTGAGCAGACTGTACCTAAAGAAGCCCACAGAAACCCATTAAGTGGTTGTGGTTAATTGTGATTGAACTCTTAACTATTCAATGAACATTTCCTAACTACGTAGTATGTACCTACAAAGGTCAACAAGAATTTCTCACTGACTAAAGTGAAAGGACGTACTTTATTTTTGTTTTTACACGAACTCTCAGCCTTGTCTGACACAGATCAGTATTCCCTCTTTTCACTTACCCTAGTCTTCCTCCTTCTAAATCTCTGGTTGCCCTTTCTCAAACTCTTCCTTGGATTCCTCATCCCCTGTTTAGTTCTGAAATATTATTATTTACTAGGTTCCTTCTTCATTTTACCCCTGTTACCTCTTCACGCTGCCTATTTGTCTGCTGATTTCCGTAGTCCCATAACTCATAAGATAAAACCAAGGTTTGGATGTTAAGCGGTTTCCTGTGCTGCCATAGTTTTACTTATTGACTCAAGAATCACCACCTGTCCCCGCCACCCTAGACACCTCCTGTCCCTGTTTTGCCAATACTTAAACAATTAACTTTGGGCTTTAGAAATAAAGCACCTGCTTTTACGACAAAAGGGGTTTTGCTTTTTAGGCTGGAACTCGTGGCTCCCAATTCTCTCTCTCAACCATGAGACAACTGTCTGGAACTCCAGACTAGCTATCTGCTTGCTAGGATTTCCCATTTGATATCCAAATAATCAAATGTGCAAAATTAAACCCATCCCTTCTTCTATGAAAAGATTTCAATCTAAAATAGAACCGGGGATACGAAATGGAGAATCTCATGCATGCGCCCTCAGAAGAAGAAAACTTAAGAGCTGAGAGACTGATTTCCTGTAAATGCCTGATTTATAGAAGACAAGACTTATCTCCTGACCAATAAACATTCGCCAAGAATCTCTCCCCATCCTCAAGCCAATGAACTCACCGCTTGGTCTCCGGCTGAATTTTTCCGTCTTTGAGCTCCTTGCCTGTAAATACATCCCCAAACTCTCAAGAGACTCACCTGCAGCTTGCTACTGCAAGTTTCCTGAATAAGATCAATTTTTGGTAATTTGACCTTGCCTCAGTTTACTTTTTTATTTAGATTCACACTTCACCCCACACTAGCCATTATTCTTACATTCCCATGTTCAGTGAATGCTACCATTATGCTACCATTACATTTGCTCAAAGGAAAATATGGAAGTCATTTCTGATTTGTTCCTTCCTCTTAACTTCAAATACCCAGTAACTGGGTTCTGACTCATTACTTTATTAAGTTCACCTTAGTTCACGCTCCACCTTATCTCCACCATTGTTTAGACTCTATTATTCCTTGTCCACGTGACCATAGAAGTCTCCAATCTGGTCTTCTTGCTTTATTGTTGCCTTCTTCCAATGCATTATCCCCACTGCTGACAAACTTGTTTTTCTAAGCTTGAGTATAGTCTACTTCTCCCTAGCTTATGTTCTTTAATATTGTCCCCACTGTCTGCTCTTGCAGCCAGCCCACCAGAGCACTCTATCTTATTCCTTGAGTGCCATTTACAATTCCCAGAACAGGACATGAGCACCTAGAACAAATGCACCTTGCTCCCTTTCTCTACCTCACCAGCTTCTGGTCATCTTCAGAAGGCAAGGAAGTGTAGGGAGCATAGTCTGAGACTGTACTTCTTATCTCAGTTCTAAAACTACTTAGCCCAGTGACTTTGGAAATCACCTCACTTTTGTGGGTATCAGTTGCCAGACCTGTTTTACAGATTAAAAAGGAAAAACTAACTACTTTAAAAGGTTGTTGTGATACTTATGTAAAGTTCTCTATTGTTTGGACTTAAAAAAAAATTTTTATTTATTTATTTAGTTTTGGCTGCGTTGGGTCTGTTGCTGCGTGTGGGCTTTCTCTAGTTGCGGTGAAGAGGGGCTACTCTTCGTTGCCGTGCACAGGGTGCGTGAGCTTCTCACTGTGGTGGCCTATCCCGTTGCAGAGCATGGGCTCCAGGTGCACAGGCTTCAGTAGTGTGGCTCGCGGGCTCTAGAGCGCAGGCTTAGTAATTGTTGTGCATGGACCCAGTTGCTCCATGGCATGTGGGATCCTCCTGTAACAGGGCTTGAACCCGTGTCCCCTGCATTGGCAGGCGGATTCTTAACCACTGCACCACCAGGGAAGCCCAGTTAGATTGTTTATTTGAGATTTTTCTTGTTTCTTGAGGTAGGCTTGTATTGCTATAAACTTCGCTCTTAGAACTGCTTTTGCTGCATCCCATAGGTTTTGGATCATCGTGTTTTCATTGTCATTTGTCTCTAGGTATTTTTTGATTTCCTATTTGATTTCTTCAGTGATCTCTTGGTTATTTAGTAATGTATTGTTTAGTCTCCATGTGTTTGTGTTCTTTACGTTTTTTTCCCTGTAATTGATTTCTAATCTCATAGTGTTGTGGTCAGAAAAGATGCTTGATATGATTTCAATTTTCTTGAATTTACCGAGGCTTGACTTGTGACCCAAGATGTGATCTATGTCCCATGTGCACTTGAGAAGAAAGTGTAATCTGCTGGTTTTGGATGGAATGTCCTATAAATATCAATTAAATCTATCTGGCCTATTGTATCATTTAAAGCTTGTGTTTCCTTATTAATTTTCTGTTTGGATGATCTGTCCATTGGTGTAAGTGAGGTGTTGAAGTCCCCCACTATTATTGTGTTACTGTGAATTTCCTCTTTTATAGCTGTTGGCAGTTGCCTTATGTATTGAGGTGCTCCTATGTTGGGTGCATATATATTTATAATTGTTATACTTTCTTCTTGGATTGATCCCTTGATCATTATGTAGTGTCCTTCCTTGTCTCTTGTAACATTCTTTATTTTAAAGTCTATTTTGTCTGATATGAGTATTGCTACTCCAGCTTTCTTTTGATTTCCATTTGCGTGGAATATCTTTTTCCATCCCCTCACTTTCAGTCTGTATGTGTCCCTAGGTCTGCAGTGGGCCCATTCAGCGAGCCTGTGTCTTTTAGTTGGAGCATTTAATCCATTCACATTTAAGGTAATTATCAATATGTATGTTCCTGTGACCATTTTCTTAATTGTTATGGGTTTGGTTCTGTAGTTCCTTTTCTTCTCTTGTGTTTCCCACTTAGAGAAGTTCCTTTAGCATTTGTTGTAGAGCTGGTTTGGTGGTGCTGGATTCTCTTAGCTTTTGCTTGTCTGTAAAGCTTTTGATTTCTCCAATGAATCTGAATGAGATCCTTGCCAGGTAGAGTAATCTTGGTTGTAGGTTCTTCCCTTTCATCACTTTAAATATATCATGCCACTCCCTTCTGGCTTGTAGAGTTTCTGCTGAGAAATTAGCTGCTAACCTTATGGGAGTTCCCTTGTATGTTATTTGTTGTTTTTCCCTTGTTGCTTTCAATAATTTTTCTTTGTCTTTAATTTTTGTCAATTTGATTACTATGTGTCTCAGCATGTTTCTCCCTGGGTTTATCTTGCCTGGAACTCTCTGCACTTCCTGGACTTGGGTGGCTCTTTCCTTTCCCATGTTAGGGAAGTTTTCAACTATAATCTCTTCAAATATTTTCTCGGGTCCTTTCTCTCTCTTTTCTCCTTCTGGGACCCCTATAATGCGAATGTTGTTGCATTTAATGTTGTCCCAGAGGTCTCTTAGGCTGTCTTCATTTCTTTTCATTCTTTTTTCTTTATTCTGTTCCACGGCAGTGAATTCCACCATTCTGTCTTCCAGGTCACTTATCCATTCTTCTGCCTCAGTTATTCTGCTATTGATTCCTTCTAGTGTAGTTTTCATTTCAGTTATTTTATTGTTCATCTCTGTTTGTTTGTTCTTTAATTCTTCTAGGTCTTCGTTAAAAATTTCTTGCATCTTCTTGATCTTTGCCTCTATTCTTTTTCCAAGGTCCTGGATCATCTTCACTACCATTATTCTGAATTCCTTTTCTGGAAGGTTGCCTATCTCCACTTCATTTAGTTGTTTTTCTGGGGTTTTATCTTGTTCCTTCATCTGGTACAAAGTCCTCTGCCTTTTCATTTTGTCTGTCTTTCTGTGAATGTGGTTTTCCTTCCACGGGCTGCAGAATCGTAGTTCTTCTTGCTTCTGCTCTGTTTGGACTTCTTTAAGCAGCAACAAATAAATTCTAGTACACAGTAGAGACAGAGAGTACTGACAGAGAGTAATTTATTAGTAAAACTCTCTGTTACCTCACAAAATCAAAGAAAAGTACAC
Source organism: Lipotes vexillifer (assembly GCF_000442215.2). Classification (NCBI taxonomy): domain Eukaryota; kingdom Metazoa; phylum Chordata; class Mammalia; order Artiodactyla; family Lipotidae; genus Lipotes; species Lipotes vexillifer. The sequence continues at coordinate 243,657 of NW_006773409.1, read as the reverse complement.
CAAAACAAGGATAAATCCATAGATATAAAGAGCTAAAAATCAGGGCCCTAGGATTTTTTATAACCTCAGGATTTACTTTTCCTTAATTCTTATCTCTGTTTCTCTCTAAATTGCTTTCAATTCTTAGGAGAACCCCCCAAAATATTCCAAGAGACCCCCATCTAATATAATTCAATCATCACACATGTACTAACTCTCTTCCAAGTAATAACTCAAAGTCATGTCCAATTACTACAACCAGCCCCAAGTTGAGGGTCTCTCCATGATGTGCATTATTTTAATAGTATATGGATTTGACACTCATTATCTTGCAATATATGAGCAAAACCATATATTTAACTGATCATTAGATACCTATTACAAATGATGGTGAGGAAACAAAAAAACCCATCAATTAAAATTTCCCTCTAGGAAAGAGGAGCAGGGGAATCTATATACACCTGTCCATGATTGAAGGAAATATTATATATTACTGAACAGGGATAATAAGAGGTAGCCGTTGGCTGGCTCAAGCCCTTCCAATGATACGGCTTCCTGGTCATCCTTTCTGGTTCCCCCATACGCTTTTTGTGGTACTTCTACTGAACATTATTCTATGGGTTCACACCTGAGAGGAACTTTAGAAAAGACTACCTGGGAACTCTACTCCTTTAGCAGTCCTTTTCTATATGGTAATAGGGGCTAGTAATTGTCTTAGAAGTTAAATATGAACAAGTGTGTCTGTGAAACTTGTTGGATTTGTTTGTTGATTCAATTGCCTAAAAACCCAAATTGGTCACTCGATTTGGGTGTTTTATTTGGGCATATTCCGTTTAAAAACCAAAGGGAGAATTCTTGCTCAGCTGTAACCTTTAAATATGAACCCTGACTTTGAAAATTTTATCTTTAATAATAGTCTACAAGTTTGGCCCATTCCTCTAAGACTTATTTTAAAAATTCAGAACTGCTCCTGTCTCAGAATCCTTAGTTTGGGTAGTAAGGCAGAATGAACAACTGCTCTGACCCCAGAAGGAATCCCTGAGAACTGGTCATTTCATTTGAAGGAACTATACTCTCTTTCAGATAAAACATATGACAAAATATGATAATGAGGACTCCTACCTCCCCCATTTCTCTTATTGCTGTCATGTCCCAAACGTCTGCCATTTCCTCTGCATGGCCTCTGTAGCACCAATAATAAGTCATTCCTACAACCACACCTGGCAATATGCAGTCTCCATCTTCACAAAATGGACTTTCTTCTCTTGTCTTTTTATTCTAATATGTCACAACTTCAAATTCCAGTTAAAGTATTTTTTCTACAAGGAAACATTTTCTTCTATATCTGTCTAAAATGAAATCTTTTTCTCCCCTTGAACACCCAAAGATGATAAATTTAGCACTTTATCATACAATATTTTATGCCACCCTCTTTTCCTATGTGTGAGTCATATCACCTCAATAAAATTCAAAGGGAAGACCATGTTATGCAATTCTATTTTATTTTCAATAGCACCCAGTTCAAGATTGAATAGTAATTCTCTCACTCCATTTTTATTCATCTGTAAGGAATCATTTACTGTATACACACTATTTGTCTGATGCTATGATAGGGCCTTGTGATAGAAATATTAGAAACACAATACTTGAACTCAAGGTGTTCACAATTTAGTGAGTGGGATCAAGGATGGGCTGGAAGAATATAGTAAAGATAGGTAATGCTGGCTGTATACATAGGGCACTAGGAGAATCCTTATATAGACATATATAAATAAGCAAAGGAGATCTCAGAAGGCTTTGTAGAAGAGGTGGTATTTGATCTAGAATTTGCAGGGCTAATAGGAACTAGTCAAGTGAAAGGAAAGTGGGTGGGACCTAGCATGTACAAAGTCAAAGAGGCACACTGCATTAAAAGACCTACACACAATTTTGCAGAATCAGAGCAATGATTCTTCTCTATTTTTTCTACCTAGATGCTCCTGAGGATTAGAAATTAGATTCCCTTTTGCTGCCCTGTGCAATGACTTATGCAGCCTTGATTCATCCAAGAGAGGTAGAGAAGGCTGTATCCTCCTGCAGGAAATACAACAAAAGCATCAAGCCTTTGCTTGGTTGGAAAAGCCTCCCAGGGGATTCAGATGCTGATCCTAGGAAATACTGCTTTCCACTTCTACTTGAGAACCACAGGCTAAAGGACTGGATCTGTGTGGAAAACTGGGGAAAAATGTTAGACGTATGATGAGCTTTTCGTATTCTGGGCACAGAGAAGTAAACAAGCTCTAGTCTCTGTGTGTGAGTAATTCAGCAGTACAAGTGAACTGACAAGTGCACATGGGAAGACAAGACACATGATAGAGTTGGGTGCAGGGCGCTAAGGGTCAGAGAGGAGAAATCAGGTGAGGCTTCCTAGAGGAGGCTATGCCCGGGCTAAGTTTAGCAAAGGGTGCTATACCATTATCAACAGAAGTAAAGAAAGAGAATTATAGGAGGACATGTGTTCTTCTGTCTGTAGGATTCTTAGCTACATCAGAAACCTGGATGGTGCTTTGGGCCATTGAGAACATACTCTGGTAAATTAAACTCAGAATGTCTTTGCTGAAAAACCTCAAGCCACCAACTCAACTGTTGTCTTACCCTGGTTGGTTTGCTAAAATATGTATGTATATGAAATACAGTTTTGAAAAAATTTCTAGGAAGGCTAAGAAAGCTACTAGGTGTCTGATGAGAAGGGAAAGGAATAAAGGGTCATGTCTAGGATTTTGGAAGTTTCTAAGATGAAGTTTGTTTTCCTTATAATTTTGACTTGGGCCAGCTTTACCCTTGGTTAAAATAAAAACAGTGACTGAAAGGAATATTTCATTAAAATATTATCAGCCTGGAGTACCTATGTTTGATTTAGATGATCTAGTTATCTTTAACAAAGAGCAGTGCTGTGAGAGAATGGATTCTGGGTGAATCAACTGTGTGGTGGTGATGGGGCAGAGAGCAGGCTTTGGGGGAGGGTGAAGGAGGAAGAGAATGTCCTGGTCAGCCAGGTATAGCCAGTGATATTGATCACCTGGGACCAGGGTACAAGAGAAGTGAGTTAAGCAAAATTTACCCTCATCTACCTTAGTTTTCCAGAGAATTGACACTAAGACATGGACGACAGTAAATAGATGTGAAAAAATGTGTGATTGTGTATGCGTGCATGTGCATCCGTGCATATTTAGAGGAATGGGGAATGGTGAGCAATTAGAAAGGGCAAAAATGACTCAGATATTTTTTTTTCTAATGTTGGACATCCTGGATCATAATGGAATCCCCTAGGAGCAATCAGGAAGAGTTAACTTACTTTCATAACCCATGGTATTGCTTTCAACATTTTATTGTTTCAATTCTCCTGCAACATGTGGAAATTTAGAATTTTTTTTGCATTATTTATAAGTTGATATTTGGATGGGTTTATTTTCTATTGGCACCTTAAAATATAAAATATTTATATATTTGTAACGGGATGACATTTGTGCAGGAGGCATCTGTCCTCCCGTAAATGAGGCTACCATGCCTCTGTGCCTCTCCCAAGATGTCATTAACATTCCAAGGTAATACTTATTCCTCAGTCCATCTTTGTTTTGGGGTTTTTTTGTTTGTTTGTTTGTTTCAATTCCTGAGGTGTCTTATTTTTTTTTTTTCACGAGGTATTTTATAATTTACATGCAAAACTAATTCTTATGCTTAATAGATAACATTTTTTTCTTCAGTATCAATTAATTTATTTATTTTAAATTTTTTGTACATTTTAAAAAATTTTATTTCATTTATTTTTTTATATATCAGGTTCTTATTAGTCATCTATTTTATACATATTAGTGTATATATGTCAATCCCAATTCTTTGTACAGACAGATGACCATAGTGAATAAATATATAATTATCAAGAGAAAAAAGATCCCTGAGTCAACATTTTGGAAATATTCAATTGTCTGGAGTGGATTTCCTAGTTGTCTTTTTCCATAACAACATGGTGACTTGGAATATAACATGACACCAAGAAATAGTGAAATAAAATGGATGTTTGAAACAGTTTCTGTTTTTCTTGCCATATTCCTAACAGCTTTTCTCTGGTCTAAATCTTTTATGGCTCCAGGGATAATTACATTTCAAATTCCATAATTGCACAGGAGAATTGGAGTCTTGTAAAAATGTAGAGTATTCTGTTCAAAGGCAATTTTTATTATCAATTGAACATATGCCATGATGCAGCCAAAGACATTGTTTAGAGCATTGTGAAAAGAACCCTTTTTAATATGACTACTTTCTCTTGGAAAAATGTAGCACACTCTTATTTAATATGACCATATTACTACAATCGACTATATATTTGTTGAAAGTCTTCTAGTATGGTATTTAGGGTATTGAACCAGCACAAAATATACATGAACTTTATCAGTTTTCATTTTCCCTTTACAAACCAAGAACAATATTAAATGACATTTTATGGCATTTGATAGGTATTTAAAATTTTTTATTGCGGCTGTTCAGTGAACCATAAAATACAAGTGTAACAGGATGACTGTGCTTCCACTAGGAGAAATGCAAGTGAGAAGCAATGAAATCCGCATCCTACAATATGTGTCCATTTTCCATCAATGTCTTTCTCCTGACCCTCTGCCAAATTCATTACCCGCTCTGTGCCTAAATTTGTCCATATGAAAATTTAGGAGAAAAGAAAGAATAAATTAATACTTGCCTCTAAAATGATGTGAAATCCAGATATGGAAAATCTTACCCAACTTTAAAAGACCACTTTATTAACTGCCGCCCTCATTTGTTTGAATACACTACAGCGTTCTGTGGGAGGGTAGCTGAGAGACCGATGTAATAATCCTTTTCACACCTTCCATCCACAAAGAGAGTTCTTTTATTTGCAGCTGAAGCTATTACATCTAGAGCCTATGGCTGTTTGGCACTTTTAACAATGGAAATTTTAAAAGAGAAATGGCAAGTAAAGTGTGAAAATGTCCTCTGGGATATTATTTTATTACTCTATGTCCCTTATCATTTAGCAAACTAGATATAATATGAAAAATACAGTCAAACAGTTTGTTGTGTGGCTGGCTGGCAAAGAATCAAATAACAGGTACTGGAAAAAAGTAATGCTTAGCTTACCTAAGGGGTGTGTGTGTGTGTGTGTGTGTGTGTGTGTGTGTGTGTGTTTGCATGAGGGTGCCACAGGCCAAGTTGAAGGGGTGAATAAAAAAAGTCATCAGAGGAGAGGCAAAATCCATATGGCCTGAAAAAGCAGCATGGTGTCATAAGGGAAGAATGGGCTCTGGAGGGTGGCAAGCTTGGGTTTGGACTATGGCCTTTCCAGTAAATAGCATTAATTTCTTCAATGAAAAAAAAAAAGCATGATTATATTAATAGACTCAGGGGGTTTTAAGCATTAAGTGAGGTAAAGATGTTTGCCACGTTGCTGGCGCTCAGAAAATGGCATTCGTGCTCTCTTTTAATAATGTGACCTATCGCCAAAGCCAAAGGTATGACAAAGCACTATGAAGGCATATGGCCTTCCTCCTCGAGCACCTCTTGAAAGAATGGGTCAGGTCCTTGGTTGATGTCTTTTTCAAGTGAATATGTTCAAGCTGCCTTAGAATAGTGAGAACCTCTGGGTTATCACTGATGCGCAAAAAAGCCACCAGGAATAGCTCTTTTAAACTGCCTTAGTCTCTAAATTATTTAGTCCTAGTAGTGACCCTGCTGCATATCATTAACTATTGAACTGAGTGGTGCTGAGTCAAAGACACTCATCAGAAAGGGAATCTTATACATCAGAAAAGGGAAAGATACAGAGGTTAGTAGAAATAAAATGATCTAAGTCAGTAAGTTTATGGTAAGTTACACAGGTAGAAGAGAGATCATATAATTAATTAACGAAACAGGGAGGAGACTGCAAAGAGACTAGCAGAAGCGAATCAGCAGTTACTTTGCCGGAAGTTCAACCTGAATAGACCTCGTTGCTCTCTGTTGACTTGGAGCCACATTCCAGCACTTATAGCAGAGGCGGTAGTAGACATCTCCAAAATATACTTCTTATAGTTTTATTTTAAAGATTTTGATTTAGTTTCTACATTGACATTATTTAGAAGTTTATAATTTCATTAGGACTTGTTTCACTTTTAACATAGTTGATTTCACGTATTGTTTATGTTCTATCAGAATTCAGATATTTATAAAATAAATGTCCTCCTTTGGAAGCTCATATTCTCTGTGGGGGCATCTGGATTTTATACTGGAATTAAAAGAGGGACATTTTTAACATGAAAATAGATGTAATGAACTCTAAAACATTCGATCATTGCTCTGTAGAATGAGTCAAGCTTTGTGACTCTGCCCTTGAAGCATGATTAACATAATCACCCTAAGCCTAAAGACAAGACATAAAACTCTCACAGTTACCATTTGGCTTCACCAGTTCTGATGATGCCCAGGGACCAACCAAACCTTTTTCTAGCAAGGCTGCTGATGTTTTTCCTGAAAAACGAGAAGTAAGCAAATGAACCACAATGGAGACCTTTACCAGAGGTAGACTTTACACTGTGCAAAGTTCTGGAAGTTGTAGGTTTTAAACTCAATCAAAGCCTCCCCCCATCTCCTGGATGTGGGCACTCAGGTCTGCACTTGAGCCTTCTTTTTTTTCCTTGAAGGTATATCTCCATTCCTTTTGGAATAGTTCGTTCATGTTCAGTCTAACATGGTGGTTTAGGCATTTTATCAAGGCTTCATTAATGGTTTCACAAAGCCTTAGTCTGCTTGATTGTCTCACTTGGAAGAAGTCAAACTGCCACCTCTTTTTTTCTTTTAATTAAAAAAAAATTTTATTGGAGTATAGTTGATTTCCAATGCTGTGTTAGCTTCTGCTGTACAGCAAAGTGAGTCAGTTATACATATATCCTCTCTTTTTTAGATTCTATTCCCATTTAGGTCATTACAGAGTATTGAATAGAGTTCCCTGTGCTATACAGTAGGTTCTTATTAGTTATCTGTTTTATATATAGTAGTGTGTATATGTCAATCCCAATCTCCCAATTTATCCCTGCTCCCCTCCCCCCTCTGTAATCATAAGTTTGTGTTCTACATCTGTGATTCAGTTTCTGTTTTGTAAATAGGTTCATTTGTACCATTTTTTTAGATTCCACATATAAGTGATATCATATGATATTTGTCTTTTTCTGTCTGACTTGCTTCACTCAGTATGACAATCTCTAGGTCCATCTATGTCACTGCAAATGGCATTATTTTGTTCTTTATTATGGCTGAGTAATATTCCATTGTATATATATGTACCACATCTTTATCCATTCCTTTGTTGATGGCCATTTAGGTTGCTTCCATGTCCTGGCTATTGTAAATAGTGCTGCAATGAATATCAGGTTGCATGCATCCTACTGAATTATGGTTTCTCCAAATATATGCCCAGGAGTGGGATTGCAGGATCACATGACAGCTCTATTTTTAGTTTTTTGAGGAACCTCCATACTGTTCTTCATAGTGGCTGCACCAATTTACATTCCCACCAACAGCATAAGAGGGTTCCTTTTTCTCCACACCCTCTCCAGCATTTATTCTTTGTAGATTTTTTTGACGATGGCCACTCTGGCTGGTGTGAGGTGCCACCTCTTTTTCTTAATACACACTTTGGGACTTTGGGAGTTCTTCTACTTTCTTTTTTTCCTCCATATATACAGTAGTAGTCCCCCCCTTATCCTCCATTTGCATTCCGTGGTTTCAGTTACCTGAGGTCAACCACAATTTGAAAATATTAAATGGAAAATTCCCGAAGTAAACAATTCATAAGTTTAAATTGTGCGCCGTTCTGAATAGTGTGATGAGAAATTTCACCACACGGTCCTTCTCCATCCTTCCTGGAATCCCCAACAATTGACATCATCTGCCCCTGACATTCAACCATTGAAATCCTCATGGCTCAGTGATCCTGTATCCCCCAAAGCAGATGACCCTCTTCTGACTATTATCAGAGGGTCAGTAGTAGCCTAAGTCTATGTCACGGTGCCTGTGTCATTCACCTCACTTCATCTCATCATTTTATCGTCTCCGCATCATCACGAGATGAAGAAGGGAGAGTACAGTACAAGTTATTTTGTAAGAGAGAGACCACATTCACACAACTTTTATTACAGTATACTGTTATAATTCTTTCATTTTATTATTAGTTACTGTTGTTCATTTCTTACTGTGTCTAATTTATAAATTAAACTTTATTATAGGTATGTATGTAGATAGGAAAAAAAACATATGGTATATAGGGTTCAGTACTATCCTTGGTTTCAGGCATCCACTGGAGTTCTTGGAACATATGCTCTGCACATAAGGAGAGACTACTGTATATATATAAATAACAGCCTTTCATCTTCTAGCTTTCAGCCTTTGTTATTTTTAAAAAGGTATTACAACTGAAACCGAGTGGGGCCTGGGCACGGAGGCCTCCTTTTGTCCACTGTTTCTTGTAAGCAAGACTCCAGCCTCCATGACCTTCCCTGAGTTCCAAAGGGCAGATTTGAACAGTTGGTAATCAAGGGAGGAGCAGCCAGGAAACCAACCGAGGTGAGACTAAAGGGACCAGAGAAGCTCATCAAGATTAGGAGACCAACTGAGAGAGACTAAGGGAGTGCAGGTCCTGCGCACACCCTAATCTTGTCAGGACCCCAACCTGAACCACTGTTATAAACCCCTCATCAAATCCTCTGGGGTGGAGACACATAGTTTTTCCAAGGCAGAAGCCCTGTGTGGCCCCCTCTGCCTGGCAGAGCAATAAAGCTATCCTTTTCTACTTCACCCAAAGCTCTGTCTCCGAGATTTGATTCGGCACCGGTGTACAGAGAGGCCGAGAGCGTTCGGTAATGCAACTTGATGTTCGTCATATTTTTCTTTTTTTGAATTTTATTTTATTTATTTATTTATATAGCAGGTTCTTATTAGTTATCTATTTTATACATATCAGTGTATATATGTCAATCCCAATCTCCCAATTCATCCCACCACCACCACCCTCCCCCGCCACTTTCCCCCCTTGGTGTCCATACGTTTGTTCTCTACATCTATGTCTCTATTTCTGCCCTGCAAACTGGATCATCTGTACCATTTTTCTAGGTTCCACATATATGCGTTAATATACGATATTTGTTTTTCTCTTTCTGACTTACTTCACTCTGTATGACAGTCTCTAGATCCATCCACATCTCTACAAATGACCCAATTTCGTTCCTTTTTATGGCTGAGTAATATTCCACTGTATATACCTTTGTCATATATTTTATAGTCAAGAATTCTGGATACTAGCAGATTTTCTAACAGCTCTAATGTTAGTATATTTATAGTCCAAGCAAAGCCTCTTTATCTATTTATTATTTTATTTACGTATATCTACCTAATTTTCTCAAAAAATGTATTATAGTTAGGTTGGAAAATACCAAAATAGAGAAAGAAAAAAAAATTCAGAACTCTAGAACATATCATCTTATATTTTAAAGCATTTCAGATGTGTCACTTATAGTATAATTCAGATGACTCCTAATTACGACTCTACTTTTATCCACTGCTATAATGTAATTGAAAGTTCAAAATTTTGCTTCTTGTGAAGAGAACAACTTTTTACTCAAATCCACCATGGTGTTTAGAAAACATGCACACATTTTTCATGTATTTTTTTATATTACTGTAGGAAAAACACGTTTTAGAACTACCCATTCTCATTCCATCACAGGGTAATGGGAGTTGAATAAAGCCTGTGTGGAAGCAGCACTTAACTCACTGAGGGTGTGTGGTCACAGGCCCCCAGAAAAGCCCTTAATGATCCCCACTGTGGTGACCACATCCTCATATATTCCCCTCCCACATCATACTAAAGTTGGTCTTTGTGGCCAAAAGAATATGACAAAAGTGATGGTATATTCTTCCAATATTAGCTTTAAAAGACACTGTAGCTCCTCTCTCCCCCCGCCCTCTCTCTCATTGCTCTTTGTGAGGGAAGCCAGCTATCATATCATAAAAAGAAGCCCATATGGAAAGGAACTGAGGCCTTGTACCAAGAGCTCTGTGAGTATCCCATCTTGGAAAGGGATCCTCCAGCCCCAGTCAACCCTTTAGGTGACTGCAGCCCCATCCAACAACTTGACTGCAACCTCACGAGAGACCCGAAGCCATAACTACCCAGCTAAGATTCTTCTGGATGCCTGACCTCAGAAATTGTGTAAGATACATGTTTGCTATTTCCAGCTGCTGACTTTTGGAGTAGTTTATTATGCATTAATAAATAAGACAGAGGGATTAAGGGATCAGGTGCTTCTTTCTATATTCACAACACATAAAGTCAGAACGTAAAGAACAATCCCTTTAAAAGAAGGTTCAATTAAATCTAAGTCAGGAGAATAAGACTTAGTCAAGGAATCTTAGAAAGAGGAGTGAAAGTTTGGAGAGTTGAGAACAAGGCCATTAAGAGTGACCTATGGCCTGAATGAAGTCCAGAGACCAAGTGAAACTGTCTACCTAGCTCTTCACATGTTCTCAACATGACTTTGCAAATATGAGCTAGTGTGTTCAAATGAATGAAGGCCAGGATGTCATAACATTCTGAATATTGCATAAGTCAGGGATGTTTGTCCCTCATATGCTAAATTTCTCGATTACTGTCTTATCATGTCTATGATTTATGTGTCATACTACCTTAAAATATAACTTCCATTGGTCAGGAATAGGCAATTTCCATTTTTAAGTGCCCTCACGATATGTTCAATAACCCTAGGTCTTATATGACAGACATTATGCATGTTGGAGACAAATAGGATTTTTTTTTTTTAATAACTAGATAAGCTGGACCTTATGATCCACTTTAAACCTATAGTTCTATGATTCTGTGAGTATGCAGGCTGCTCTAAGTAGGATGACATAAAACTACAAAATAATTAAATAGTGATAAATCTATAACATCCTATGAGAATTGTCTTACAGACATAGTGAAACTCAAAAGAAACTACTGTATTCACATTGGTGTACTATGAAGGAATGGCCCATTGTACAGATATCTATCTATCTGTCTGTCTATCTATCTAGAGAAAGCTGTCACAAGAACAAATTAGGATAAATTCTAGGCATAAAAATAAAATGTGTCTTTAGGAGACTTTCACTTACCCTTTTGTTAAGAACATTGCTCCATAGTGAACTTTGAAAAACACAAATATGACCATGTTATATCTCTCCTTAAAATCCTTCAATAACTCCCCAGCATATAAAGCAAGTATTCCTACCCTGAACTTATGGATCCTTGCAAACTCCATGGTCTTTGGGGGAGTCTCTGAACACACTGCAAACACTATGATGGTAGATTGAAGTTTTTACCTTCCCATCCCCATATTCCTATTAGAGATTTTCCACCTTCCTCTGGGTGTCGTGGTGCACATCTAAGTACAAAGAAGGAAAACTTAGCAGTCTTTGAGAGGCAGAACAAAGAGGCAGAGGCTGTTATAAACATTATAACCTTATAAACCCTAGAGTTGTATTGTTGTTGTTGTTTTTGATAATTTACATATAACATTGGGTAAGCTTGAGGTGTACAAACTGTTGGTTTGATACATTTATATATTGCAATATGATTACTTGTAGTAGGGCCAGCTGACACCTTTATCTCCTCACATAATTATCGTGTCTTTTTTGTGTGTGTTGAAAACAATTAAGATCTAGTCTCTTAGTACTTTGAAATTGATAATACAGTATTGTTGACTATGTTGTGCATTAGATCTCCATAACTTATTTATCTGCTAGTTGCAAATTGATAGTTATGTTTTAAAAGGAAGTTAATATTAGCCAAAGGAAGAACTGTTTATTAAGACAAACAAATAGAACAACTAAGTAAAGGCAAGACCTGAAGGCCTCCTAATACTTTCCCAGCTCCATCAAGGAGGATGGAATTAAGTACCCAAGAGCAGAGACCATGTGGTGTGGGAGGAGCTGAGAGGCCAAAGGGAGAGGCACAAGGGAGAGAGTGGAAGGCAAGCACTGTATTGGACAAAAAGGAGAGTATATATCATTTTTTGCAGTGTATTATTTAGGGTACTGTTGGATACAACCAATAAAAATTGAATTCAGGTCTTCCCTGGTGGCGCAGTGGTTGAGAGTCCGCCTGCCGATGCAGGGGACACGGGTTCGTGCCCCGGTCCGGGAAGATCCCATGTGCCGCGGAGTGGCTGGGCCCGTGAGCCACGGCCGCTGAGCCTGCGCGTCCGGAGCCCGTGCTCCTCCGGTAGCCTCTCTCCTCCGGGAGAGGCCGCAGCGGTGAGAGGCCCGCGTACCGGAAAAAAAAAAAAAAAATTGAATTCAGATTTGTTCAACCGTATGAGGGACTTAGTGGCCACCGTAAAAGGAAGGCCTGGTGGTAGGTGGATGACTTCAGAACTATATTGATTCTGTGACTCAGAAGTGTCAGTAAGATCCATGTTCCTTTTCACCTCTTCATTCCACCTGCTATTGCACAGGCTTAATTCTAAAGCCTGGCTTCCCATCATGGTCACAGAATATGGCTGGCAGTAACTCCCGCAGCTACTATGCCTTGAACAATATAGATAAAGAGAGAAATTCTGCAATTTGCTTCTGGAAGCCCTCCCAGAAAAATCAAGGATGCTCATTTCCCAGAAGCCTTCAGCCAACCTTTTTAGTAAATTACTTGGTCAAATATGTGTTCCATACCCTCCCGTAAATCAATAACTGTGGTCAAAGGGTAGAATTTTGATGATTAGTTTAAGCTGGAACCACACGCCATACCCCTAGACCCTAAAGATTGAGTCAGTTTCTCTCAAAGCATCTCCATGTTATATGGAGGAGGTGTAGCTGTTGAAATGAAAACTGGGCAGCCTCCAAAAGAAAACAAACAAACAAAACTAAAAGAAGCAAACAAAGCTGTTGATACTGGAGGACCAACCAGTCACCACCTGAATTACCATTTCATCCTGCGGAGACTCCATGTGCTTGTCTGATAGACTAAGAGTAATTGTTTTTTTCCTGGCTAGAAGCTCTATTTTCTATCTCTCCCAGTATTCAGGGTATTTTATAAAAATATAAGTACGTATCTTTTCCCAAAGAGAGGCTGCATAACATTCACTGGAAACTGAAAGAAACTTGTGAACTCGAAATGTCAAGAATCACTGAGCTTTAGGTAAAGTTTCTAAGATAAGCCAGTTTTCGCTTCTCTTTTAACATTTCCCTAAGTTATATCCACTCCACCGGCACAAGAACAACTCCATCCTTCCCCTTTGTCATCCTGGGCCATTCCATGCCTCAGGTTCTCAGGAAAGTTAAATACCATTGAAAACTGTTCATAGCAATTCAGCATAAGCCTAGAAAGATAACTCTGGATAGAAAGTGATTAATTTTCTCTTGGATGAATAATTATAAATGTGGGCACTTGGGGTAATGGGATTTGAGCTCAAGCTTCACTCGCTTTGAGGAAGCCGCTGCTTGGAAAGTCTGTAAGTGGCTTCACTGTGATGTCATATGATGGTTAGTTTCTTTGAGAATCGACCCCAATAGACTGTAAGTTACTTGAGGGCAGGTAAGAACAATGCATTGTACTTTTGTTCCCTGAAAGAACTTGACCCAATTTGTAGTATTCAGTAGGTATTCAGTAAAAATTTATTGCGCAAATTCACCATCATTCCAACTATGAGAGTATGGTCAAGAAAACCATTATGGAGGAAGGAAGTTTTGAAGTGAGGAAAAGTTATTGATAGGTTATGATGATGTGGGAAGGTGTTCCCAGAGGATGAAATGACTTGAGCCACTCTATGGTGTCAGAATAGAATCACAGTGGATGCTCTCTGCTCCCAGCATCTTTCTGGTCCACTGGTGGTGGGTGACCACCTGAGAATGGCCCTGCAGATAGGGCACAGGCACCAGAGGATGTCACAGGTATGAGGGAGAAGCTTGGATTCTAGGGGGTCTCATCACAGCTCCAGGGTTGCTATGAGGCCCCCAGGAAAGTACCCTACAGGAATAATCAAGCCTCATGCTCTTTTCTGAGCTGATAATTATGTGATACTAAGACAAGCCATTTGACTTCTCTGAGCTTCAAATTATATGATAGTAAAATAGGCATTATTATATAGTTTAAGATATTTGGCCTTGATCTTGAATGATCAGATCTTACCCTGTTTCCTAATATACTTGGCTTCTGCTCCCTGGGTCACAGAGCCACTTCAAGACAAATGCCCCTTTCCTTGCTAACTGGAACTATGGCCCTACATCCCCTCTCATATTTAAGCCTGGTGACGTGGCCTGCTCACGTGTGAGGCAGAGGACCCCTTCTGGTATTTAACAGGCCTAAACAGCCTGATTCATCCCTTATTTCCTTGGAGCCATCCTGGATTATCCCTCTCTGAGAGTAGAATGTAGCTCTAAAAGGGATGGCAGCCCCAGACCAATCAGCTGCATGGATAGATAGAAGTCACTCTGAAGGAAACCCCTAGAAGATAGTCGACGAATAAGATGGAGTCTCTTTTATTTGTGCTCTTCTCACCACAGTCTCCACTCTCTTTATACCTTGAGCAATTTAGAGCCCATTTTGTCTTTGACTATGTCTAAGTCGCTCTGCACTGGGGTGAGTAGGATGGGAAAAGGGGTTGAGGAAGTGCATTGGCCGAGAGATGAGCTGCTACTGGAGGCTGAAGTGTGTCACCAAAAAGGTCATTGCATTGCTGGTAAGATCAAATCAGCGAAATACATGTGAAATCACCTTGAAAAAAATGCTATGCAGAAAACTGTGTCAGAGGTAGACGGTTTCATTAATATAGGAGCTTTACATTAAAGAATCATTTCTAAAAACAAACAAGAAAAAGCATATATAAATCTCTTTCTCCTTAAGAGCTATGTTCCTCATTCTGGGAAAAACAAATAAATCATTAAAAAAAAAACCCACAGAAAATCATAAATAGATGCACAGAGCGGGTAAACATGCATTAGGTCACAACTGTGATTTTACAACACATCTTAATAAAACGAGTAAATTACTTTTCATTTTCACAGACATAAGTTTCTTTCTAGGCTTGCCCAAGTGGATTGATATACTTGTTTGAATGTGATTTTCATTCACCTTTATGTTAAAATGAATGGAAGTGAAAAGGTCAAGTTTATTCAGAAAATTGTTAGCTATGCTTGGGAAAAAAATAATTCCTCATGTGTGATTTTAATCAATTTTCATTCATTGTTAAAGTTCATAGAAAGTTTAGCTTGATGTCCATGGGAAATGGAAATGGTGACTGGTTTTATAGGCACAATAAATATACCTGAATCTAAAGTCTTCTAGACAATATTGTTAATAAAACATATTTGTCTGTTTTCATAAAATAGAAATGTTTAAATTAGAAGAGTTTCTTGCTTAGATGCTAGGTTAATAGGAGCATTTTCAATTCTCAGTCTTCATTAGTCACAATGCCAGGAGGGAAAATTGATTTATTACACCGTCTGGGCTGTAAATCAGAGTAGTTACATAATGTCTGGGGAACAGACACAGAGGGGAGAACTTGGAGGTGGGTGATCCCAAAAAAGGGATTTGGGCCTTTTGCCCGCTACTGTCGCAGACTGGGGCTCCACCACAATTTCTCCAAATTTTCAGTTAACTCCCCACATAGTAATGGGGACCAACACGGCACCAGGGCAAAGCCTGGTCCTTTTAAGGTATGATGTGTACTAGGAATAGGGTGACACTCAGAATGATGTATTTAAGAAAATACTTCATGTCCATAAATACGAAACAGATAAAGATGGGATTAGGCACTGAAGCTGTAATGGTGCTAGTGATTGATAGAGGATCAAAGATGGAGATGATCACTGTGGTCTGGAATAGTATAAGAAGGATTAGGGAGGAAGAGGTCTTAGTGGGAATTGTACAGTAAGCAGAAGACTGGGACAGGCTGATAGAGCTGGAAGGGTCATTCCAGGCCTTGGAAAGCATGGCCTTATGTAGAGAGGCAGGGATAAGGATGATGTGTGACGGAGCTGTGTAGATACTAGCCTAATCTGCTTCAAGGGACCAATATCTATAGTTTGATGGCAATTATGGCTCAGCTGTACATCACTGTGGTGAAAGAAGGGAGGAAAGAAGGATAGTCAAAGAAATTGGAAAAGGGAGAATTTGAAGCTCATGCTGTATGGTGTGAGCATCCGTAGGAGCAATCCTCTTTAACTCATTTAGTCAGCAAGTATTTACTGAGTGATCCCTACTGTAGGTCCAGGCAAATGCACATATAAATATAAGGCACCTGTGGTTTCCCAAGCCTCATGGAGTTTACAGTCAATGTCAATGTATTTCTTCCTATCTGTCCTCTCACTTTTTCCTTTTGTACTGGTTCAAGCAGGTTTGCCCTTAAATTCTCTTTCTCCACTCTGCCCTTTATCATAAGAAGCTGACTCTTCAAGCTGTTTCCCAGTCTCCTTTGTCAGCTGCTTTACATCTGGGTTCATCCAAGAGGAGGCATTGGTGGCAGACTGGAAGGTGGAAGGAAGGGAGAAACCAAGGCACTTTCTCCCTCTCTCTAAGCCTCAGGGGCAGCTCAGCACCAGCTGCTTATCCTCTGTAAGCCACTTCCTGCCAGCCAGGCCCATTCTGACCCCTTTGGGCTCTGATAACACGGCCTCTTTCCTCTTTAGCTTCTCAACTTCCTAATTACCCATGTAAACAATGTCCTGCCTTGAATTTCGTCTATTTATTTATTTTTTTTCTTTTTAAAAAAATTTATTTATTTATTTTTGGCTGTGTTGGGTCTTCGTTGCTGTGCGCGGGCTTTCTATATAGTTGTGGCGAGCAGGGGCTACCCTTCGTTGCGGTGCGCGGGCTTCTCATTGCAGTGGCTTTACAGGTCCTCACACCCATCCTTTAAGTTGGATGGGGCTGGGAGTGTTACACCATTTTAAAGAATTATTTATTTATTTTTGGCTGTGTTGGGTCTTCGTTGCTGTGCGCGGGCTTTCTATATAGTTGTGGCGAGCAGGGGCTACCCTTCGTTGCGGTGCGCGGGCTTCTCATTGCAGTGGCTTCTCTTGTTGTGGAGCACGGGCCCTAGAGCGCATGGGCTTCAGCAGTTGTGGCACTCGGGCTCAGTAGTTGTGGCTCGTGGGCTGTAGAGTGCAGGCTCAGTAGTTGTGGTGCACGGGCTTAGTTGCTCCGCGGCATGCGGGATCTTCCCAGACCAGGGCTCGAGCCTGTGTCCCCTGAATTGGCAGGCAGTTTCTTAGCCACTGCGCCACCAGGGAAGTCCCAATTTCCTCTATTTAAATGCAAATACTTGTTTCTATTTCCCTGGTTGGACACTAATACACCCTTTAAATTAGAAGTAAATAGGTGATCATTATTGAATTAGTATACTTTACCACTTAGTTGCATGGTGTTTCGCATCTGCCTATGATTTATTTTCAGACAAGTTATTTTCTATACATTTTTCCCCTTTGCCTTAGGAAATTGCCGAGAACTAATTTCATTTTTGATATCCTGAAGGGATATTATAAGAAAAGAGATAGAATTGATTAATAAAACAAAATCCAAGTTTATAATTGGAGAGTTGCAGATCAATCTAGATGATGGAAATAGGTCCTAATAAGATTTTTTTCGCCTTATTTCCTCTTTGCAGAGAGATCCCTGAAAGCCCATTATCTTTAGTAGGAAACATTTATTTAGTTTCTTTTAAAGGTTTGGAAGGATGAGAGCTTGAAGGGGAAATTGAGAAGATGAGATTAGGAAAAGATTTCATGCAGGCAAAGAAAGATACATAAAGTAAACCACAGAATGGGCTTTGCATATGCAAACGAAGCATCTGAGCTATTTTCTGGAGGCTGCGTTCTTCTGAGCTTTTCCAGTAATGGGGAAGGTTTTATTGATAAATTCATTCTTTCTGCCTGCCTCTACCCTTTGATATGTCCTTAGAATGCAGAGAGCACTACAGGGTGGGGTGTGGTAAGAACAGGAGTTGGCAAAACACTGTGGGCTGTGCTCCAATCTAGCCCACAGACTCCTTTATAAATAAAGTTTTATTAGCACATAGCTATGCTCATTTATTTGCCTGTTGCCTGTAGCTGCTTCCATGCTACAAAGGCAGAGTTAAGCAGTTACAACAGAGACAGTGTGGCCTGTATTGACTGAAAAAAAATGCACAATCTCGAAGTTGAGGATTATGTTTTATTTGGCAGAAAAAGCTGAGGACTTAAGCCCAGGACACAGCCTCTCAGATAGCTCTGAGGGACTGCTCTGAAGAGGTAAGGGAGGAGCCAGGATATACAGGAGTCTTTGCAACAAAGACCAGGTAGCTGGAACATCAAAAATTATTATTAATTAAAGAAAACCAGATATCTCAAGTTCAGGAACTTAGTGCTTTTCTGTATATGGCAAGATGCAGAAGTCTGGGCTCACTGAAATCATTCCTTTGATGGGCACCTCAGTTATCTGGGGCCAGTACCCTGTGCTGCGTGCACCATTAGGGGTGACTGCAGCTGTTGACTGCTAGGTGGCAGGTATCCTGTTTCTATCTTGGGTTCTCTCAGTGCTCATCGTCCAGCAGCTGTAATGTGATGGCCTGACGGCTGCAACATACTTTTTTTTACTGATATCAGGCACCGTTTTTTCACGGACACTTGCAAAGATGAAATGCTTACAATCTGTCATCTCATGAAAAAGTTTGCCAACCTCTGCTATAGAATAAGTTGCTTGTTCTCATGAAGGTCATTTTGGCCCTCTCTCTTCAGGTAAAACATTCCTGGAGTGCCTATGATGTGCCAGGTACTGTGCTAGATGCTATGCAGAATAAAAGCACAGATAAGAGTAGTCAATGTGGGCTTCCCGGGTGGCGTAGTGGTTGGGAGTCTGCCTGCCGATGCAGGCGACAGGGGTTCGTGCCCCAGTCCGGGAGGATCCCACATGTCGCGGAGCGGCTGGGCCCGTGAGCCATGGCCGCTGACCCTGCGCATCCGGAGCCTGTGCTCCGCAACGGGAGAGGCCACAACAGTGAGAGGCCCGCGTACAGCAAAAAAAAAAAAAAAGAATAGTCAATGTAGTTAAGGAATTCATCAGGTGGTAGAAGGAATATGATACCTGCACACATAGGTAAGGCAAGGGAGTAAAATGGCTGCTAGTAGAAATGCAGACAGGGACTGTTCCAGAAGAGAAAGAAATTGCTTCTAACTAAGATGGAGGTAAAACAACGGGGATAAGCATTTTACTTTCTTTTCAAACCAGGAAGGCAGAAGACCTCCTGGGGGAAAGGAAAAAAAAAAAAAAAAAAGGACGAGACATTGTTACTTGTGCTTTAAGTTCAGTTTGTTGGACTCACATGCATCTAAGGAAAGCAGGATAAAAATGATTAAAATCAGGGGAAAGCAATTTTGGATTACCACCAATTCATTCACCGATTTACTCATCAGTATTTGAGCACCCTCTCTTCCAGGCACTGTACAATGTGCTGGAAATAGACAATAAACATGGCAGAAAATGTTCCTGCCCCCAGGGAGCTTATATTTTAATGGGTAGGTATTAACACACCCTTTGTTCAGCAGCCTGGAAAGGATTTCCACATGAATCTAGTGGAAGCTTTAGGGGGATCTTCAAATCAAGGCACAAGGAGAATGTATAACAGTGTTGATGATTCGGGAGAGCTGAAAGGTGGAGAATGTGGGTTCAAGATTTAAACTGCCTAGGATTGTATTACATTGCCCTGTATCAGCTATGTGACCCTGGGAAAGTTCCTGAATACCTCTGTGTCTCAGATTCTTCATCTTTAAAGTGGGGATGATAAGAGAATCTATCATAAGATTATTGTAAGTGTTAAAAGACAGCGTGTTTGCAAAATGCTTAGAATGGTGGGTGCCTGGCACATAGTAAGTGCTCTGTGGAGTTTATTAATAGAGGAACCAACCAATTTGCTTGTACTCTGAAACTGCTCACTTTCTGGTTATTTTATTTTCATTTTGATATTTTTATTTTGGGGGATCTCTGATGAGATGAGTGAACAAATCTGAGGAGAGAGAAGTGTTTTGCTCTTTATATTTTAAGTGAAAGTACTTGAGGGTTAGAAAATCAAGCTAGCATGAAGTAATAATTTAATTAGCATGCTATGCTTTCTCTACTTCATTTGGAATAATTCACTCCATGTATGCAGAACTGCTGCTTTTAAAGGTCCCAAAATGTTTTCTTGGAAAATATGCAATTTTCCATTGAAACATGAAGAATAGCAAAACCAAATTATAGTCATCATCGTCATCTAACATTTACTAAATGGCTACTATATACCAGTCATAGAAGTTGGTTTCATATAATTATTAACTCTTTTCATTACTCATAGAAATTACATAAAGCTGATATTTGCATCCCCATGTTTCAAATGAGAAAGCTCAGGTGTACAGATAGCTAAGGTGATATTCCCAAGTCACATGTGAGGCGTGACACAGAACAAGGAGTCCTTCCTAGGGAAACTTGACTCCAAAGTGTGTCGTCTTTCTCTTATGTGATGTGGTCTCAAGGACACATGAATGGAAAAGCTATCATTTAGAACACCTAATATATCTTGTTTCAATAATAGGGTGTTAGTAAGCCAAATTATATATTTTTTGTCATTTATCAATTATAAAAGCATTACATATTTACTATAGAAATTTTGAAAAATTCAGAGAATTATGAAGAAGATATATATCAACCATAATCCTACCCACTGGAAACAGCCATTATTAATATGTTTTAATATATTCTTTTAAACTTCTCCCTCTTTTTACACACACACACACACACACACACACACACACACACACGCATACTTCTAAATGATTTCTTACTTTTTTATATTTTAATTCAGACTTCTTAATTTAATATGTCATTGAGTTTTATGTGTCATTGTTTATTTTTAAAAACATTATTTTAATATCTGCATAGTATATTTGTATCTATACTACAATAGCATTTAACCAGATGCTTTGAATGCTTTCAATTATATATATATATATATATATATATTTTTTTTTTTTTTTTTTTTTTTTTTTTTTTTTTTTGG
>NW_006773409.1:214522-222574 GCF_000442215.2 Lipotes vexillifer | reverse complement strand
TTTTTGCGTTATGCGGGCCTCTCACTGTTGTGGCCTCTCCCGTTGTGGAGCACAGGCTCCGGACGTGCAGGCTCAACGACCAAGGCTCACAGGCCCAGCCGCATGTGGGATCTTCCTGGACCGGGGCACGAACCCGTGTCCCCTGCATCTGCAGGCGGACTCTCAACCACTGCGCCACCAGGGAAGCCCTCAATTATAAATATATTTTAATGAAATTTTGATGTGGTCTTTGACCCTCTGATTGCTTCTTTATAATAAATACTTATAAGTAGAATGGCTGGGTTAAAGTATTTTAAGATTACTGATCTGTATAGACAAATCACCTTCTAGAAAGACCACAGTTAAGTCAATGCCAATTTTTCTAATGCCCCATTTGAACATAGAAACATCTATATAATTTTCCCACCTTAATCATCATGAACTTTATTAATTTTTAGGTTATACTTGGTACTGAACTGAACAATACAAAAATATCTAAGACAGCATGCTACCCAGCTTCCAAAAATGTTTAATCCAAGATAGAATTATGCAATTAATAAATATTTGTTCAGTACCTTCCATTTCTGAAAATAAAAATGGTAAGGGTAGGTGCTAAATATAAAAATTGTAGGTTTTGTGTGTGTGTTTGAGTGCACATGGGCATGTGTGTGTGTTTTAGGAGAAGGTAGTGATATGGAAAGTTCCCAGAAGTTTTCTAAAATCGTTTAAAATCTATGGATATGACAAACATTCCAAATATAAGGGTATTGAGCTTCCCTGGTGGCACAGTGGTTGGGAGTCCGCCTGCCGATGCAGGGGACACGGGTTCGTGCCCCAGTCCAGGAAGATCCCACAGGCCGCGGAGCGGCTGGGCCCGTGAGCCATGGCCGCTGAGCCTGCGCGTCTGGAGCCTGTGCTCCGCAACGGGAGAGGCCACAACAGTGAGAGGCCCGCGTACCGCAAAAAAATAAAAAATAAAAAAATCAAATATAAGGGTATCTTCAGCAGTAGAACAGTAGCCAAAGGTTTTTTTTGGTGGGGTGGGAAGTGAATAATCCACTTCCTGAAACATAGAACACAAGTTTATTTCAAAGCAACATTTCACAATTGTATGCTTCATTAAATTAATACTTATACCTAGGAAATAGATAATCACATTCTGGATAATGTAGCCCTGATACACCAGCCAGAGCTGATGATATCAAGAGATGGGCCTTTGACTTCATGACACCAAAGTAGGCAACCAAAGCAGCAGAGAAGACCAGAGAATAATTCAGTCGTCTTCATGACTGAGCACCAGAGAAAAGCCAAGACAATGCCCTTAAGAAGGAAATGATGAGCTTTATTCACGCAGAAGCCTTGCTTAGCTCCTGGAAAGTACTTGAACTGTGTTCTAGTTTTTGTAAAGCTCAGGCCTATTTGGGGTTTGGTTCTTTTTCTGAGGGTATTTTGAAGGTTTATGTTGTGATTCTTTGAGACCTAGATTATGGTAAATCTCCATTATTTGGAATGGTATCATCTCCATTATTTGATGCAGCCTGAGTAAGCCTCTATTTCTTGTTATATAAGTAAAATAATAAAGCAAAATTATTTCGAAAGGTCTGAAATATCAAGCTTTTCCATAATCCATGTGCCATTAGTAATAACTAGGAAGACAGAACAAAGGAAAAAAAATACAGCAACTAAGGATAAAGAAGATAAAAATATTGCCCTTGGGCTTCCCTGGTGGCGCAGTGGTTGAGGGTCCGCCTGCCGATGCAGGGGACGTGGGTTCGTGCCCCGGTCCGGGAGGATCCCATGTGCCGTGGAGCGGCTGTGTCCGTGAGCCATGGCCGCTGAGCCTGCGCGTCCAGAGCCTGTGCTCTGCAACGGGAGAGACCACAACAGTGAGAGGCCCGCGTACCGCAAAAAATAAAAATAAAAAAATATATATTGCTCTTGTTCCATAATGGTAGCAGTCTCCCTGATAAGACAGAAGTCATATGTAAGAATCCCTTTCAATGTAAAAATTATGAGAATTACTATTATAGTACATCTTCTAGCCTCTACCTATCTAGCTCCTGAAGAACAGGTAGAGATTTGACAGCAGGAAAATTAAAAAAAAAAAAAAATGTAAAAAAAAAAAAAAAAAAAAAAAAAAATATATATATATATATATATATATATATGACTATAAATCTTTCTGTTATCTGTGAGCAGAAAATGGGCTCTATGAAAGGAATTCCAAGAGACAATGATCCCACTTGAAACTAGGACAGTAATTAAGCACCAAAATAATGAAAACAATTGAGAAGAAAATGTTCTCTAGTGGAAAATTCTCAGTAATCCAATTGGTAATGATATAAATAATCTTCCCCAACTTTCTTTTGAATGATGTATAATCTCTTAATGGCGATGTTGTCAGTGTGAGGAAAATTAATGCTTTATTCATTGAAGAGGTTCAAACAAGAAACAATCGTCTTCCATGGTTGAAAGTGCAAAAATAATTCAATGTTGATATGTTTAAGACATTCTTTTCCATATTTCTTTGAACTAACTTTGAATGTCTTATGAAAGGCGAATATTTTACCCTGCCAGCAAAAAGCCTTCAAACATTAACTATTAATAATCTGAAAAATGTTAGAACCTAGGTACCACTCACTTTATACTCAACCTCCTAGTATTAAAAAAAAAAATGCATGTTAAAAATTAAAATGAAAGCTGGTTGTTAGAGTAAAGCCATTGTTAACCAGAATGCAACTAATCAAATTTTTAGTAATTTAGTAAATTACTATATTCTGATACGAAAAAGTGAACACACACAATCACATATACACACAGAGACACACACTCACAAATAAGACTGGTATAATAATTTATGGATAATTGCTAATATATCACTAAATGTCCATATATATCGCTAAGTACTCAGTACACACAATAAATTTGAGAGACTATTCCGTCTTTATAATGTGATCTTGGAGATGATAAATATGAATGATAAAATTAAAAAGTAATTCAAGATACTACCAGAGTACCAAATAATTAGTGGAGATGTCTGTTTCTCATGCTGGACTGGAGACACATTAAAAAAAATTGTGCGAATATTAACAAAATTCCTAATGAAAATGATTCTCTTAAGCCTCTAACTAAAATTTTGCTCTTTTCACTCAGTTGATCCCCAAAATGTTTAAGGAGAGAAACTAAATTTAAAACTATTGCTTGATATTGTGATTGGCAAGGGCCTAATTTCCAAAATATACAAACAGCTCATACAACTTAATAACAGCCCAATCAATAAATGGGTGGAAGACCTAAACAGACATTTCTCCAAAGAAGACACACAGATGACCAACAGGCACATGAAAAGACGCTCAACATCACCAGTTATTAGAGAAATGCAAATCAAAACTACAATGAGTTACCACTGGTCAGAATGGTCATCATTAAAAAATCTACAGGGCTTCCCTGGTGGCGCAGTGGTTGAGAGTCTGCCTGCTGATGCAGGGGACACGGGTTCGTGCCCCAGTCCGGGAAGATCCCACATGCCGCAGAGCGCCTGGGCCCATGAGCCATGGCCTCTGAGCCTGCGCGTCCAGAGCCTGTGCTCCACAACAGGAGAGGCCACAACAGTGAGAGGCCCACGTACCAAAAAAAAAAAAAAATCTACAAATAATAACTGCTGGAGAGGAAGTAGAGAAAAAGGGACCCTCCTACACTGTCGGTGGGAATGTAAATTGGTACAGCCACTATAGAAAACAGTATGGAGATTCCTTACAAAAGTAAAAATAGAGTTGCCATATGATCCAGCAATCCCACTCCTGGGCATATACCTGGACAAAACTATAATTCGAAAAGATACACGCACTCCTATGTTCATAGCAGTGCTATTTACAGTAGCAAAGACATGGAAACAACCAAAATGTCCATCAACAGATAAATGGATAAAGAAGATGTGGTATATTTATAAAATGGAATACCACTCAGCCATAAAAAATAATGAATAATGCCATTTTCAGCAACATGGATGGACCTAGAGATTATCATACTAAGTGAAGTAAGAAAGAGAAAAACAAACATGTGATATCACTTATATGCAGAATCTAAAATATGACACAAATGAACTTATCTAAGAAAAAGACTCACAGACATAGAGAACAGACTTGTGGTTGACAAGGGAGAGGTGGGTGGGAAAGGGATGTATTGGGATTAACAAATGCAAACTGGGGCTTCCCTGGTGGCGCAGCGGTTGAGAATCTGCCTGCCAATGCAGACGACACAGGTTCGAGCCCTGGTCTGGGAAAATCCCACATGCCATGGAGCAACTGAGCCCCTGAGCCACAATTACTGAGCCTGCGCGTCTGGAGCCTGTGCTCCGCAACAACAGAGGCCGCGATAGTGAGAGGCCTGCGCACCGCGATGAAGAGTGACCCCCACTTGCCACAACTAGAGAAAGCCCATGCACAGAAATGAAGACCCAACACAGCCATAAATAAATAAATAAATACATTGTGTATAAAAAAAAAAAACAAAACAAAAAAAAACAAATGCAAACTGTCGTATATATGTGTAATCACAGCTGTATGCCAGAAACTAACACAACATTGTAAATCAAGTATAATTCAATAAAATAAATTAAAAAACAAACAAACTTGCTTGCTTGGAATTGTACACAAAAGTGTGTTTGATATAAGAACCAGTGTTTTGGTTATGTGTGACTTGGTGAAGGAATTTCCTTTGGTATATACAGTAAATACAGTCAACATGAAGATGTGGAACTAGAATGGATCCTGGTGACACAATGGGGTCATCTCTTCCTTAACCTTCCACATCTAAACCCAAGACAATGAGCCTGAGATCCTAAATTGTCTTTCCTCGTCCAACTGAGCTTTAGCCCTGCTAAACTGTACATAGGAAACAGGACTTGGGATAATATACAATGTACATAAGAAGGACTATGGACCATACCTCAGTTATGTAGCAATTTCAGCTAACTGGGATATCCCTCTCCTTGAGCATTCTTTTTTTTTTTTTTTTTAACTTCTTTATTGGGGTATAATTCCATACAAATTTTAAGATGATTTGTTCTAGTTCCGTAAAAAATGCCATTGGTAATTTGATAGGGATTGCATTGAATCTGTAGATTGCTTTGGGTAGTATAGTCATTTTCACAATATTGATTCTTCCAATCCAAGAACATGGTATAGACCGGGGCACGAACCCGTGTCCCCTGCATCGGCAGGCGGACCCTCAACCACTGCGCCACCAGGAAAGCCCTTGAGCAGTCTTATTAAGCAATATCTTACTGTATAAAAATAAAATTTTAATCTTGATTATGTCCCAAACTGACTTAGTCTTCCTTATTTAAAAGATAATGGTTTAAAGTGGATAAATTGTAAGGTGTCTGAAAATTATAGTATTTTAGAAGCGTCAGGATCCACTAATTAGGGAAGGGTGGTAAGTAGCTTCATTAATCCCATTTTATGGTGATCCAATATATTGAAGAGACTTGAACAAAATAACGACTACCACATTTATTCAAATATAAGGCACATTTAAAAACACAAAAACACAACCACCACCACTTGCCAGTTGAGAAACAGAGAAGGGGTTGCAACAGAACTGTCGCTGGCCTAGGCCTATGTGAATAAGCCATGCCTGGAGGGCTCATCCAGTCATCAATACAGTTAATTTTCCTGGTAGAACCACAGACAATTATATCTTAACTTATTTTTATATTCTTAACTTCCCACTAAGATTTCTTTAAAAAATTTCATGAGGAGACCACACTGCAATGAAAAGTTATTGCACGTGAAGTAGGCAGCATGCCTCATGCTGAGCAGAGCAGTTAAAGGCAATAGAAAGGGCTTGATCTTTCAGAGTTAAGTCTGAGCATTCTCAAAGGCCATTTTGTGACTGATCATAAAAAGTCGTAAAAGACGGTCACTTAGGCATAAACCATCTACTTGTCAAAAGCGTCTTGCTGCTGTTCCTGCCAATGCAGGGGACGTGGGTTCGAGCCCTGGTCTGGGAATATCCCCCATGCCACGGAACAGCCAAACTTAAATGTTGTTACTGAAAATAAAAGTGGTAGCCTAGGTAATGAGTGCCATAATAATAAGTTAGACAAAAAAAAGTGTTTTCCCCCACCACTACCTTCCCTTTCCCGAAGCTGTTATTAAACGGATGGTGAATTTTACATTAAACGGTAATTTAGAATTAAAGAAAATATTGATTGATGATAAAAATAGAACTAAAAATTCAGGGCTCCAAATTTTATATCTAGTAAACTACTAAACATTTTTATATCTTTTCATTTGTCTTGCTCTTGTCTTTTGCAAAGGACCCTATTTAAATATCTCAAATCTCTGATGAGACATTGTAAGAGGGAATTGTCCTTTTTTTTTTTAAAGATTTGGCGAATGAATTTCCTTTGATATTTGTTTAGGTGCATTTGTTACTGTTCTGACACATAGAGCTAGAGTTGAGAAATCATCAATCACTTCCCTACTTTTGGAAAGGCCTGCATCATCCCAGAATAGGTTTTTACCTAAAATTTAAAAAGAGGAGTCCATCAGCCACTGTGGAGAACAGTATAGAGATTCCTTAAAAAGCTAAAAATAAGCTACCATATGATCCAGCAATCCTGCTCCTGGACCTACAACCCAATAAGACCATAATTTGTAAAGCTACATGCACCTCAATGTTCATTGCAGCACTATTTACAGTAGCTAGGGCATAGAAGCAACCAAAAAGTCCATCGACAGAAGAATGGATAAAGAAGATGTGGTACATATATACAATGGAATATTACTCAGCCATAAAAAGAACAAAATAATGCCATTTACAGCAAAATGGAAGGACTTAGAGATTGTCATACTGAGTGAAGATAGAGAAAGACAAATATCATATGTGGAATATGTGGAATCTAAAAAAAGTGGTACCAATTAACTTATTTACGAAACAGAAATAGAGTCACAGATGTAGAAAACAAACTTACGGTTACTAAGGGGGAAAGTGAAGGGGGAGGGATAAATTGGGAGACTGGGGTTGACATTTACACGCTATTATATATAAAATAGATAACTAATAAGGACCTACCGTATAGCACAGGGAACTCTGCTCTGTACTCTATAATAACATATATGGGGAAAGAATCTAAGAAAGAGTGGATATATGTACATGTATGACTGATTCACTTTGTTATACACCTGAAAATAGCACAGCATTGTGGATCAACTGTACTCCAATAAAAATTTTAAAGATAAATAAAATACAATAAAATAAAAATAGAGTCCACCACAATTCCACACGAAAATGAAGGTCAGTGGTTTTCAAATATTAAAGCATGCATCGAAGTAGTATCGTTACCTCTTGATTTCTCTTTTTGACATTCACAATACATACATCTCCAGTCCTACACTGTTCAATATGGTAGCCACTAGCCACGTGTGACTGTTTACATTTAAATTAAATGAAAGTAAAATTTCAGTTCCTCTGCTGCACCAGCTGCATTTGAAGTGTGCAATTGTCAGGTATGGCTAGAGGCTACTGTATTAGACAGATACATACAGTTTCCATCATCATTGAAAGTTCTACTGGATGGGACTGCAGTTTAGTTAAGAAAATCTCTTCAAGGATTCTTGGATGTTATTTAAAATGAACATGGAGGAAAATGAACTTGCCTCAGGTTGTAATCAGTAGATGTAGACATTTACATGCTAAAGGTGGAAGGTGAGCTAGTCATAGAATTTTATAGCTCTAAGGACCCTAGGAGGTAATTTAATATAACTCCTCTTATTTTACTGTTGTGGAAACAGTAAAGGTTAAGTGTTTTGTGTAATGTCACCTAGGATTTTGTGACAAGGTTTAATCATCAGTATTGGTAGTGACACACATTCACAAATTTTGAAAGAAAGCATGTAAAATGAATTCTTGCACTTAAACTAAGCCAAGTTCCCTCTTGAGCAGATCCAACCTGGCTAATGTTTCCCCTAGAGACCAAATTCAAAGTTCCAGTCTGAGAATTGTTGATTTATTATTTCCATCCAGTCACTCTAACTGTTCCAGCGTTTGGTTGATTCAATCAGGAAT
>NW_006773409.1:202940-214512 GCF_000442215.2 Lipotes vexillifer | reverse complement strand
AGGAATGCCCTCTAAATATGCTGTAAAATAATTTATTCAGCTTTAGCAAAACATTTTACTTTTGTGAGGCATCTGTTTAGATAGACTTACTACTGGCTGAGGGTTGAGGATTTATAGAGTGAAAAGAGTGAAAGAGACTACAAAGTTGAAGCCTAGGTGTTGCTTTTACACATTTCCTCATTCAGCTGGATACTGAAGTGTCAGGCAATTTTGCATTTAAATCTCACATTAATGTTTACTAGTACTGTGATGCTTAGTCCATCTGGGCTGCTAACAAAACACCACAGTCTGGGTGGCTTATGAATAACAGAACTTTATTGTTCACAGTTCCAGAGGCTGAAAGTCTGAGATCAAGATTCCAGCGTAGTCAGGTGAAGGCTCTCTTCCTGGTCGCAGACTTATTGTATCTTCGTATGGTGGAAGGGGCTAGGGAGTTCTGTAGGATCTCTTTTATAAGACCACTAATTCCACTCAAGAGGGCTCCACCCTCATGACCTAGGAACCTCCTGAAGGCCCTTCTTTCTCATACCATCACTTTTGGAGGGTAGGATTTCAACACATGACTCTTTTTTTTTTTTTGCGGTATGCAGGCCTCTCACTGTTGTGGCCTCTCCCGTTGCGGAGCACAGGCTCCAGACGTGCAGGCTCAGTGGCTATGGCTCACGGGCCCAGCCACTCCACGGCATGTGGGATCTTCCCGGACCGGGGCACGAACCCGTGTCCCCTGCGTCGGCAGGCGGACTCTCAACCACTGTGCCACCAGGGAAGCCCAACACATGACTTTTGGCAGGGGACATGAACATTCAGACCATAGCAGTGACCTGGCACAAGATTAGGCATATTCATTACTGTACCCACTTGCCCCTTTACTGCAGTAGGCTCCCCTGTCCTTGCTTCTGCTAAGTCAGACTGGCCATGTTTATTGCTTCTCCAACATCTTTAACCAGGGCACAGGTGTATAGGTGTGTGCCTAGGTGGAGACCTGATCCAAAGGCAGCTGACCTGTAAGTGGGCCTATGACATAGGACTTGCATGGTGTAGTTCACAAGAATAAGCCAGGTATATGGTATTTTGAAATTTCCAATGAGGATAGTAAGAGACAAGAACAGTTAGTAGCAAGGGGAATGTCCAGAATTGAGGGTTGCCGAGATGTGGAGAAAATTGGTGCAAGATTTTGAGCTGTATACAAGCAGAAACAATAAAACATTCAGAAACTGAAAGCAGAGAAAGTTGGCCAGTGGCAGGGGATGGAGGGCAGGCATTTGGGGAGAGACTGAGAAAAGGTACAGAGTGCTTCAGAGAAGCTGAAATTTGCTCACAGGAGACAGGCAGCCCTTGAGCGAGCAGCTACAAATTCTGAATGAGACCCAATTGTAGTTTGTTATCCTGATGACATTCCCTATTTGAGTTTCCTATTTGAGCTCTGAATCTCTTTATTTCTCCTTTCAGTTTTTTTTTTTTTTTAACTTGAAGTCATTTGTTAATTTTATGTAATTTGCAACCAAAGCATACCTGTCTCAATCTGGGGTAAGAATACCAATTCCAATAGCTTGTTGCAAGGACTAAAAGGAAAAATAAAGATGGCAACCTTTCAGAAACTCAGTAATTCTTTAAGGTAGTCAATTAATGAGGTTAAATGAAACAAGTTATCTCCCTAAAATGAATGGAAGAAAAGTTTAGTGTTAAGATAACATTAGAGTTTGCTGAAATTTCCAATTAATCTTCCTCAGTTTCCAGCATCTATTACAAATAGTGCCCAGAGGCCATGTGCTAGTAGAAAGAGACCATCCGGAAGTGTGGATTTTGGACCACTTATTTGGTAGAGATTACTGTTGCCCAGCCATATCGGATTCTCCTCTACTTTCTGGATATATGAAATACTTTGTTTTCCAGATCCTTGCTCAAGACCATATTATTAGTTCCAACCAGTAGCCTGAGTAGAATTTACACGTCTTTTCTGAGTAAGAGCCATGACTAGCCCTGACAAACCATCAGCTGTCTTTATCTGTCATAGTGATTCCAAAAGACACATGTGGAGATGATGAAGCCACAAGATGGAAAACTACAAAAGTCTATAAAGTCATGTTAGAAGAAAGTCATGCCTTAGAAGAGAGCTGCCCTGGTGAGCTACCCAAATTGCAGCAGAATTGTATAAGCAAGGAGCACTTTTAAAGGCTAAGCCACTGTGAGGTTTGGGGTTTATACATTACACAGCATAAACCATCCTATCCTGACTGTGGTAATTTGCAATGTCTAGGTGAAGTTGTTACTATTTTTCCTAGTACTCTGACTTCCTCGTGCATGTACTAGAAGAAGTTAGACTAGATTTCCTCCAATGACTCTTCTAAGGGATACATTCATTCTACAATTCTTCTCTAATGCCTGCCCTACTTATCTTCCCGATTTACTGAGAAGATGCTCTGAAAAGGAGCAAGGACCTTACTGATACATTCTTATAAACAAAAGATGTTGCTGTCAAAGCTGACAGCTTCCAAACGACGTCTTGCTATTTCTGAATTAAGCATTTGGAATGACGTCGATTTTAATGTTTAATTTGGGTATGTGCAAGTTTTTATCCTTTTGAGTTGGGGATATTTGAAGAGACTTTTTTCCCCCTTGTTTGGCTAGTATTTGAAAGCACACTTTTAAAGAGTGCAGAGAACTGTAACTGACTGAGCAAATCTGTTAGCTCCGCTGTGGCTCTTCTTAGCCTGTTTTCCTCTATCACACAACGTGAATCTTACCTTTGGTGTCCTTGGCTAGTACTCTGATTCCACAGGTCAGCCCTGCCCAAGGGTACCTAGGAGAGTCATTGCTTGACTTACAGAACCATGCTTATGTTATAATGAACAAATTTGGCCTAGATAGGGAACGACCTACTCATTCCTTCACACTCAATAGGATATGACAATCCCAGAGACAGACAAAAGATCAAAATACCACCTTGGAAATCCATTAACTCTCAGCTTAGAAAACAACAGTGGGATGGAGAGAATATCTAATGATTTTCATCCAAAACAACTGAGAGCTCCAGTTCTGAACCTATCACTACCTCTCTGGGTGACTTTTTTGCAAGTTACTCAATTTCCCTAAACCTCAGCTCTCTCCTTTGAAAAATGGGTTAATAGCAACTACTTTACAGTATAGTTGAGAAAGTAAAATAAGACAGCTTATGCAAAGCACAAAGAATAATGCATGGCTCCATAAGTAGCTACAAATGCCATTTCTCTTACACAGGGAAGGTAAGGAAAGAATATAGATAGTACTTCTTGACGAGAAAGTCCTAGATGAAGAGAATTGTCAGATGAGTACGTCCTAAAGACCCTGAATATGGAGAGGAGAGGCCAGCAAGAGAACTCATAATTTTGTTCTGGACTGCCACTGTACTCTTTTTATCAAGAAAAATAATTAAAAATTCTTACATTGGCATATGATTTTTACGGTTGTTTCCCAACTGAGTTTTAAGGAGAGGAGGTCTCAGGATCTGAAGGATGGAAAGAATATCACCCCATTTTAAACGTAAGCCTTGAGGAGTCTGGAAACTTTTTGACTATTTAAGTAGTTAGTATCCAAACAAAAAGGAAAACCTAGGTTATAAAACAACCAAGTAAGTAGACTATTCCTACCATTAAGGCCTTCTTTTTTCTAGGAACTGTGTCATGTTGACCAAAAGGTACACAGAGAATAACAGTATAGTTTCTGCCCTCAAGAGGGTGAAATTCTGATGAGGAAGAAAATTAAGTAAACAATTAATTTAGTCCAGTGTGATAAGTACTATACTAGAGATAAGCACACTTTGTCAATGAAACTCAGTGCATGACTAAACCAACAGGGGCGGGAGTGTTTGTATGCATGTTTGTGGGACAGGGGTAGAAAATCAGCAAGTCTTCCTGATGGAGATGTTCGCAAGCTCCTGGCTAGTTTTAATGTTAGGCAGCTGCCCACACCTTGTGGGCAGGGTTTCTGACCATCAGACCTCTCAGCCTCCATCAAGAAACATATAAAATATTGGGCAAGACCTTTAAGACAAACATTCTGTGCTTTGAAGCTTAGAATTCCTTTGAACATTAAAAGTTTTCATTTTCAAGAGAACTTTGTTAAAATGCAAATTCCTGGCAAATGCTTAATCTTGCCAGCTGGCACCTTTTGGGGAATTAGTGAGCCTTGCTGGAGGTCTGGAGGTAAGGAGTTAAAAAAAGTTTCAAGGAAGGGAATGGTGATAGTTGGAGAGATGCCCAGCACCAAAATCAAACTGTATTGACCTCTTTTTTTTGGACCAAGGCTAGACAAGCCTTCTGTCAGTCAGTTCAGTGAAGCTTTGGTTCTGTTCAACCCTACTGGTTCCAAAATATAAAGTGAGAAAAGTAAAGAGTCCATTAGCTCAGAGTAAGGTGGCCCAGAGGATTGAAGCACACCAATCTATTTTCCTATTTGATAGCGGTCGTGGTTGAAGGCTAGTGGGGCAACGACTGTGTCCTTATTGATCCCAGGTGAGAAGTGGGACCCGATCTTACTACTCCTCCCTCTTTGATGCATGCTCTCTTTCTTTTCTTTTGCTGCTTTTTCATTTGCTCAGTTCTCCATCTTTTCCAATGAGAAATTTACAAAGCCTCAGGAAGAGAACTACAAACTCATTTACAGTGAGCATTAGTTAATGACTTAATATGTCATGTCCGAATAAATAAATTGCTAATGACTAAACTCCACAAACAACAATGGTATCATTTGCATACTAGAATCAACAGACTTTAGCCCATAGATAAATCTCCCTCTGCATATTCATATAGAAGGATAAGCCCAACAAAAGTGATGAATCTAGACAGGGTAAGGGGATTATGGCCATAGGATATGAGGAATACGTGATATACTCTACATGGGTTGATAGATGGCTCTACTATCTACCAAGTCATGTAAGCTGGAAAGCCAGGCTATCTCTAACTCCCCCATCCACCTCATTATCCACATCCAGACTTGTCCTAAGTTCTTCTAATTTTCATTTTGAATACTTGTTGAATCCATTTCCCACTCCTTTCCATGCTCACAGCTTCTGCATTACATCAAGCTCTCTCCTGCTCAAACAGGTAGAACAGTGTCCTCCTTGCCTCCCGTCTTGTCCCCCTGTAGATCTTCCACTCAGTTTCCAGGATTCAAAGGCCATATCTAACGATGCCACTGCTCTTTCAGTAGCTCCACGTCTTCTAGAGAGGAGAGTATGAGCTCCCCTCCATGACATCTAAAGCCTTTGATGATAGGATGGTGATGCAGATGGTAAAGATGGCTAAGGTTTCCTGAGCATTACCATGTGCCAGATACACTGCACTAGATGTTTTGATGTATGTTACTTAACTTAATCCCTTAATATATTCTGGAGTAGTTATTATCTATCTTTTACAGAAGAAGAAACTGCTTTCAAGGTTTGTTTGCCTGGCTAGGAAGTGCTGGAGAAGAGATTTTATCCAAGGTCAATCATTCCCCAGAGTATGTACTCATAATACAATATTACATTCCCTTGCTTCTCCTAAAATCAACATGACAAACAAGAAGATGGTCTTTTTATCTTTTAGGAAGTCCGGTGTGTAATTGAACAAATGTGGTTTCAGCAGAAGTCCTACAATTCATTTGGGAAAAGCTAAGCTAGCCAGCCAAGTGGCTCAGATGAGCCAACGATTCCTTAAATCAATATTCAGGCCCCTAGGGCAAGCAGCATTAGGGAGTGGTTTGTGCTTTTTAATACTGACTTCCTCAACTTTTTATAGGAGTCATACTTTTATCTGTTTTGGATGATATTTTTAATCCCTCCTTTGTAGGCCAAATGCAGGTTTCCAAAAGGTGCTGGTTAATAAACATTTAAAGTTTGACCTGGTGGCACTGCCTTCCAATCGGCACTTCTATTTCATCATTATCTCCTTTTTTGTCTGTATGAAAATATTTGTTTCTGTGACTACTGGAAAATTTTACTTTGCTTTGAACTGAATTATTTTCAATTTCAATTATAGACAAATAGAAAATAAATGTACTGAGACATTTTTGTTTCAGAAACAGCAATGGAAGTCATTGGGTCTGTCAATAGCAATGCTTGCACTGTTTACAATAGTCAAGACATGGAAACAACTTAAATGTCCATCGACAGATGAATGGATAAAGAAGATGTGGTACACACACACACACACACACACACACACACACACACACACACACAGAGTGGAATATTATACAGCCATTAAAAAGAATGAAATAATGTCATTTGCTGCAACATGGCTGGACCTAGAGATTAGCATACTAAGCAAAGTAAGTCAGAAAAAGAAAGACAAATTCGGTATGATATCACTTATCTGTGGAACCTAAAATATGACACAAATGAACATATCTATGAAACAGAAAAAGACCCACAGACATAGAGAACAGACTTGTGGTTGCCAAGCGGGGGTGTGGGGGGTGTGGGCAGGGATGGATTTGGAGTTTGGAATTAGCAGGTGCAAACTATTATATATATAATGGATAAACAACAAGGTCTTACAGCATAGCACAAGGAGCTATATTCAATATCCTGTGATAAACTAGAATGGAAAAGAATATGAAAAAGAATATATATATATGTATAACTGAATCACTTGGCTATACAGCAGAAATTAACACATCACTGTCAATCAATAAACTTCAATAAAATTTTTTAAAAATAGTAATGCTTTAGCCTCAACTGGACACACTCTAGATGCAAGCAGATCGCCTGTGTTTTGAATTATGAAGGGAAAAGAAAAATTGAGGAGTATGCTCATATTCCTGGAAATATTTTATGAAAAGATGTGCCCAAAGAGCAAAGTATGATTAGTATCCTCTAATGTTATAAATTCTGGAAATGGAAATGCTCCTTTTAACATATACAAATATAGTTTGAATAATGCATAGTCTATCTTTATGCTGTTTTCAGAAGGACATTATTTCTTATTGCAGAGGACACATATGACTTTCTTGGCTTTCTGCATGGAAGAGGAAAGGATTCAAATGTGTGAACCCCCATTTTCCCAGCATCATCCTTTTCATTTGCTCACTCAGAGAACTGTTTATTTTTCATTCCTAATAGCAGCAGTGCACTGTTGGCCTGGTGCTTGATTTGCTACAGGGCTAGTAGGCAGGGTCCTCTCTGGGGGAGAATGATTAAGCAGGAATTTGGGGAACAGGTGGATAGCTGGGATTGCCGCTGGAAGCAAGCCTGCAAGGAAGGCAGTAGCAGCAAATAGAAGTTTAGCCGCCTCTGGTGACAAGGTCTTCAGGGACTGTTCCTCCAGGCTAGGTTTGCCGCTGGGAACATCAACCTCCCTCCTGACCAGTGGCTTATTAACATTCTGAATATCACTTTCAATTAAATTTCTCAAATGCTCATTTAGTTTCTAGTTAATAAGGCAGGATTAGATGTCATGTATCATCCAGCAGTTTGTTTTTAAAAGGTAAAAACAAAAGAAGCCCTGGGATAGGTTAAATGGCAGGCATGTTCCTATGCCCACATGGTGCCCAAACCACTGGCCACTATTGGCTTTGCAAATGGACACAGGGCATTTTTTAAGGTATTTTTCCTAATGCAAGATTTCAATCAAATATTCACTTCTAGGAAAACCAACATATTGTTTCCTGATAGCTGCCCAAATTCAATCAGCTTCTTCAGTCCAAATTATTCAGGGTTTCTGCAGTACAGTACTCCTACAGATAGGGGGCAGAGGTAGTTGTAAGATGGTACTACAGGTAGGATCTGTCAGGCTAGAAACACCTTTTTTGAGGTGCTAATGTTAATAAAAATAATTGCAGTGAGAACTGCTATTTATTGTCTATCATTGTGGTCAGCACTTCCAGTAAAAACCTCACGTATGTTTTTTTTATTTTTAATTTTTTTGGTGTTTCACATTTTTCAGGTGTACTTTCTTTGTTTTATTGAAGTATAGTTGATTTACAATATTATATTAGTTTCAGGTACACCACATAGTGATTCAATATTTTTATAGATTATATTCTCTTTAAAGTTATAGTAGGGGCCTCCCTGGTGGCGCAGTGGTTGGGAGTCCGCCTGCCGATGCAGGGGATACGGGTTCATGCCCCGGTCCGGGAGGATCCCACATGCCGCGGAGCGGCTGGGCCCGTGAGCCATGGCCGCTGAGCTTGCGCGTCCGGCAGCGGGAGAGGCCACGACAGTGAGAGGCCCACATATGGCAAAAAAAAAAAAAAGTTATAGTAAAATATTGGCTATATTCCCTTTGCTGTACAATATATCTTTATAGCTTATTTATTTTATGCATAGTAGTTTGTGCCTCTTAATCCCTTACCCCTATTCCACCCCCCCCCCCACCATACCACTGGTCACCACGAGTTTGATCTCTCTCTGTCTTTTTCT
This sequence comes from Lipotes vexillifer, assembly GCF_000442215.2. Classification (NCBI taxonomy): domain Eukaryota; kingdom Metazoa; phylum Chordata; class Mammalia; order Artiodactyla; family Lipotidae; genus Lipotes; species Lipotes vexillifer. Next base: position 206,132 of record NW_006773409.1, on the reverse strand, counting down.
GTCTTGTTATATTCATTCATTTTATAACAATTCCACATATAAGTGATAACATATGGTATTTGTCTTTCTCTGTCTGACTTACTTCAGTAAGCATACTACCTTCTAGGTCTCTCCAGGTTGCTGCAAACGTCAGACTTTCATACTCTTTTATGGCTGTGTAATATCCCATTGTATATGTGTGTACGTGTACACATCTTATCCATTCATCAAAGAAATGCAAATCAAAGTCACAATGAAATACTTACACCTATCAGAATGGCTATCATCAAAAAGCTGACAAATAATAAATGTTGGTGAGCGTGTGTAGAGAAATGGGAACTTCTGTACACTCTCGGTGGGACTGTAAATTGATGCAGCCACTACAGAAAACAGTATGGAGGTTCCTCAAAAAACTAGAAATAGAACTATCATATGATCCAGCAATTCCACTCTTGGGTATATATATCCAAAGAAAAGCAAAACCCTAATCTGAAAAGATACAAACCTCATTTAATCATCACATCAATCCTCTGAGGAAAGTCTAACATCCAGTTTCAGATGGTGAAACTGAGCCATAGAGTTTCATTTGCCCATCACCAAAAGAGCTAGTTTATGCTAATAGAGAAGTGACAGTTATATAATAGGAATCACTCTTTCATCTTCCGTCTTCTTTCCCTCTTCTCCACCCTCTTCTTGAAAGTGGAACAGGCTTAGCTCTCAATGGACTCTTGATAGACTTACTGGCTAACAGTGAACCAATGGGGAGGAGTGCAGAGGTGGGAGGCAAGCAGGGGGGAAGATCAGGGTGCCCTGATCTCACTGGAAGAGTCGTGAGAAGATGCAGGTGATGCAGTTGTGATGCAGAAGATGCAGATGTGGTGCTGCATCATCACTTTTCCCTCAAGAACATGTGTTTACGCTCTACCTATGCTCCGAAGCCAGGGCAGTGGAAGAATTTTGAAAGCTCCAGGGCTTTGGAGTCAAAACCTGGTCTGAGCCCCACCAATGCCTTTTTCTAGTTGTGTGAACTCAGGAGAGCTACTTTATCCTGGGCCCCCATTGTTTCTAAAGCGTGACTTTCCCCCCACTTCGTTAGACATCTTGACCCTTGGCCACAAATGTGGGTGTATGACCCAGGCTTGGGCAGTTATTGTGCCCCATTCTCTTGGACAAAAAAAATGTTTCAGAGATGGCCTTAGGAATCCTGTCACCCAGGTCTGTCCAGAGAAGTGAACTGTGTTTGAAGGCACTCTATTTCTAAGTATGCATGACCTTGAACTAGCATTTGACCTTTCTCTATGTGGTAAAATCATGGCATTGGATTAGATTAGGTCCTCTTTACTTCCAACAAGCTCTGATAGTTTATTACTCCATCTGAAGGAAAATACACTCCCAGTTTTTATTCAATATAGTTGGCTTTTATAAAATATCAGATATGGGGGGAGGCGTTTTGAGGCAAAATCTGTTAGTTGGCTATGAATCACTACAACCAAGGGATTTTTCTAAAATGAGTTTTACAAAAAGACTTTGTGCACTGGAGTTTGGAAGTCATTTTTGAAATAGTCTTTGGAAACCAACTCACTTACAATAAATTTTGTAAGTTCAGTATTTTTGACACATGACTCCATACCCATAAAGGGAGGGAAGTTTCACTGGGATAGAGTTTACAAAATCCTGAGTGGCTATAATTACAAAATACATTTTGCATAGAAATGTGCTAACAAGAAACAATAAGAGGCACTTGAAATAAGAAACCCAAGGGAGAAAAAGAATTCATGAAGCAAAGAATGTTAAAATAAATATTTGCTGAGTATTTGAATACATTCAGAGAGCAAAACTTTTTAATATATGTTTTCAACTGAAAATCAGAAGGTGGCAGCACTGCTTACTGAATAGACTTAGATGACATCTCCAAGGAGCTGCAGAGAGCTGCAGAGAGAATAAGCCATATTGTAGTTTATAAGCAGCAGCTAGAAGTTTATTGCTAAAAATGAAATAATTATTGGTGAAATGCACCCCTAAAACCTCCAAGCACATTTGGGGGTTTGAAATAGTGACCCAGTTTTGGATAGCTTTCACCTCCAAGGATGCAGTGGAGCCGGAAGCTTAACAGAACAAAGAAGGAGGCTCTGGACAGTTTTGGGCCTTTGGCTAAATTTCTTTCCATTAGACATAAAAAAAAAAAGGCCAAAGTATGGTCCCCAGATCTGCAGCATCAAAATCACCTGGTAATTTGTAAGAAATGCTAATTTTCCAGCCCTGCCTCCGACCAACTGATCAGAAATTCTAGGCGTAGGGTCCAGAAATCTGGGTTTTTTAAGCCTTCTAGGTGATTCTGGCATACACTCAACTTTGAGAGCTGAAGGTGTTAGTGTTGAGACTGCTGTTATCAGTCATATTTCAAAAGGTGGAGCAAGTCCTCAAACAATACCTTGCTGTAGGATTTACCAATTATGTGGTCTTATGTATAGCTTTAACCATAAATAAGCTTGAATAATAAGGGTGGGCATAAAAAGATAACCTGAAAGAAAGCAATCCCCTAAAAATGGACTGGGTCAGTGAGAAATGTAGGAAGATATGAGGTTTTTCCCTTACATCATTTGAATTTCTGCCTACTTTCCAATAGCATGGAAATCTTCAGAAAAAATAACTATGTTTAAAGTAATTTTCTCTATCAGAAATGCTTACAACTTATTCCTCAATACGATGAGAAAGAAGATTTTGAAAATGATTTTTAATTGTTCTCAGAGAGAACAAATGCATAATAAAAGTATAATGCAAGCTGATGGTCCAAAAAAAAGCTGGAGGTGAAAAGTCAATTACACTTAAAAAGCATGGAGACTCTGGGAAGACGTAATTTTGCCTTTTTAATGGGGATCAACTAAAATCTAGCTCGGAAAAATTCATTTCTGTTTTATTAATTAATTGCGTGGTTTTATAGTAGATGGCAGGTAATGGGACCATTATTCCGTTAGGTAAAATAACCCAACCACAGAAAGCAAGACCACAGACAAAACACCCAAAACGGTGGCTGGCCACCTCAGGGGACCGCAAGGAGGGACAGTCCTGCTGTGGCCACAGATGTCCAAGGCTCCATTTTTTTTTTTTTTTTTTTTTTTTTTTTTCTTGCGTTATGCGGGCCTCTCACCGCTGTGGCCTCTCCCATTTGCGGAGCACAGGCTCCGGACGCGCAGGCCCAGCGGCCACGGCCCA
>NW_006773409.1:189489-202703 GCF_000442215.2 Lipotes vexillifer | reverse complement strand
CGGCAGGCGGACCCCCAAGCACTGCGCCACCAGGGAAGCCCCAAGGCTCCATTTTAACTTCACAGATCCATGAAGTGCATTTTGGCATGGCATCCAGACTTGATCAGTCCCTCAGGCACAGTCTCTTTTTAACCAAACCCACAAGAAGTTCACATCAATATCACCTACCATGCCAATTTTTTTTTTTTTCTCCAGTTTGCTGTGTGCAACAGAAGAGCCAGCCAGAGAGTCTGTTAAGTGATCCACATGTACATACCTAGTCTTCTTGGAGAATGCAAGGGAGAGTTAAATTAAAATTAGAAATGTGCTTGGTGAACATAATATCCAATCATAAAAAATTAGCTGAGGAGTTTAGCATCCTAATGCCCCCATCTCCACTGTGAAGATAGACTGTGAGACAAACCTGCTAATTGAGTTTTCGAGTCACAGCATTATTACCTCTGAGCAGAATGTATTCCGCTTCTCTGACTGGTTTTTCCATGTTCTGTGCTCCACTTCCCCCCACAGTCGACACTTTCTTTTTTGAGGTATCGTAATATCATTTATTTTTTGAGGTATCTTAATATCATTTCTTCGGATTTAGGTAAGGACAATCAAGTTTCCAAGAATACCTTTGTCTTTTTATTTATGTAGGTGTTTTATTATGTAAGTTTCAGGTGTACTGTGTCGTAATTTGACATCTATGTACAAAGGGATCACCACCACACGTCTGGTAAGCATCCATCACCATACAGATGGGCTCCTTCACGTGTTTCACTTGCCCGCCCCCCACACCCAAACTCCTTTCCCCTCTGGTAACCACTAGTCTGACCTCTGTATCTATGACTTTGTTTTTGTTTTATTTTGTTTGTTAGTTTGTTTTTAGATTCCACATATGAGTGAAATCCTACAGTATTTGTCTTTTCATCTTTTGTGTTTTGTTTTTTTTTTTGGCCATGCCACTTGGCTTCCGGGATCTTAGACCCCTCACCAGGGATTGAACCTGTGCCCTCAGGAGTGAAAGCTCGGAGTCCAGGGACCGCCAGGGAATTGGACCTCCAGGGAATTCCCCTGTCCTTTGTCTTTTTTGTCACTGATTAACAGTACTGTAGTGCTACTCTTCCTAATAATAGATATCATGGTTGAGTGTTCCTTGGTGCCAGAACCTTGGCATGCCAGAGTGCTTGGTCCTAGACCTCCTGAAGTTTACATTCCAACAGCGAAAGCAGCAGCCAGTGTAACAGACAACCACAAGTCAGCAGTGTGGGACATGCAATGAGCGGGGAGGGAGTGGGCTATGGTGCCTTAGAGGGACAGCTGACCTTCATACTGAGGTCAGGGAAGGCTCCCTCAAGGAAGTACTCTCTACACTGAGTCTCAGGCTAAGGGAGTGGGAGACAGAAGAAGGGTTTGCAGCAAAGTCAGTGGCAGTTGTTAAATTTCAAAAGGAAGGAAGAACACAAAATTTTTGATGAACCAAATGGATTAATATGGCTCCTGCACAAAGTAGAGAGAATAGGGGAGAATGGAATGGGAAAGATCGTGTCAGAGACTTAAGCTGGAGCCAGGTCAAGAAGGATTTTGTTTACATTATCAAGAAGTTCATTATTTATGTTGATGGTGAGCCAGTTAATGGTTTTAAGTAGAAGAGTGACTCAGTATAATCTGTATTTTAGAAAAAGCTCATTCTGGCTACAGGATATACTATAGATTGAAAAGAGGCAGAGCTTGAAGGAAGAATGTCTTAGTTATTCTTGTTTCATTTCTTTTTCAGTACAGTCCTATATGATAAGAATAATAAGTTTATCTGCCAAGAATTTTACATCAATTCTATTTAATCTTTATAATAATGCTATAAGGTAGGTTATACTAGTAGTATCCTAATTGCATAGATAAGAAAAATTACTGTTAGGAAGTTTAAGTAACTGGCCCAAGGTCGCACAGCTGGTAAGTGTTACAATCAGGATATGAACTCAGTTTGGGCTCTTACCTGCTGGACCACTGCCTCCACCCTAGAGGAGAAGATGGCCTGAACTAGTTAGTGGCAGCTGGAAAGCAGAGAAGGCCACACACTGGAGTGCTATTAAGACAGTAGAAAGGGCAAGTCTTGGTGACTGCTTAAAGGTAGGTGGTGGGGAAGTCTAAAGGTTGCCTCAGAGTCGCTACAAATTTTGCTCCCAGCTTCACTTGGGCCCTCTTCAGTTTGGCAGTCTTTTCACTTGTTTTATGGCCCCATCTCTTTTGCTTCATAACAACCATCTCAAACCTTCCCCACTCCTCTGCAGACACTGTGCTGTTCCATCTCTCCTCCACCTCAGTGGCTGCCTACAGTTCCTACTTAGTTCTGGATCTTTGGCTAAGATTAGTAATAATGTCCTTCTGTTTGTCAGGTTCAAATGAATTAACTGGTTCTTTATCAAAACATTTAGAACATAATAAGAAGAGACAGAAGTCAGCGAAAAAGAAGATCTCTGGATGTCTTACTCATAGTAATATCAAATAATAGCATCTGTTTCCAGCCATGGTTTCTCAGGCTTTTGCTAGAGCAGTTTTGTTCTTTTGTTTCAAAGGTCTGAGCTGATAAGACTTCCATCCTCAGGAGGGACCGATAGGGAGAGGAAATAGAGTACATCCATGGTAGAGCCTTGCAGATATGATGTGGTCACTCCTTTCACCAGAAATCGCAGGAGGCTGTCTGAACCTCTCCTTTGTATTGCAGGTAATTGATAGTAATGACATCTGGTAACAACTTTTATTTTCTCCTTTAGGGCCAGAAAGGCTAGCTTTTGTTCTTTTCACATAGAATTGCTACGGAGTAGCCAAATCATCATTCCAGAGAAAGATCGGTGTGCTTCCACTTCCTTTCACAGACAGAACTTATATAAATTATTAAATAAATGGATAAAGTGGACAAAGCCCTGTGGTACCACACTTTAGGAATATTAGTTTATTTAGCCAATTTCTTCTCAGATGCAGGAAGGATTATCACAGGAAAATGTCTAAGAAGATCTTTGAAAATATTTATTTTATTTTTATTGGAGTATAATTGCTTTGCAATGTTGTGTTAGTTTCTGCTGTACAGTGACGTGAATCAGCTATATGTATACCTATATCCCCTCCTTCTTGGACCTCCCCCCCAACCCTCCCCTCCACCTTCCCATCCATCTACGTCGTCACAGAGCCCCAAGCTGAGCTTCCTGTGCTGTATTGCATGTTCCCCCTAGCTATCTATTTTATGCAGGGCAGTGTATATATGTCAATCCTAATCTCCCAATTCGTCTCACCCTCCCCTTCCCGCCCTGTGTCCGCACGTCCCTCTCAATTCTTGCTATTAGTTGGAGCAGATAGAAATCCTGATCTTTGTGGCATGGCACACGCATTACTTCGCTAGAGCTGTCATAACATCATAACAAGATACCATAGACTGTGTGGCTTAAACAACAGAAATTTATGTTCTCATGTTTCTGGAGGATGGAAGTCCAACGTCAGTGTCAGCAGGTCTGGTTTCTTCTGTGGCCTCTCTCCTTGGCCTGTAGATGGCTGTCTTTTCTCCCTTTGTCCTCACGCAGCTTTTTCTCTGTGCTTTCCCGTCCCTGGTATCGCTTCCTCTTCTTCCAAGGACATCAGTCAGATTGGCTCATTTTAACTTAATTACCCCCTCAAAGGCCCAGTCTCCAAACAGAGTCACAATCCGAGGCACTAGAGCTTAGGGTTTCCACATACGGATTTTGAAAGGACACAATTCAGTCCATAAAAGTTTATCATTGCATTTGTGTTTATTGTTATCCAAAGACACCACCACCAAAAGAAAAAGAGCCCAGAAAGAAATATAGAACTGTTACAATAATGACATCCAGTTTGATCACATTTCCAAGCTTGGAGACCAGAGAGTTTTCAGTGCTTGCAAAAGGCAGGGGTGAATTTTTTTCCACTGGGCTAGCCCTATTTTGGAATCCTTAGAATAAGCAAGGGTCCAAAATGTTCAAGACTCCAGATAATGTAAAAATCTTTCAGACAGTTTTCACTGTTTCTTCCTTCTCTATTCTAAGACGTAAAACACATACCGATGATCATTGGTTCCGTCCCTCTGCTTATGAGGTTTTATTATTATTATTAACATTCAAGCAAATCAGCTTTTCGTGAGGGTTACAGAGGATTTTGCTTATAAGTTGGCATCACCATCAAAGGGGGAGATATCCTGGTTCTTTCATAATCTTTCATGAGACCTTCCAAGGGGAGCTCTCTAGGCATTTGAGTTGCCAAATATAAAATCTGAATTTCTGAGAAAGGAGCACACAAATATGACTCACAAGTTACAGTTTGTTAATTAGTTTTTTTTTTTTTTTTTGCGGCACGCGGGCTTCTCACTGTTGTGGTCTCTCCCGTTGCGGAGCACAAGCTCCGGAAGCGCAGGCTCAACGGCCATGGCTCACGGGCCCAGCCGCTCCGCGGCATGTGGGATCTTCCCGGACTGGGGCACGAACCCGTGTCCCCTGCATCGGCAGGCGGACTCTCAACCACTGTGCCACCAAGGAAGCCCTGTTAATTAGTTTTTATAAGATAGATGAGAAATCATTAACTAGAGAGTTTATTAGGGGCCCTTAGGACTTTAAGAGGGGGTTTTCTCAAGGTTTACTCCTACATATATAGCTACCTCCCAAAACCTTTCTAGTTCTACCCATATACTTATTTCTCCCCTACAGTGTGGGAAGAAATATCTCAGGTCCTTCAACTATTCCCAGAACATCACCGTTTTCTACTTCCTCTAGGATTTTGCATTTTCAACTGTCTCCTCTCTAAGCAATATCACACACCTCCTTCCCCTGGTTTCCTCTTCCTACTATAAGCATATGCTTATGCCTCCTCCCAATTACGTAATATTATAATAAGTCTATCTGTGTGTTCGGCCAAATTTTGAATATCACAAGTGCGAAAACAGTTATATTTTCCTGTGTCTCCACTGCCTAGACTGGTACCTCACTTATTTTCACTCTTCAATAAACACCTGATGACTGGATGAATGAATAAATGAATGAGTGAATGAATGAATGAACATTATACAGGACAAAACATCCAGGCAAAAGTCAAATAGTCAGTTGAACATATTTTAGTGGTGCCAATTAATTGGGTACTATTAAGAAAAAGAAAATGAAATTGAATGTTTGATTTCATGGAAGACAAAGTCTACAACACCAGAGAACTTTGCAGTTAATTATTGGGATAATGAAATTTCCAAAACCAGCCAAGGCGATAATTTGAGTCAAGCTTACTCTCCCCCTTATTTTAGCTGGACAGAAGTGGGGACTTAAATGATTTGCGAAGATCATCCAGTTTTCCTCTTGCTTTTGGCTAATGTGATACATGGTGCAAACTGAGAAAATAAAGCCTAAACATTTTAATGGTTTGCCTATGTTTCTGATCACCTAGATTCATGTCATGGTTTAGAAAGAGTCTGGCCTTGAGACACTCTTACAGAATTTTCAGGGTTATATTTAGCAATAACTCAGACTAGATGACTATCTAGTGATTCAATCTTTCCATCATTAAGTGTTTGCTGAGCTCTCGCTAAATGCAGTTATTATGTTAAGTATTACAAAGAATGTGGAAGCCTGTATGAACATACCTTTCATAATTGTTTCCATCTACAGTGATTAGCAAAAGCAAGAAATGTGAAATAAATTGGAAACCGTAGAAAAGAAATGGTTATGGTCTTTAGGAACTGTTGCAAACTGAAAAAATAAAGCAAAAGTGTATTATTTTCTGCTCATAGTGGTGACTAGGATAGGTACTTATGATATGCTAGATGTTAGTTGTTTCCTGCTTATCTAACTCAACTCATGGGCATTTAGTCAGACAAGTCTACATGGACAGGGAAATTTCAGTAAGATCTTGTCCTCACCTGACCTAGGTGGAGGGACTTGAGCTGTGATTTGAACTTGGGTCTGATTTAAGAATGTGTACAGGTGTCTCCTCCATCAGTCTGGTCCCAGAACACATCTTTTAGTTTACTACGATTTTTTAAGGAAGGATGCAGTTGTCTGTGAAAAGACTAACATTTCTGCAATAGAGAGAAATCTGCCTGACAAACATCCCTCCAGCCTTTCCTGAGCCCTATTTGTAAACAAAACTTGATGGAAGGGCTTCCCTGGTGGTGCAGTGGTTGAGAGTCCGCCTGCTGATGCAGGGGACGGGGGTTCGTGCCCCGGTCTGGGAGGATCCCACATGCCGCGGGGCGGCTGGGCCCGTGAGCCATGGCCGCTGAGCCTGTGCGTCCGGAGCCTGTGCTCCGCGGCGGGAGAGGCCACAGCAGTGAGAGGCCCGCATACCGCAAAAAAAAAAAAAAAAACCAAAAAAAAACTTGATGGAAAAGGAAATCTGTAAGACTTCAAAGAGAAACAGTGGAGAGATAGAATCAATAGGAGGCATCCTTATTCCCATCTCAGGAAATCCTGAGATCAGTGTGTTCTTATTCCAGAAGACTGGCTACCAAGAAACTCACATGGTGACTTGCAATTACTGAAGCCCCAAAGGACAGCATGGGGCAGTGCTAAAGGCATGAGACTAGGAATCAAGTGACATGGGTTCTGCTCTCAGCCCTGTCAAGGACTAGCTCTGTGACCTTGGGCAAAACACTTAAGCCTATGTCCTTAGCTATAGGACACAGATTGCTTTATTTACCTGACAAAGATGTTGTGAGAATAGAATGAGATAAAATACGTAAAAGGACTCAACAAAGTGCATGGCACATAGTAAGAATTCAAACAGCAATCATAGCTAAAGACCTTTGCTCATGTATGAGAAGGCTGCCTACCTGGATGGTTGTAAGAAGGCTGGGAAGCTCCTTACCTGCTGCTCTACCTCTCACTGCTATGGTACACCCCCAAAACACATAGCTTCTCAGCTGATTGCTTAAATGATTTAATAAGGGACAAACTGTTTATTCTACCCTTAGTGGAAAAAAATAAAGACTGGGAAGAGTGTGGTTACACAGCACAGGGTTAAAAGGGGAACTTGAGCTAGATGATTTGTGTTAGAATCGCTGTTCAACAGCTGCTTATCTGTATGGACATAGGGATGAGTTCATTTTTCTGAACCTCTGTTTCCTTATGTGAGAAATGAAGAGAGCAAAAATGTGGGGTATAACATTTGAGATGGACTTAGATGGATAAGGGAAAGGACAGGTAACTGCCCAGTAACACCTGGCCCTTTTGTGGATACTATATCCATGAAGCACACATCCATGGCCTCTGATGGGGAGGCAGGCAGACTCATTAGTGCTTGTGATAATTGCCCGGAATCTCTCCACTATTCTTTTTTCTCTTCTCCTCTAAGTCTGGTCTTCCTTCCACATGTGTGAGATGCTCAGGGTGTCATGTGGGAACCCAGGAGCTCACCCCCGAAGCTGTCACCTATCCCAACGCAAGACAGCGATCTCCTACATTTCTCCTGTCCTTAGAAATACAGTCTCCTCTGCAGCTCACCCCCTGTTTAGTTTCCCTGTTTTCCTCGTTTGAGGTTTCAGGGTCTCAGTTTGTCAGCAGGATTAAAACATCAAAGTAACTTAATCCTTTGTTGTCATCTGATAAATGGTTGCCACGCTATAAAAGGTTTTTTGTATGTTAGGAAAATGTACGCTAATCAAAATAAAGAGATTTTCAGAGGAGAAATTCTTTGACAGATTTAGGTGTAAATGTAAACATCCCTTAGATATAGGCTTCCCTGGTGGCGCAGTGGTTGAGAGTCCGCCTGCCAATTCAGGGGAGGCGGGTTCGTGCCCCAGTCCGGGAAGATCCCACAAGCCGCGGAGCGGCTGGGCCCGTGGGCCATGGCCGCTGGGCCTGCGCGTCCGGAGCTTGTGCTCCGCAATGGGAGAGGCCACAAAAGAAAAAAAAAAAAAAAAGGTATAAATCTAAACAACTTCTTTCCTAACATCCCTTTCACTCCCTTTTCCACCTATTCATAAGTCCTCTTAGGAACAAGGGAAGCCATCATTCATTCAATTGACACAAATGATTAATTGTATGAATGACAATTGAAAGTCAAGGTAAATTTCTGTTCTTAAAATGACAACATAGTAGGCATCTGCCCTTTTACCTGCCAGGCATTCATTTTCGTTCCTCTATTGAAAACACTTAGGTTGGGAGCACTTCTCCAGTTCATGCAGTCCTATTGAGACTGTCAAACTAAGGTCCTGCATTCCTTGGATAAGGGATGGGAGGGGCTAGCTCAATCGGACTATCTTTTCTCAAAATATGTGTCTTGAGCCAAAATGGTACCAGGTTATTTAACCATGATCAGGGCTTGGTTGTACATCACTTCTTGCTGCCTAAATATTCAGTGATACCATGTTCCTATCCTTTCTATGATCTCGTTGTCCAACAAATCCTCTGATTCTGTGGGCTACGCTCTTCCTTCCAGTAAATTTATTTTTCACTCTTAAGCTAGAATACATTTCTATTGCCTACAACCAAATAAGCTAAATGATAGATTTAAGGGAAATACAGCATATTTTTGAAGGCATGATGTTGCAGGCAGAGACAGACTGTGGTAATAGGCTTGCCATAAATTAATTTGAACCTTTATCCAAGGAGCAATCAGGTTGTTTTCCAAAAGTCTGGTCCAAGGTCAGTTGTTTAAACATAAAGTTCATTTCCTTCATGGGCTAGTCCTGCATAAGACTTCATGACACCATAGAATCTGATCGTCTTGCATAATTCAAATTTAAAAAAATGTTCAGAGTTTCAAATTTTTCAAAAAAATTATTCAGAGTTTCAAATTAAAAAGTTAAGTTGCTGAGGGATATCTGGATACCAAGTGCTTTGTATATTGTGACTTTTTTTTATCATTACCATAATTCTGTAATGTGATCTCACCTTTATTTTTCTGTTGTAAAGAACCTGAAGCTCAAATAGGGAAGAATTATTGAGCTTATAAATAGAGGATTTGGATAGGAATCCAATTTTCCAAGATCATAGAACCTGTACTCCTCTGTCTACCAATACTTCCCAGCATTTTTTACCTGATCCTAGCGCAATAGAGGAGCATTGAGCTATCAGAAGGAAAAAGGATAATCTGAGTCCCTTTCCATAATTATTCTTGCAGTCCAAGGTGATTTCTGGGCAGTGGCAAAGGCCAGGAGAGAAATAGAGGTGCAGAGCACCACCGGAGTTGAAGCCTCTATAAGAGAGAGTGTCAAGGGGAAAGGAGTGGTGATGACTAGGGTCTCTTCCTCAAAATTCCTGAAGGACAGTCCAGCCTCTGTTCCTCACCTTGGCCTATAGGAGCAGGAACAAAGCAGGGAGAGGTATCTAAACCTTTGTTATATGTTGAATTGTGCCACCACCCACAAATGTAAAAAGTATGTTGAAATCACAATCCCCAATACCTGTTAATGAGACCTTATTGGGAAATAGAGTCTTTGAAGATGCAATCAAGCCCAACTTGATTAGGGTATACCTGAATCAAACATGACTCATGGGGCTTCCCTGGTGGCGCAGTGGTTGAGAGTCCGCCTGCCGATGCAGGGGACGCGGGTTCGTGCCCCGGTTTGGGAAGATCCCACATGCCGCGGGGCGGCTGGGCCAGTGAGCCATGGCCGCTGAGCCTGCGCTTCCGGAGCCTGTGCTCCGCAACGGGAGAGGCCACAACAGTGAGAGGCCCGCGTACCGCAAAACAAACAAACAAACAAAAACAAAAACAAAAACAAAAACATGACTCATGTTCTTATGACAAGAGGAGAATACCAGGTGAAGACAGAGCCACACAGGGAGAAGATGGTCATGTGAAGACAGAGGCAGAGATGGGAGTTATGCTGCCATAAGCCAAGGACAGGAAGAGGAAGAGACAAGGAATGACTCTCCCCTAGAGGCTTGAGAAAGAGCATTGCCCTGCAGAACCTTGCTTTTGGACATTTCTCCTCCAGAATCGTGTGAGAATAAATTTCTATTGTTTTAAGCCACTCAGTCTGTACTCCTTTGTTACAGCAGCCTTAGGAAACTGATACACTCCTGGTCAGCATCCCCTTCTCACCCATTATTAATTCTGGACCCCTCTATGTACATACTGGAGTATAAAAGGAGAATCTGAGGTATAAGCAGCCAAGGCCAAAGGGTAAGGAAGGACAAGAGAGATCTAGCCACCACCAAAGGGTAAGATTCTTTTGGCCCCTGAAAAATTATCTGAAACCCGACTTACTCAGTCCAGTGACACACAGATCAAGGTAAGTGTGCTGATTCTTCCAGTGGATTTTACTTTGAAGCTTGCTCTTGTGGTGTCTGTGCCAAAGCATGCTGCATCAAATACAGATGAGTTACTATTGCCAGAAACCTCAGCATATTTGATTTGAGGAACGTCGTAAAATCCAACCCATGTTTATATTATAGATGGCTTCTTAGGATACTTACTAGTGATTCCCTACCCCTCTTCAGAAAAAGAGCAATACCATGCTGTGAGTTTATAGATGAACAGGAGAGGACCACAGAAGAGTGAAATTTGCTTTAATATTTAAAAGTTTTTGTTTTTCATATCTAAACCTGACGATTGGATGAAAATGAAAAATGTTAATTTTACTTGTTAAGAATAGGGGTAAAAACAGGCAAGGGGGGATTTTTAAATCTTGGGGGGAAAGTAACTATTTTAGTAATAATCAAGTAGAACACATTGTAGTTTTCAGCAATAATTCTATTTCTGGGGGTTTTGTTTCTGAACAAATGCACTCAACATCAAAAACATCATAATTCTGACCAAGGAGATGTCAGTAAAGCATAGATGCAATTATTACAACCTCTATAAGTGAAAAGAACCAAGATATATTCCAAATTCTGCAAAATGTAAATCCTGTAAAAGTGTACTGAGAGATGGTCCAGTGCAGAAGCCAAGAGTTCAGGCTCCCAAGCTTTCCTGGTGGGTTTGGGTGACAGCCCTGCAAGGTGTCTGCTTCCTCATCTATAAAATAAATACTATACAATCAATTTGGTTTTTGCTCATCTGTAAAAATGTGGTTGTAAGGATTAAATGATTCAATACTTATGTGTAAAACATGAAGTTTTATTGTACCATATAGAAGGTGCTTGATAAACATTAGCTTTTGATAATGATGTCTCCTGTGAGTAGGATTGCTGGTCTAGGTCTTGGCGGTGGTGGTGATAGAAAATTTGATCTTGTCCTCAGGTAGTTTAAGGCTGAAGGTAATAAATAGTCTGCGCAAGACACCAAGTTTTAGACTACAGATGGAGGAAAGGCTACCTCTGGCCAAGGGGAACCTAGGATGCTTCCTGGAGATTGTAGCATTTGAACTGGTCTTGAAGCAGACTGACATTTGTCCAGAGTTAGGGTCCATAGATGGACTGGCTCAATCAAAGCACAGAACAGTGTAAAGATTACGGGTTGACCGAGCATAGGCTACACAGAGATTGACAATTGGATATGCATGTAAGTTGGAGAGGTCTGATGACCATCATGCTTGCTTTCGAGTCTGAACATTTCTGTAGGCAACAGAGAGTCAAAGAAGATGTTTGAACAGAGTGACAAGCTGATAGCTTCACTTTTAAAAACATGTTAGTATATCTAAGTAGAGTCTATTGGAGGCATGGGAGGTGACAGAAATAGAGACCCACTGTTGAAAATAGAGAAGCTATTTTCAACAATGGGTCTCTATTTTCAACAATCCAAAGAGACAAAATCAGTGAAGACTGAATTGTAATTGAACCAGCAGTGGGAATGGCCTGTCCTAAGATTGGCACACGGTGAACAGGAAGGGACAGATCTGAGCAGGAAGTAGGAGAAAATGTTAAAGAGAACTGTCTACACTGGAAAATAAATTTGAAATAGAAGCAGTTATCCAGAGAATGCAAGCTAAGAAAAGATGTTTCTTGGGAATTCCCTGGCCATCCAGTGGTTAGGACTCCGGGCTTTCTTCGCTACCGAGGGTCCGGGGTTCAATCCCTGGTCAGGGAACTAAGATCCCGCAAGCCGCATGGGGTGGCCAAAAGAAAGAAAAAGATTTTTCATGTAGGGGAAGGATGGACAAACTGTGGCTGCCTGTTTCTGTACAGTTATTATGGAACAGTCTCATCATTTTGTCTCTAGTTGCTTTTGTGCTACAAGGGCAGAGTTGAGCAACTCAATCACATGGCTCCAAAACCTAAAACAGTCACTCTCTGGACCTTTACAGAAAACATTTGCTGACCCCCTGATCGAGAATGTCTGGTATTGAGGTAAATTTCAGAAATGGAATTAGCTCACCTTGCTATTCCTTTTTGGGGTGTGTTGGAAACAGTTTCTGAAATTTCAAAGACTTGAATTAGAGGCTTGGGAATCTGCATTTTTAAAAGAAAAACATGGAGGAAGGATACATATGCTTCATACCAGCATTTTCTACTTTCTTGACCAAAGGCTGCCCATAAAACTATGCAATAATGGATTTAGTTTTGTTCCACTAGGAAGAGGCAAAGAAAAGGAACGCATGACTAGATTATTTTAATTCAATCACAGAATGTTTTAATCAGACCTGAACTGTCGTCTGTGTAGGTGAGTGCATATAGAACATAAAGAAATGTATGGCATGGTGACTGCCCTTTAGGAATTTTTAAATCTCCGTAAGCAAATGTCCATATATGAAAAACAAATGAAAACAACAAAAGCCAATATTGACTCTATGGAAGGAGAATTAATGTGAGGATTCATTTCCATTTTTCTGTCCTGCTTTCCCTTTTCCTTTACAGTTAGTGACGAAGACAAGTGTCCACAGAAACTAAATAATGTTTTGAAAATCAGTATTCTGATATGGGGTTTTTCTTGAACTATCAGAAGATGTGGTAACCCTGGGCTTGCTGACCTGGCTGTTCAGGTGATACCTGCAGCTGGTTAGTAGTATTTCATCTCTTCACATGGGAAATATGCTTTTCTGTTCACACAGTTTCTATCATTCCTTCTTGTCTCATGCTGAGCCAGCTTCACTTATTTATATTACCCATTGGTCTCTCAAAGCAATTGGTTTGCAATCCTTGGTTTAGAAGCACTGTGGACTTCTCACTGATGACTAGCCGGGTGGGGAGCCCCTGACAATGTGCTGGCTGTCAGTTCTTTGACGACTTCTGTGCGGTCTCCCTCTGCAATCTCCCTTTATCTTTCCTTTTCTTTATGTCTCTCCCTTTATTTCTCACCAGCAGGAAATTGACCAAAGAGAACTGGCCAACTGTCTCTCTTCCCCAATGTCTATTTCTTTTCTCTTTCCC
>NW_006773409.1:177599-189299 GCF_000442215.2 Lipotes vexillifer | reverse complement strand
TTCCCTCCTCTCATTCTATTTTCTCTTGTTCTGATCCTTTGCTCAAATGTCTTGTGAAATGCCAATAAAAATAACCGTAGTGACACACAGCTCAATAGATGTCCCAGGGGTTCAAAGAGCAGAGTCCTCTTTGGCTTTATCCACTGGGTTCTATTTCTGATGAGCCAAGTACATTTAATTCACTCATTCTTTTGCTCTGACCCTGTTATCAGTCTTTCTTTTTTTCCTTCCTTCCTCTGCTCCTAGGGCAGAAAAATCGATATACATATATGTGTGTGTGTGTGTGTGTGTGTGTATTACACACACACACACACACACACACACACACACACATATTTAACAATTTTAAAAGAGAATTTAAAAATTAGTCAAAGAACTGAGGGAACTAAAGCCCCAAATGGATAAATGATCTGCCCATAACTACAGAATGTAGCCATGAACAATCTCTCCTCAGGAGAGAGAAGCCTGTGAGACCGAATTTGATGTCTCTGGAGCCTGGTCTGGGTGCAGAGAAAACAAAGGCTTCCAGAAAGCTGTGGAGGACGGGCGTGAGAATGATGCTAGAGAAAGTGTCCAGAGCTTCTACCCTCCTTTTCTGTATTTGAAGAGCAAACCCCCAAAGGAACCAGGAGAGACATTTCTGTTTAGAACTTTGAACAAGGAAGCAAAGCAAACTGCTCTAGGAGTTTTCCAATGACAAAATAAAAATGGGAACGTGTATGAGGGTCATTAAAAAAAAAAAGGTGCCCTTATCTTTCTCCAGCTGCTTCATGCCCCCTCATCATTTAAGCATAAAATGGGTAAAAATCAGAAAGGCCAAGCTGAACTCACCAATGAAACATTGTTCCTGAAACTCAAGTTGCAACATAAAAGAGACTTCCTAGGCTAATCACAGTCTATATGTGTTTATATACATACATGTATATATTCTTAGTGAGAATACACTCTATCATATAGTTAGTTATGAGGCCATATGATCCAGCAATCCCACTTCTGGGTATTTTTCCAAAGAAAATAAAAACAGTAACTTGAAAAGATATATGGACCCCTATATTCATGGCAGCATTATTTAAAATTGCCAAGGTATGGAAGCAACCTAAGTGTCCATTGATAGAAGGATGGATAAAGAAGATGTGGTATACATATATAATGGCATATTACTCAGCCATGAAAAAGATTGAAGTCTTACTATGAGGCAACATGGATGGACCTAGAGGGTATTATGATAAATAAAATAACTCAGACAAAAAAGACAAATTCCATCTGATTTCACTTATACGTGGAACCTAAAAATCAAAATGAGTGAACAAACATAAAACAGAAACAGACTCATGGATACACTGAACAAACAGGTGGCTGCCAGAGGAATGAGGGCTCAGGGATGAGTGAAATTGATGAGGGAAATTAAGAGGTATGAAATAAATGAGTCACTGAGATGAAATTACAGCATGGGGAATATACTCAATAATATTGTAATATCTTTGTATGGTGACAGAGGGTAACTAGACTTATCCTGCTGACCATTCTGTAATGTACAGAAATATCAAACCACTATGCTGTGCACCTGGGACTACCAAAGTGTTGTAGGTCAATTGTACTTCAATTAAAGGGTGTAAAAAATAAGTAGTAAATAGTTTTGAATGCTTTGTTATGCCATCACAGGGTGAAGGTTAAGTGAAGGGGTGTTCCCTCTTTCTCTCATTAAGCAACTGAGATATAAATATGAGAGGGATGGTGGGAGGGTCGTAAGAACACACTTTCCCATCCCCACTCCCTGGCGTTTAGATGTTAGTCACACACACCCAGCATTATTCCTTTAGGATGCATCTTACCTGACAACTTCCCTTTAAGAATAATAAACTATGTCCTTCACAAGTAAGAATGAGCCTTTGGTCTGTCTTTGTTTTTATCAGTCCTTTATCCTTTGTAAGGGTGATAAGTATGAGATCCTTTAAGGGCCACTGAAAGGAATTTTAGACACAAATACTATACTTTTTGAATATGAATGTACCAGTCACCTACAATGTACATTTTGCATCACTTAGCTGCATTCAATTATGTGGATATAGAAGTACTTGTCATTTACAGCCTCATAGCAAGCATTAGCATGTAGGTGTACGCGTAACATTTGTTTTTAATTAATTAATTTATTTATTTATTTTTGGCTGTGTTGGGTCTTCATCGCTGCGCACAGGGTTTCTCTGGTTGCGGTGAGCGGGGGCTATTCTTCGTTGTGGTGCACAGGCTCTAGGTGTGCGGGCTTCAGTAGTTGCGGCACATGGGCTCAGTAGTTGTGGCACACTGGCTCAGTAGTTGTGGCTCGTGGGCTCTAGAGCGCAGGCTCAGTAGTAGTGGCACGTGGGCTTAGTTGCTCCACCGCATGTGGGATCTTCCCGGACCAGAAATCGAACCTGTGTCCCCTGCATTGGCAGGTGGATTCTTAACCACTGCGCCACCAGGGAAGTCCCTGAGTAGCATTTTTAAATTATAGGATATATGGACAGAACTACATAAAACTTATGAGTACATTTTAAGAAATGATTCTAAGGTGAAAATCTGTAAAATCATTGCTAGGTCAAGAAATAGAACATTTTTGGAAAAACGTGGAATGCTTTATGAGTTTGCATGCATACTTGGGCAGAGTCTGTGCTCTCTTCTCTGGATCACTGCAACTGCAGATCATGAACTTCCCAGCCTTGTACGTTTTTAGTGTCGTTCACGACTACTATGTCTCGCTTGGATTTTCCACTGTTACTCAAAATACTTTGACTTTGCACTTCCATCACAGCTTTGCTAGGGAAACCTTTTTCCCCCACTCAAACACTGGATTATCTTGTTTGGCTAATACATCTCCTGGAGAATTTCCTTTCAACCAGTGCCACTCAAATTAGGGTCCATCAGTGCTGAGCTGTAAGCTGTTAGTTACTGGCCTGCTATGAAATTGAGTGCAGAGATTAAGAGTAAGCTCTTAGAATATTTATGGCAATTTGTCAAAGAAATTTTATGACTCTTGAATCTAGTAATAAAAAAAAATGGGCCTTGTATTTTGTATGCCATTTTTATTTCATTTTTCTAGAAATGCATTTTTATACTATTTTACAGAAGTATATATCCATGAAAAATTGGATGTAAAACAAAATGAAACAAGCAAAAAGCTGGCCCTTCACCAGGACAGTTTGGGAAGCACAGCTATAAAGAGACAGAAATTGCTTGCAAAATGCTTTTCACTTGGTGGGTCTTGTGAGAAATAGGCACCTTGGACATCTAAAATTCTCCAGTTAGGACAATGGGAATTTTCCAATCTGAGCAGAAGACCTTGGCATTCAAACCATGTCCTTTTGAAGACTCAGCTTCCAGAAAAAATGGACTGTTGTATTTGTTTCTACCAGTGTCTTCTCTGCCTCATGACCACTGACCCTTGTGGTGAAGAAATGCAAGATGTACAAGATTGCATTGATGTATAAATAGACACACTAGTCCCAGCACTGTTTTTATAAGCAAACATATTAAAGATACATCAACACCAAAGAACAAGGAATTAGTATACTAAATCATGGTGCATACAAGGGTGGCACACCTTCAGTCGTTCAACATGCTTGTGGTAAAATCATCATTATTTGGCATGAATACGTACTGTTGTGCTAGGGAAAAAAATAAGGTACAAAGAAATATATTTAGTATGACAAATTTTAGTAAAGGAAACATATATAGAGAGACACATACATAAAATTGTTCTCAATAATTATCCTTCGGGGGTAGGGTAATTTGTTATTTTTCCTTTATTTTTTTCCGTTTTTTTTTTCAAATATTTTTTTTTTTTTTTTTTTTTTTTCGTTTTAGCTTAAAGTGTTTGAAAGAAATTGGGTGGGTAGAGCAGCAAAGGAAGTTTTTAATGAAAGTAATGGGAGAAAGATCAGAAGTCAGGTAGTCTAAGACGCAGATGTAATGAAGGCAAAGCATGGGGGAGACTGAATGGAGAAGAGGAAAATAATCTACACAATGACACCAGAATTTGGGAAGCTGTCTAAAAAAAAAAAAACAGATGACTAGGCTCCACCTCAGACCAGATGAGTCAGTATTTTGGAAGGACAGGCAGGCATTAATGGTTTTAACATCTTCCCAGGTGATTCCAATGTGCCACCAGGTTTCCGAGCCATTAGGGTCAATGCCAGTTCACCAATTCCACCAAATTCGTCTTTGGTGGCTGGCTGTCTTTCAGGAATAAGAAGGCTCATTATTCCAAAGCGCAGGCTAAGACTAGAAATAAGGGATTTCTCCCTTCACAAAAGCATTTTCTCCCCTCAGCACTGGTGCCCTAAGGCTGAGGATTATTTGTGTGTGTGATTACAAGTTTTGGAAACACCAGTTGAAATAATCTCAGCATTCTGCGTATTAAAAGCTAATTCTTTAATGAGATAAAGCTATGATCTGGAAGTTGAATGGAATGATTGCTTTGGGGGTCCGCAGAGCTGCATCTAAGTCAGTCCTCCTGGAAACGTTAATTAGCACCAAACAAAGAACAACGGAGGATGTTTGCTTTCTTCCTTGGAGACCAAGATCGGGACAAGTCATTTTGCATGTGAGCAGAATGTGGAAATGGCCAAGAGATTTAAATACGGAATTTTAATAGGTTTCGTCCCACTGGGGGAGACACTTTTGATTGTCTAGGACCTATACCAATTATCATGATTCTCCCTACTGGTCGACCATAATTTTAATAACTAATCAAACACAGCCTGTGGGTTCTGTGAAATGCCACATATGAACAAGCACTTTTGCTAGTTACAAAGCTGCTACTTGCTACCTGACCTTTTTCCAATTTCTGCAACTACTTATCCACACTCCAGCCACACGTTTAAATGCTCAGTGTTGAATTGGTCCTTATTGATCCTAGGCTGCTACCTGTTTGGGCTGAGAGATGACCTTCTGTGGGCATCTAGGGAGGCCTGCCCTGCTGTGAGCAGAATTCCAAAAGAAGCTTGGTTGAAAATTCAACGCAGATCTAAAAAAAGTGGCTAGTGAAGGTTCATGCAGTGGATGGAGATTCAGTAAGTCCCAGGCAGTGGTCTAGACCCAAACAAGTGACTAACACAACAGGGGTGACCGATGAGCTAGCAGGAGGTAGTGAGAGCGACTAGATAGAAACAGGCACCCTAGGCTCCCAGCTTTAGTCCCGCCTCACTCCTCAGCTTGTAACTTCAGTGTTTGCAGCGTAGGCTGAAAACCTCATTAAAATCCTGTTCGCGGGCTTCCCTGGTGGCGCAGTGCTTGAGAGTCCGCCTGCCGATGCAGGAGACGCGGGTTCGTGCCCCGTTTCGGGAAGATCCCACATGCCGCGGAGCGGCTGGGCCCGTGAGCCATGGCCACTGAGCCTGCGCGTCCGGAGCCTGTGCTCCGCAAATGGGAGAGGCCACAACAGTGAGAGGCCCGCATAACGCAAAAAAAAAAAAAAAAAAAAATCCTGTTCGCTTCTCCTGTTCCATGATTCGGCATTTGCATCCTTGATTCTACACCGCTGCTTCTAAAACTTTCATGCGCTTTCCAGTCACCTAGGGGTTTTGTTAAAATGCAGGCTGTGGATAGGTCAGGAGGTCTTGCATGGGGCCTGAGATCTGAATTTCTAACAAGCTCCCAGGTGATGCCCGTACTGTGGTGTCAAACCATGCCAGGAGTAGCGAGGCCCCAGCAATGGTTCTCAAATATGAGTTTGCATCCGAACTACCTGACAGGTTTGTTAAAACTCAGGCTGCTGGATCCTACCTCCAGAGTTTGTGATTCAGCAGTCTGGGGCAAGGCTGGGAATTTGCATTTTTTAAGGGGTTCCCAAATGATACTGATGTTTGGGATCCACACGTTGAGAACAACAGCCTTAACCGAGACTGCTCGCAGCTGAACTCAGCTGTGACTGAAGGATAGGTTGCCGCCCCTTCCCCAGAACGTGTGCTGGTCCCTCCTCTTTTAGCATTTTCAGGGTGGCCGATGGAAAGGTAATGATCTTCTTACTGTTCAGCCATCTGTAATGGAGAAAGAAAAAGAAGTCCTCTCAACCTTTTAGACACTGAAATGCTATAGCAATAGGGAAGAAAACGAAAACAGAACAAAGCATGCAACCACTCTGCTCAGAGCCTGAATGAAAATACTGACAGATGGCATGTCTCTAGCTACCATCCTCTCTCAGTCTGTGCCATCGGTGCCAACTCTACAATCATCCTACGCCCACTTGTACCTGCCTGCAGGTGCACAGTAAAGATCATGGCTTTGTTACCTACCGTCACAGGGCTTAAAGAGACGGGACTCAAGGGTCCTGTCCTCTCATCTTTTGCAGGCATCAGAATCCCCTGGAGGGCTGTTAAAGCACAGATTGTTGGTTTGGCGTGCGGACCGAGAGCTTGTATTTCTACAAAGTTCCCAGATGTTACTAAAGCTGCTGGTCTCTGACCACACTTGGAGAACCGCTGTTTTAAGGGATCAAATTAAAGGACACCCTGTTTTACTTGCTTACATTGTCCATGAATTAAGAAAAGACAGGGAAGGAAGCTAGAATGTTACTTTTGCTGATGAAGCTGATATTGGAGGATATGACATAGGGGTAAGTCAACTATGGCTTTCTTAAGGCTGAGCCCCAGAATTAGACAGATGTGTGCACCCATTCACAGGCAGTGCTACACTCCACAAGCATCCCCTGATGGGGACCTGCCCCGGATAACTGGTCGTGTGGAGAAGCAGAGTGGAATGCAGGTTCCCTGCAGGCAGCTAGCTCCTGAAGAAGAGGAGAGGAGAGAAGGTCAGAGGTAAGCCAGCTAAGTGCCATCTATCAGGTAAATCAGTCTTCACTCCCAAAGAAAGCAGGAAATGAAGAAATGGAAAGGAACCAGGAATGATGAGCTAATGGCTATCCTTCCTCTGGAAACAGAAGTGGGCAATTAATTGGTAGCCCCACGAAAAGGACAGTAAGTCTTAAGCTTGCCAACACACTCTCACCTCAAATACCAGGCTAACATTCCCTCTACCATGAGCAACTAATTAAATGATTAAATTGAGTTCAAATTCTGTCCTACCTTAGGCTAGTTAGGTAACCTCTCTGAGCCTCAGTTTTACATGTACGTGATGGAGAAAATAAATCAAGTCTTCAAAGATGATCATGAGACATAAGATATCACTTTCTATCTTATAGGGACTCTCTTTTTAACAATTTTCCTTCTCTTCCTTCCTTTTTAATCTCTTAGCCTTGTGACTTAACACAATGAAATATTTTGTATTGTACTTGACCTTGAAGAACTTGTAACCTTGAGGAAAAGATTTTTTTAAAGTCTTGAGAAAAAGATTGAAAATGTTAAATACAGTACAAGGCAATGTATAGATGGGCTAAAAAATTATTATGAGGACTACAGGAAGTAATACATGAAATGATTAATGGAACACTTAGCGCATAGTAGTTTCTCAGTTTAAGATTTTAAAAAATATATATGGTTCAGAGTATAGAATGGGGAAGGATCTAGAGCTGCCCTGTAGTGGTTCCACTGGAGCATCGTGAGTTTGTTTGGCTCCAGGAGGAGAGACAGGTTGTTAATAGCAGGAGAGGGGAAGGACATTTTAGGGATGGAGAAGAACCTGGGCAGAGGCTTAGCACAGAGGTTTAAGGACCAGTGAGACAGGTGGCCAGACTGGGATGGGTGCTCATTTGTGCTGCTCACAGCCAGTTCCAGTCCTGAGCCAATCACCAGACTTAACAGGTCTCCAGCTCGAGTCTTTTATATCCATTGCCCGTTCAGGTGGCCAGCACCAAGAGCACAAGTAGCAGTAATCTCTCTGCCTTTTATGTATAATGGCTCAAGTGATTTGAATGTCAGGGCAATTCTCAAAATCTGGAGAGCAAGCAGTCCATTCTCGGCTTGAGCATACTTATTTTTCTTTCTTTAAATCATTGATTCTCAACCTCGGCTGCACAGGAAAATCACCCAGGAGCATTCAAGATAGTAGAAATCCCTGGGTTCCGCTCCAAATCAATGAAATTCAAATCTCAGAGGGTGGAGCCCGGCATCTCTATTCTTTTAAAAAGCTCCCTAGATGATTCAAATTTGCTGCCTGGGTTGGGAAAGTCAGCTTGGGGCCAAGGTAGCCTGCTCCCTTGTATAGAGATGGCATTTCTCTCATCAGTTTTTCTCAGGACTGATTTTGAAGCAATTAACCAGGCTGTCAGTATCCTACTGATAAGAACCCTAGCTTTATGGGATTATGAAATAAAATTACAATTGAAAGCGTGTTTTTCAAATATAAACTAGGATTCTGATTTGAGTGCAAAATAAATGGTCCAGTAAACAAAGTGACTGTATTTAAATCAATGGTTAAATTTCGTGTTAGTAAATTTTACAACTTATTTTGCAAAAAAGAGATTGGGTATACAGGAAAAACTTAAAAACATCCATGTGACTCTTTGAGTTTGAATTAGGTCATTTAATGCAGATTTATCTTTTTTTAAATGTGAAATAGCTCACTAATTGAATGTTTTTGCTGCTAAAGTGTTAACATTGTTTAATAAATATATTGGAGAAATCTTATTTGAGTTAGCAGGACTGGGAAATGAATCTGTATTAGTGTCCAGACTCTCCTCTTCCATTCATTCACTCATTTACTCATTCATTCATTCCACAAATACTGATTGAATCCCCTCCTCTGGGTACCTAACAGTGGACTAGGAAATGGTCTCAATATTTGTGATTTGGTTTCTGACATCTTGGCACTTAAAATCTAATGGAAGAAAGACTATAAATAAGGAAACAAATGATGGGTCCTAGTAAGTGCAATGAAGTAAACAAACAAAATTTAGTGACTGGAGAAAACTGTGTTGGGGGAGGGGAGTCCCTAGTATGATATAATCGCAAGGTCGTCTCCACCCTGCTGAGCCAAGATGGCAGGATGACGGTGGAGCCAATGGTCAGACAAAGGGGAGCTGCGTGGCAGAGGGTGACAAGGCAAGGAAGAACGCAGGATGTTCAAGAAGAAATACATGTCCCAAACATGCGTTCAGTATTCTTCCTTTCATTTTCCAACTGTATTCTTTATGTCTGTTGTGTGCCCTTTTTCTCCCTTTTAGCATTGATTGAAGTTAATATTTATTGAGTGTTTCCCATGTGGCAGGAGTTAAGATAGGTTGTGAGGATGCAAGGAAGAAAGGGAAAAAAAAAATTGGTAGGAAGAAGATTTATGATCTAAAAGAGGCATTACACACACAGTACGAAGGTACGTTGGTTCAGAAAAAGGCAAAGGAAGGCGTCTATCATAATTAGGCAGGCACTCATCCATGAGTAGCGCCTTGGAGACTCTGGGGAATCACAGTCATGATCCAAGGTGGTTTGGTTGGCAACAGTTGGAGTCGAAGGGGAGAAGCACATGCATTTCAATAGACAAAAGGTGTTTACACCTAGTAAGAATACTGGACAACAAACTCGGTTCAGCTCTCCATATGTGTCGTCACCCAATATGAGTGCTTATAAAATAGTTCACAGTCAAGAGGGATTTCATAGTGGCTGCATGTTAGAGTAACCTGGGGAGCTTCATCAAAGCCCTGGGGCTAAGCTCCACCACAGACAAATAAATCTGAATTTCTATGGGGTTGGGCCAGGGAAGAGCCTGGCTATTGGGAACACATTTAAGAAAGATTATGGGGCTTCCCGGGTGGCGCAGTGGCTGAGAGTCCGCCTGCCGATGCAGGGGACGCGGGTTTGTGCCCCGGTCCGGGAGGATCCCACGTGCCGCGGAGCGGCTGGGCTCGTGAGCCATGGCCGCTGAGCCTGCGCGTCCGGAGCCTGTGCTCCGCAACGGGAGAGGCCGCGGCAGCGAGAGGCCCGCGTACCGCAAAAAAAAAAAAAAAGGGCCGCGTACCCAAAAAAAAAAAAAAAAAAAAAAGAAAAGAAAGATTATGAATCACCATCCCATCCCAGCCCCTCACAGGGCTTCTGTCTTCCTAAAGTGACAACCCACTATGTCAATACGGCGAGAACACAAGGTCTCCAACAAGCTCTGTTTTCCTTACCTCCTTCCAGCTCTGTCAGACGTTCAGAAATTTCTAAGCATATTCTCTTGAAGTCATTTTCCTCACCTGAAACACCATCTTTCTTCCTGACTGGAAGAAAATTCTACTCATTCTTTAAGAATCACTTCAAATATTATCTCTCAAATGAAACATTTATTCATACTCCTAGGAAAAATTAATTATTCCTTGGCAAACAGTATGAGGAAAGTTCTATTGAAGTACCTCTCATGCTGGTCATCAGGTGCTGAGTTTACATTTCAAATTGCAAACTTCTCAAGGGCTTAGTCTTATTAAAATGCATAGCTCCTAGCCTGGTATCTACAGTATATTAAGTTGTGACTACATGGAGGAGGGAAGGAGGGGGGATAGGAGGGAAGATGAACACAAGTAAATAAGACTGAATAAACTACTTTGCACACCTGCGTGTCTTTGACAGCCAGAAGTGTTCAAGTACCAGGGACTTCAGAGAAATGGTATAAAAAGGGAAAATAGGCATGCTAGAGAGACTTTACTAATACGAGTGTTTCCAACATTTTTAACTTATCGCTTGAGCTTTTTAGATTTAGAATACTTTCTTCAAATAGATTCCTATTAGGTGACCCAAGATATACAGTAGAATCGGGTGGCTTTCAAAGTGTGGTCCCCAGATCCACAGCATCTTGGAACTTGTCAGATAGGCAGATTCTCCCAACCCACCCCAGATCTACTGAATCAGCAAATTTGGGGCTGGGACACAGCGTTCTGATTTTACAAGCTTTTCCAGGCGTTGCTGAGTGTGCTCAGAACCACTGGCATAGATACAAGCGGAGTTAACTTTGGTTGAAACATGGGTGGTCAGTACATGACAACCCATGACAGCCCCCATGCCCTATCCAGGCCACACACAACCTAAGTACAGTTCGGTGTGGACCCTGTGCTTAGAGTCCCTAGGTTCTCACAGAATAAAACCTAACAAGCTGACCTCAAAGGTTTGGGTGCCCTACTGTGTTAAATACAACTCTCAGTGTTGCCTGATTCAAGAGTTCCCATGGGTCTCTGCATGTGTACTTCAAAAGGAGTTATTTCAATTGATTAGTTTTAGATCCAGAGTTTTGCCATTTCACACAACTGCATATATAATAATTCCCAGAACTTTTGCCTGAAAAAATCAGGTAAAGCAGTTACCAGTTGGGTGTGTGCAACCGGTTCAATCCTGTACACTTTCTACCAAACAATTTCTTCATAGCATCGTAACCTTCAAGACTGGCTACTCACACTTCTGCAGCTGCTATTGACATAGCCTATTATGCTGAACAGAACCCCCAGCTACCATTCTGATAAATCACATATGAGACAGTTGAAATCCTTACTGAGAAGCAGTCTAATCTGAGAGCTTTTTTTCTCCTCTACATAAGAATCCATAGCTGTGTCAGTTTAGCTTCCCTCCTCATTACATAGCCTCTGAGTAAGTTATATAGTAATGATAAATGATAAATCAGATGGCCAGGCCAATATTACTCATGACATTTTTTTTTTTTTTTTTGGTACGCAGGCCTCTCACTGTTGTGGCCTCTCCCGTTGCGGAGCAGAGGCTCTGGGACGCGCAGGCTCAGCGGCCATGGCTCACGGGCCCAGCCGCTCCGCGGCACGTGGGATCTTCCCGGATCGGGGCACAAACCCGTGTCCCC
>NW_006773409.1:110123-177506 GCF_000442215.2 Lipotes vexillifer | reverse complement strand
CCCGCATCCCCTGCATCGGCAGGCGGACTCTCAACCACTGCGCCACCAGGGAAGCCCACTCATGACATTTTAATAGTATTAATCTGGGATAGCTTTTAATTGTTCATTTTACAGTCTTTAATGCTAAGAATATATAGATGTTTCCATTATTCTAATTGTATTTCAGATAAATGTATGGGCTCACATTTTCCCTCCAACCCTGTAAAAAAAAAAGCCTAAATTAGAGATGTCTCTATGCATGAAAAATGGATTATTTTATAGCAAAACCTTGATTAATCACACTGGAAAATAGCAGGAACCTCAACTAACTGTACATTGTCTGCACTTTGCTTGTCAGAAAATGACATCAAGGATAGAAAAATAAAGTGTCATCATGAAATTTTTTAAAAAAATCAAAAAACATTCAAAGCAACTCCTATGCCTTTCATATCTGTATTCTAGTTAAGTGAAAACTGATGTTCAGATAACCTTGTGGTCCAGTAAGATTTTGAGTTATAAAACAAAAAGTCAATTATTTTCAAAGACTCCATGTGCAGGACAAGAATGGACTAATGCATTTTCAAAGGATTTTCACCAGGACTGTTGAGACAAATTGGGTTCATTTTGAAGTTATATCGAAAAGACTACTTTCCAAGTGCTCTACGTCATCTACTTTTATTACAGTAACTGCACCTATTGATCATATTTAGGAGAAAGAGGAAGTCGCCCAGAAGTGTGAAATTTCCAGATAATTGATGCTTTCCATATGAAGTACCAAAACATCTGTATATTAACCATTTTGGTTGTGGTCAAACTGTTTGTAGTCTGATTAAACAGGACACAGTGACATTCTTTAGATATTCCTGACGGCATTGATAGCATTCAAAAGAGCACAGTTAATATTGTGGTAACCAGGTTATAAAACATTCTTATCCTCAGGCAGTAAAACTCAGTATATTTCTTTGTCTCGGCACTAAATAGTCCCAGACTAGTTGTATGTAAATCTTGGGGGAAAAAACAAAAAAACAAAAAAAACACACACACATGGAAAACCCTTTAGTTTTCTCTTTTCTTCCTGCTATCTCTGAGTGCCACTAGGGTTGGGAGCAAGATTTTCTACAAAGTTATTTGAGCCCTAGCAAGAAAGTGGCTCTGCCTGTCCTACTTCACAACGAGAAGGTTGTGAGGACGAGGCAAGTAGTTTGGACCAGAAAAGCAGAGCAGAGTTATAAGTGTTAACGTAGCAGTAGGTCAGAGGCCAGGGAAATGAGTTGAGGTCGAGAGTGCAAAATGAGATCTCTGAAGGCTGGGAAGGGGTTTCCCTGGTGGCGCAGTGGTTGAGAGTCCGCCTGCCGATGCAGGGGACGCGGGTTCGTGTCCCGGTCCGCGAGGATCCCACGTGCCACGGAGCGGCTGGGCCCGTGAGCCATGGCCGCTGAGTCTGCGCTCCGCAACGGGAGAGGCCACAACAGTGAGAGGCCCGCGTACCACAAAGAAAAAAATAATAATAATAAAAATAAAAGGCTGGGAAATTAACACCTGGGAAATCGCCAAGAATTGGAGGGTCAGGACAAAATACAAAGTCAAAGTGCCAGGCAAAATAGTTAGCAATTAGGAGATTTATGGAAATGGAAGCAGATGGAAGATTTTGAAAAGGAGAAACAATATTTGGAACCAAACATAAAGAAGGGACACCAACAGAGAGGCACTTGATATATCTTAGCTTCAACATTCATTATTTTTAAATCATGCACCCACCCACTTCTCACCATCTGCACCACCACACCCCTAACCTGAGCTATGTATTGATATCTCTTCCATAAACTCTACTGCTATCCAAATCTCTCTAGCTGGTCTCCCCATGCAGGAGATGCTGTTGTTGGCTCAGCCAGATCCTCTTTACCGGGCGTTTGTGTCCACCCCCAACAGCTGTGAGCATCTGCAATGCATCCTTACCCTAAGAATGGTCCTCAGCATGTAGGGAAATGCCTGGGCAAGGGCGCCTCCCCTCTGAATGTAACCTGCAGCCAATGTCTAAGTGATACATACAAGAGGCCAGCTCCCTTGCCTTGAGGTGAGATAAAGCTGTGATGCTATGCACGCTCCAGAGTTTCCTGTGGGATCACGTGT
This sequence comes from Lipotes vexillifer, assembly GCF_000442215.2. Classification (NCBI taxonomy): domain Eukaryota; kingdom Metazoa; phylum Chordata; class Mammalia; order Artiodactyla; family Lipotidae; genus Lipotes; species Lipotes vexillifer. The sequence continues at coordinate 175,397 of NW_006773409.1, read as the reverse complement.
TCGTTGAGTTTCTAATCTGGCAGTATTCCAGTTTCCTCGGTTCCTAACAGGTTTTCTTCCGGGTTCTCCCCCACTTACACAAGTCCCTCTTCCTCAGGCCCTGCTTCTGGGAAACCTGATGTGAGAGATACACTGACAGCACAAGTAAATATGTGTAGCTGTTTAACTTGGGATAATGACATGATTTGCCAGAATTGTATTTTTAATTTCATTCTGGAGAGAAATTTCATATCATTAAAATGAGTGAAATTTGTATTAAAAAGGACAAAAGAACACAACCCAACTTCTGACTTCATAGAGATGGACTATTACCTTGTTTCCTACTGGATGTATTTGGAAAACGTGTGAGGAACTCGGAAAATGAACAAATACATAAAACTGACGAAACGAAGATATTTGGGGGACAGTTTATTTTAAGAAGTAGAGCAGGGGAACTAACAATTCTCGTTGGCTACTTTGACTTAATTGGGTATTCACATGCATAAGAAAGTTGTCACAATATTTCCCCCTTTTTTGGTTATTTTCCTCATGTTACAGCTGAAAACATTGAGGCTCATATGACCTAAGAAGCTTGCTGAAGATAATTTAACTCGTATGTCTTTAAGTTGTGTTTTGAACAAACATATCTGATTCCAAGCCTTTTTTTCCAGTCTTCCACCAATGTATAACAAAGGGCATTCTAAGGAGCATTAATTGGGCAAAAGAACCCAAAACCAAAAGCAAAACCAAAAACAAAAAAGGAGGATGGATAGTTTTACCGATTTAAGTGGATTTGGCAAATACTACATATTACAGACCTGGTGGGAGACAGTTTTCCCTGAATCGCTCATGTTCTTAGACAGTCTTCTGAGCAAAAGCATTTTAAGAATTTAAGAATGTAAATTGAAGAATGTTTGTATAAGGAGACATGCCGGGATAGTAAAGTAGAAATGCTTCCCTCCACTCCCTGGAGAGATTCGCTTGTATTCCTGGGTAATAAAGATAATGCCTCTCTCTGTAGGGGAGATAGATGGGTTTGCCAACAGCCTTCTTAAAGACGGGATTTCCTAAGCTTGGTGTTCCTCAGATGTGACACAGATTCCTGGGCCCTCCATCTATCCATCACCCCATGGGACCTCAGAGGCCAGGGGAGCTAAGGAAAGCATGGAGATCGTGTGCCTGCTGTTAGGCGGATACTAAACTGTCTAATCCATTTGAGCTGATTGTTTCCTTACTCACCAAGTCTGTGGACGTCTGGAAGCCCACCTAGCAGTTTCCCACCAGGCTGCTGCTTAGGAACTGCTTTACCACTTGACAGTCCCCCTGCTCGGAATTCAGAACTCAAAGAAAAGGGTTCTAAGAAGTCTAATAGGGAGACACATTCTATTTTACCTAATTGGACTAGTTTTCCTCTCTCTCACGTTGGCATGGGATGCAGCCCCACAGTGGCAGAAAGGCAGTTAGCAGAGCTGGTGTCAGGCTCAGGAACAGCACAGTGCTACCTGCTACTTTCTCTGTCTCCCTTGAAGGTTGATTCTCCCCTTTCCAAGCACAAACACAATTCTCGAGGCAGATGCTACGCCTCCTCTGTCACTGCTTTTATTTGCTTTTCTCGTTATCAACCACCTTCCTAGCCTTAATTACATGGCTTGGCACACTCTTGAAGTAAGGATAACTTCGTAACAGAGATTTTCTCCTCTTAACCAGCAGCTCTGGAGAAACCTCTAAACATTAGATCAAGACTCCACCTGCATGTTTCTGCTGCTGCATCTTTTCTCCTGCTTACTCTAATTGCTATGCAGTACTAGCTAACCTCTAAAAGAAAATTTAACTTTCTCCCCTTCCTGTTGCATTCCTCAGTATCATGGTGTAAACAGCTAACAGGCAGAAATAATGTGATGTGAACTCTTCTCAAAGCCCATCTGAGAATTCTGCAAGAGGAACTACCAAGTAATAAAAAAGTACTCAGCTGGAAATACACATTGGAAAAATAAATGGGAAGATGGCTTTAAATGCTTTTGAGTGAGATCCCAAGGAATATAAAAGGAAGCAGAATAAAGAAAATGATAAACAAAACTTTCAGGACTGACTCAATAAATAGCTCTTAAAATAGCTGTGCGTTTCCCTCCTAACACCCAGCAGGCTGCCAATAACCAGACAGACAAATCGAACAATTAGATGCTATGCGGCAGCATCAGAATAGGTCCATAACATAGCATTCTGAGTGGAGCCTTAACTGGAGTGTTAACCTTAACCTTAACGAGCCTTAAATCAGCCTTGTCTGAATAAAAATGGTACCAGGCGCAAGAGCTTATTTCTGACCTGGGTAGAATAGTTGAAGAACTCTGTGAAACGTATTCCTTGATTGAGCATCTCTGATGTCCAGTGGTCTGACGTATACTGGGGATGCCGAGAGGTGAGACATAGACTTTTCCAAAATCTAGAGAAGGAAACAGATGAGTAAAATAGTTAGTAAAATACTGTTTGGTAAGGGTTATGAAAACAATATATGTGTGCTATTGGGAGATAGGGAGAAAGGCACTTCACCCAGATATGGGGTTATATGAAGGGGCTGAGTTCTGATGTGAACCTTTCTGGATTAGGAGAAACTTTCCAGGTAAAAAAAAAAATCAGAGAACAGAGAGTATAGGAAGATGTAGTGGTAAATTCAAGGGCATCAGGCTCTGAAAGGGCTGGTGCTTTTTGTGATACTGTGGGCCGATCTGACTGGAGTGTTGAAAACATATGAGGACAGATTGAGAAATGAATCTGGAGATCGGGAAGAGGCAAAATCATGAAAGATCTTTTTGTGTGATGCTAAGGGACTTGGATTTCATCGTGAGGGTGAAGAAGAAACCACTGACATGATTTAGAGTCAGGCAGTAAGGTATCACTCTTTTTTTCTCTTTTGGCCTTCAGGGGGCTCTAACACTGGTTAACTGAATGGCCAATTCAGAATTCACAGGTCAAAGTATGCACTCTGATAAAATAAATTCTAAAGTTGGTTGAATTCTTTTCTGGATGTACTGGTTTCTATATCCTGATCTAATTTAGTTTCTTCTCCGTATTTAAATCATGTTTCTAGAAGTAAAGATCATACTTTTATACTTCACAAATATAAAAAAAAAAAAAAAAAACTAATGTAAGAAGACTGCATGATCAATTATATATGATAATAAGTTCCAATCAGGAGAAATTTGGTAGTGTTAACAAAGTATCCTGAAAACCAAAGAAAGGATTGTGTTTCAGTGGCACATGTATAATGCCTCATATCCCGGTGGCAATGGGAATGGGAAAGAGAAAATGGGTAGCAGGTGCCTAAGTATTTGGCATATGTGAACTCCAGCCTTAGGCAAACTAGTGAATTTCAGCCAGGTTGGAGTATAGCGGCCCTGGAAACTCCTTCCTTCATTCTCCATCTCTTGTAGATTATTCTTTCAGGTGGTCTCATCACTGTCACTTCTCTGATAAGACCTTGGATCCTGGCTGCAATTTGAGTCCAGTGTAATCTTTCCTTTATATCATCTCCACAGACCTCTTTTGCAGAAAGACTTTTTTTTTTTTTTTTTTTTTCGTTATGCGGGCCTCTCACTGTTGTGGCCTCTCCCATTTGCGGAGCACAGGCAAAAACTTTTTTTTTTTTTTTTTTTTTTAGATCTAGAACACTACACAGAGCACATCAGATACGAAAAACTGTTTTGTGAGGATCAAAGGCTTCCTTCTTTATACAATTCCTCTTGGTAAATACTGCTTAAACAGTCACTTGGATGACTCAAACTGTGTTACTAAATGATGTTGCAGTCAACATCAAAAATGGGAAGCATAGTTCATTTAATCTGAGAAACTGCATATTTTCATATTATTTATACCACTGTACTTGACATATCTCACTGTGTTTTTCATTTCCTTGCAACTTCCAGCCTCTTAAATTGCTACTGTTTTTTTTTTATCACGGTTCTATTACATTCGGATTTCTTTCTAGTCGGGTTATTCTGAGGGAAAATAAAACACAGTTTTTATCTGAATTTTACTGGCATTAAGATTCAACCATACAATTAAGAAACTTAAAGTTTGTACCTAGAGAGGAATTAGAATTCTTTCAGACTTTTTATAGAACCGAATCTATACCATTGCTTAAATTTGTCACTCAAATCCTGTGTATAAGATCAGTAAGTTGGAAGTCCTGACATTTCTGTTTATGATGTAAAGGTTTATTTAATTAATGATATTTGTCCCCATGAAGGCCAATAGTGCTTCACTACTACCAAAAGAAATACAAAAAAGATGAATTTATAGTATTTATTTTGCCTTAAAGTCTATTATTGCCACATATGAATACCATTTTGATGTATTAAGAAAGGAAAAGATAGTTAAATAAATCACCAGTTAGACTGAGTAGGAAAGTATTCCAATCTGAAACCTATCAATGAAATACTTTAAGTTTTCGATTTATGTATATAATTCTAGAGAAGAACAGACCTCATTATACTGAATGAATGTACCAAGAATATTGAAAGAAAAAATGCTATCTTCCGTGAACCCGAGGGGTTAGGCTTTTGTAATATAACAAATACCCTGTCTAGACTTCAGAGGTACAATTCTAGCTTTGGAATGAACATGGTTTCAAATTATTTGTCTGTATTGGGTCAGTCATTTCAATCAGGAATCGACAACTCTATATTCAGAAGGTTAGTGGCCTGTATGTAACATGGCACATTTTCAATTTTTTCTCTTGATTTTTATTGTTTCACAGGTAAGCTAACCTCTGAGCATGGGCAGCTTTTAAAAATTATACTTTACAGTTTTAATCTATTTTTACCATATAATGATTTTACTGTTATGGTGAAATAGTGTAGATGTATGTGTTGGTGAGTATGTATAGAACTTTGATATTAAAAACATCATAGCCTCAATTTTTTGAAGGGAACTTTTCTAAGAAAAAGCCATTTGAATGTGATCCTGATACACTCCCAAGAGGTTATGAATTGAGTCATTTAGCTACATTTGTTATTAACTTATTCATTCTTTTGTTCATTCATTGTTATATGCAAAGCACTAGTAAGGGGCAACCAAAAAAAATATGAGGGATGGAGTCAAGGCCATATTCTTTTGAAAGATCCTCCTACTAGAGCTAAAAAGAATCTTAGACCAATTATAACAAACATATATTTTACTGAATTTCTAAAATTTCAAGACAAAAAGGGAATTTTCCAGTAGCGTAAACACACCCACCTTAATAATAATTAGCTAAAACTTAAAAAAATAATAATGTTAAGAAATTTAGAAATCCCAGTTTACTTTGGGGTATTTATGCTATAAGTGCTGAGATTGGGAAACTAACATGGGGGTCTCACTTAAAATGCTGCAGGTGAAACTGAGGCAGCTGCCTTTGGTTCTGACCCTTGAAGAGGGCTCATGTGATCCCAGGTCAGTGCCCTCTGGTTGTAATCACGAGTAGTCCAAATCCTATCTGGAAGAAATCTCCATTTTTGGCTCTCAGGAATCATACAGATTAAATTCAGCCAAATCAGAACTTACAACATAAAGCAAAGTAATAAACATATAAGGTATAAACCACCACAATTGAGAGTCTTCAGAAATAACAAACATACCTAGATTTCCAAGAACTAAACTGAATAATATAGAATATAAAATAATACATATGAAATTGTTAAAGAATAAAAGCTGAACACAGAAATGAACATGGAATAAGACATTATTGTAAAGAATTAAACAGGTTTGGAAAAGACCCAAAGAGAATTCTTAGAAATCATCATCACTGAAATTAAAAACTCTATGATCACTACACACCTATTAGATCAGCTAAAATAAAAGATAGCGATAACACCAAATGCTTGCAAGGATGCAGAGAAGCTGGATTTCTCATATATTTCTGGTGATAATTTAATGCGTTAAGAGCAAGACCACATCAGAGTGACGTATTAGAAGCATCTCTCTGCCCACCACGTAGAGGGTGGATTGAGAGAGGAAAATCTAGAGGACAGACTTAGGAAATCTAATTTGAAGGTTTAAATTAGAGTAGATTAAATGAAAGAGGGGACCATGTGAAGAGGCAGAGGGGTGCGGCCAAATAAAATCCAGGAGACAGAATCAGAAAGACTTGGTTTGGATTAGTGGCTGTTTTGCAGCGGGGGGCGGGCTGCTTGTTACATTTTCATGGCTGAAAATGATTGGCTGATTGTTAAACTGTTGGCAGTTTGAAATCAGCTCTGGTGGAAATATTTACACCAAGAAATACAAAAATGCTCTCTCCCTCTCTCCAAGGGCCAGAGTCCTAGCACACCAGTGGTAGAATGATATTTTAAAAGCCTTATTTTTATTTATATATTTTTAATTGAAGTATAGTTGATTTACAATGTTGTGTTAAACACTGCTCTACAGCAAAGTGATTCAGTTATACATACATACATACATATATATATATATATATATATATATATATATACATTCTTTTTAAGTATATATTCTTTTTCATTATAGTTTGTCATAGCATATTGAATATGGTTCTCTGTGCTATACAGTAGGACATTCTATATATAAAAGATTACATCTTCTAACCCCTGCCTCCCAGTCCATCCTTCCCCCAATTCTCTCCCCCTTGGCAACCACCAGTCTGTTCTCCATGTCCATGATTCTGTTTCTCTTTCATAGTTAGGGTCATTTGTGCCATATTTTAGATTTCACATATAAGTGATACCATATGGTATTTGTCTTTCTCTTTCTGACTTATTTCACTTAGTATGATAATCTCTAGTTGCGTCCATGTTGCTGCAAATGGCATTATTTCATTCTTTTTTATGGCTGAGGAATATTCCACTTTATATATGTACCACATCTTCTTTATCCATTCCTCTGTTGGTGGACATGTAGATTTTTTCCATGTCTTGGCTATTGTGAATAGTGCTGCTATGAACACAGGGGTACATGTATCTTTTTGAATTATAGTTTGGTCTGGATATATGCCCAGGAGTGGGATTGCTGGATTGTATGGTAATTCTATTTTTAGTTTTCTGAGGAACCTCCATACTGTTTTCCACAGTGGCTTCACCAACTTACATTCCCACCAACAGTGTAGCAGCGTTCCCCAAAAGCCTTATCTTTTAAACAGGGAAATTAATTTCATTGCTCATCCCTTCATAAAGTTGTTTTAAGGCTCAAGATGAAAAGGAGGTATTATGCATGAAGAAGCGTGGTGGGCGCAAGTCGCTAAACTTTGTTATGATGCTTTTGCAGTCAGAGAAAATTAGTATTACTAGTAGGATCCTGTGAACAGAACATAGGTCAAATTTTATGTCACTAATAATTTTCAGTAGCTCAAATGTGTTCTCATTACTAGAGTATAATTTATTTGGATAATTACCAATAGAAATATAAATACCTGTGTAAAAGAACATGTTTCCTCACACGTAAATATATGCATCTGCATGCACACACACACATGCACACAGAGGGTTAAGGAAACTTACAAACTTCTCTTGATCTTCTAACTTTACATTCAATCAAGAGATTGGAAAAGAGACACAGACTGAGATTAAAATGCTGGTGTTTTTCTGATGAGCTGGTTGGGAAATAAGACTTTAGATCTTCAGTGTAATGAGTTAGCTCACTCTACCCCTGAATTCGACCAAAACAGCCACCTGATCTCAATGGTAGGTGATGCTGGAAAACTACAGTCCTCCCTAAGAGGAGGGAAGCCTACCGCCATGCTTAGAGCTCAGTGACCTGTCTGTTCGCAATCCGGTTCTAAAAGGCAGAGTGCAAAAATATCAAAACGCTCAAGCCAGGTTCCTTCCACCAATGTCAGCAAATCCTCTGGGGAGAAGTGAGTGAGAGGGAAGAGAGGAAAGGAGCCTGAGTGACTCAGGTACAGTGGTTTTAGTTGAGGGAATCTCCACTCCTAGGAGGTTCTCCCATAGTAGAGAAAGGGGGGATTTAGATTATGGAAGGAAAAAAATCCCAACAATATTATTGTATGACAATTTTATTTTTAGGGGTGACATTATATTTTGAACTAGGATAGGAATGTACATACATGCTAGGGGTAATGATTCATGTTGGTAAGAGTATGGATTGATCCCAACTTTTGCAAAAGAAAAATAGCTGTATATTTAAAAACCAAAACATGCTTTCCCCTTAATTTAGTGACTTCACGTAAAGGAGTTTTATATTTAAATAGCAAATACACACTAAAGAAAGACATAGTACTTGCAAGTTTGTGTAACTGAGAGAGGGAGAGAGAGTCCACAGACTATAAAAGATAGGAAAATTGCTTAGGTAAAGTTTAACTTTGGCCTTGAATAGCAGTGCTATTCTTCTGCTCTGAATTTCTTTTATAACCTGGGTCATGTTTATAGAAATTTTGCTGTTTTTCTTCCACCTGTAGATCATTTTTCTACAAGGAATAATCAGGGTTTCCAGGAACTACTCACATATTCAAAAGATCTGAAAAAAAAGTTCTGTCTCAGCATTGTCTCCTTGATAGGATTTAGCAAGAAATAGTTATAAAATCAAACGAAAAAAAAAAGACTGCAAAGGGGAAAATGTTTTAGTGTCAGTTATGTTAGAGAACTTTGGACATCGATGTTGTTTGATTTATGTAGTCTTCTAAACACCCACGATGTTGTGATTATGGCTGGTAAGTGTCATTCTTCAGAGCTAATTCATTTAGAATATGTTGAGAAAAAAAATCTGTGAGCAGCAATAACTGAAGAAAATTGAATTCTTGAACTTTTGTCAGAGAACTGGCTCCGGTTGTCTTAGATGTTAACCAAGAGGAAGCTGACATCCTGAACTTGTTGCAGTGAAGACTTAGGTTGTGCAGGACATTAGTCCAACTGCAGGGGTGTGCAGAATGGCTGATCCATGCCATGCTCAGGTAGGCATCAGTCCCTCCTCAGAAGTAAGTCCTTCCTCACCTGGACTAAGCCTCCTGAATACCCTTCATTGTCTTGTCTGTCAGGTTCATTGTCTGCTTCCTGATTCAGCAGCCAGGGTCACCAGAGAGTTAATCCTCATAAGAATAAATGAGTTAAGAAAGACAAAGTCAATATGTGGCTGCTTCTTCAAAGAATGCAATAGATTTTGTGAAGATAGTATCTTGGATTAAAAAATTTTTTTTTTTTCTGAAAGGATCTCCTTTTATCTTTAGTGATAGCATCCATATGTCAGTAAAGGAAAGGAGACGGCTTCCTAGCACAGGGGAAAAGAAACCCACTTGTTTAATGCCACTTGACCTGAGTTGAACTGGAAATGAGAGCATGTGATTTTTAATCCTTAGAATATTTCCAAGAATTGCATATGTCCATAGACATGCATAATCTTAATCTGATTTAAGGCTAATAAAATATTAAACATTTCTAACTTTTAAAAAATATATAAGTCCCATGGCCTAAGCATACAGCAAGCATCTAAGAAATACTTGTGGTATTTCCAAGGAAGCAGATTACTTCTTATGATACCCTCATCCTCGGGCCACTATAGAAGGCTCAGTGATAGTTACTGAGTAAGATTAACTATTGAAGAAAACTCTTCATCCTAGGGTCTAAATGATTTCTCCTGGTAGAATTTTTTTTCTCCCTAATTCTCACATTATAACAGGATTACGCAAAGTTTCTTTGCTGGGATGTGGAATCATCTTTTAGAGAAGAGGAACATAAAAAAATTTATAGTATGTTACCCCAAATCTTTGTCTCATTTATTATGTTTTCTTTATGTATATACATATCTATCTATCTATCTGTATATTTCACTTAGGCTTTTATCAGACAGAAGAGTTCATGTACCCTGCTGGTAAACAATTATGTCATCCTCATTGACATAATTAGAGGTTTCTAAGAGACAGTACTGGAGGTTTCTCTGTAAATACTGCACTATGTAGATACATTTTACCCCTCTCTGTGTGTGTTTCTTGAGTTTGCCACCTTATTTTCAGTAAAAGCAAGCATTATTGTACTGACTCAATCTCATTTTAAGAGTCAGGCTGGACCACAGCTTTAGGAACATCTCAAGGTGGCTAATCATTAATTGCTTTCCTCATCATTTTTTTAAAAATTAAAAAAAAAGTTTTGGCTCTGCCACACAGCTTGTGGGAATCTTAGTTCCCCGACCATGAATCAAACCCGGGCACCTGCAGTGAAAGCACCAAGTCCTAACCATTGGACTACCAGGGAATTGCCCCCTCATAATTTTTAAGCACCTGTTAGGCTAGATGCTAAAATGCTAGAACCAGGTAGACCCAATGACCTTTCCATTTACGTTCCAAAATGCCAGCATAAACTGAATGTGAGCAAATACCTAAATAATGGAACTTGATTGACCAAAAGTATCAGAACTTTAGGTATGGGATCAATACCTGGGTAAGTTGCTTAAACTCTCTAAGCCTCCATTTTCTTATCTATAAAATGGGACTAACAACACATACCTCATAGGATTCTAGTAATAATTAAATTAGGACATATGCTGAAAGAAGCCAGACAAAAGACTACATACTGTATAATTTCTTCAGGAATGTGACATTCCTGGAAAGGCAAAACCTTAGACACAAATCAGATGGATGATTGCCAATGCCTAGCAGGGCAGATGGGAGGTTGACTAGAAAGGGGACAAGCAAAATCTGGCGGTAATCTATTTGTTGTCTATCTCAATTGTCATGGTGGTTACCCAGCTATACACACTTGTCAAACCTCATCATGGTCTTTTACTTTGTGTAAGTTATAACTCAACAAACCTGATTTTTTTTTTTAATGAACATATGTAATGGGTTTCACACTTAATGCAGGATTGATAAACATTAGTTCTTTCCACACCCTGTCCCTGAAGGAGCTAAGCATAACAGGTCTTAAATTAATGTTCTTTGTCTTGCAAAGTATAATTGGAAACCAAAGCAAGCATTTGCATTCTTAGAACATTTCTAAGGCCTTTGTATTTCCATAAAGAAGCAATGCAGGGGCTTCCCTGGTGGCGCAGTGGTTGAGAGTCCGCCTGCCAATGCAGGGGACACGGGTTCGTGCCCTGGTCTGGGAAGATCCCACATGCCGCGAAGCGGCTGGGCCCGTGGGCCATGGCCGCAGAGCCTGCGCGTCCGGTGATCCGCAACGGGAGAGGCCACAACAGTGAGAGGCCCGCCTACTGCAAAAAAACAAAAACAAACAAACAAAAAAAGAAGCAATGCAGACTCGAGCTCTGATTTTAAGAATTTGAACTTACCAAGGTCCCTTGAAAACGACTACAAAATCCTGGATATAAGATGTACTGAAATCCATATACAGATTACTCATGGAGTGATTCATATGGATACAATCCCAATTTTTTATTGCTTGTTCTTTAAATAGTCATCTGCCAGTGCATCAAAAGAAAAATCAAATAGAAAATTGAACATCCGTAACTCAATGACTAAGAAGCATCAAGTATTTCTATTTATTTATACGTATTCAATCAACACACCCACTGTGGGTCATATTCTGTACCAGGAGCTAGGGATCCAAGGATGATTAAATAGAATTTCTGTCCTCAAGAAGCTCGTACTTAATAATGATCAAGAGACAGGTGTGGTGAAATTCACACTTATGTGAGCCTGAATAGTTTCTAGGCAAGCAAGTGTTCTTCATGCACTGCATTCTATAACCAACCTTTACATAACAGTAAGTGGGACCTTGAGGCTTTGCTTTTATTACCATGTTTGTTAGAGAGCAACATATTTGGACCTCTGATGGCAAAAAAAGAGAGAGTAATCTCAAGGCGTGCTTGCTTATTAGAGAAAGAAATTGAATAAAGAGGCAGGAGGTTTTGGGAGACTGTAATAATCAGATAGTTTTATTTTAAGGAAAGCAAATTTGTACACTAATACCAGCTTAACTTTTTTACAAGAAAATTGAAGAAACTTTTATAAAATGCTGAACATAGTTTTGAAGTTTGGAGAAGAGCTGTGAAGCAAAACATGACTGTTTATCATGATTGTAAATAATGATACATGCTGAGTTCATTGAGATGTTCAGCAATGGGCTGGTAATGAATCAGCAACAGTAATAATCAGTAACATTGGAAAATGTTTAAAATATTGTGGAAGCCCTACAGAGGTTAACTTCTTTTCCTGAAGCTTGAAATTCAATTACTTCTTTGATGTAATGCTAACCTATCTCTTAAATTCATCTCCAATTAATTATGGTCCAGATCCTGTATCAAACTCTTCATAGCATTTAATTTAATTCTGTCTGCAATCCTTTATGAGAGTTATTACTGTTATTCCCATTTCAGGGATGAGAAATCTGAAGCCCAGATAGGTGAAGTGACTTAATTAAAGTGACTCAACCAGTAAGTAGGAGAGATGGAATTTTTTTTTTTTTTTTTTTTTTTTTTTGCGGTATGCGGGCCTCTCACTGTTGTGGCCTCTCCCGTTGCGGAGCACAGGCTCCGGACGCGCAGGCCCAGCGGCCATGGCTCACGGGCCCAGCCGCTCCGTGGCATGTGGGATCTTCCTGGACCGGGGCACGAACCAGTGTCCCCTGCATCGGCAGGCGGACCTTCAACCACTGCGCCACCAGGGAAGCCCGGAGAGATGGAATTTGAACCCAATCAATCTGGGCCCTGATCCTTACCCTTGACTGCATAAGATACAATAATACAAGCACAGATAGAGATATGACTAGAGGGCAGGCACTATATATACATCATCTGGTTTAGTCCTCACATTAACTCTATAATTTATATATTATTATAGTCCCAGTGTTATACATGGAGCAGTTAAAGGCCACAACATGTCCAAAGTATGATCAGTAGTAACTGGCATTTACTAGGAGTATCTGCCTCAGTATTGCTCAAGTTGAAATGTGCCAATGTAAATACCCAAAATTATTTTCCAGCCTTGAAATTCACTAATTTTAAAATTTCTGGTTTCTGTAGCTGGTGGAGGTAGACCTATGTTGGTGCCCAGTTTATAAATGTCCTAAAGCTAAACACAAAAATTCAAGGATCAGAAGTTCTATCCCACTTCTGGGCATCACGTAAATCCTTCCTTCTTTGTATCAGCCTCCCTGTAACATTACTTGAGCTGAGCTTAAACTGGGTGGGTTTCAGCCTGAGGGAAAGTTCTAGCAGGCTGAAAGGGCTTAATAAGTCTTCATTCTCTAAATAAGGTTAGTATGAACTCTTAAAACACATTCCCTTTGAGTATATAGCATCTGTTATTAGAAAGGTGAAGCCAGAGGGCTTCCCTGGTGGCGCAGTGGTTGAGAATCCGCCTGCCGATGCAGGGGACACAGGTTCGTGCCCCGGTCCGGGAAGACCCCACATGCCGCGGAGCGGCTGGGCCCGTGAGCCATGGCCGCTGGGCCTGCGCGTCCGGAGCCTGTGCTCCGCAACGGGAGAGGCCACAACAGTGAGAGGCCCACGTACCGCAAAAAATAAATAAATAAATAAATAGTCCTAGGGAGCGCTGGAGCAGGACCAGAGGCAGCCATTTCTAGCACAGGACAGTACTGCCTATGGAATAGAATTATAGGGCTTGAATATGATCTATTTTTTTTTAACATTAGGAAGTATTTCAAAAAATAGATGAGAATATGGTCATTAGAAACAATACAATTTACCCAATCCCAGAGAGTATGTCCCCTTTGCTTCTGAAGGAAAGAACATCTTAACATATTTTATATGACCTGTATCAATTGTTTTTAATCCAATAATAGCAACTATAGTTATATACTATAAAGTTTATCCAACATTTTATATATAATATGTTATCTTCACAAAATTTTGTGGTAGGAAATACTATACCTACCTTTTAAAAAATTATGTGAAATCTGATCCTTAAAGAGTCTTTTTGGCTACCACAATGTCTCCTATAATTATCACTCTATCTCCTCTCTGAGAACTTAAATTCCTTTTTCAGAACTCACCATGCCCAGAGAGGTTTCTCTACTCACCTGCCTCTCAACTACTCATCATTCTTATATTTTGCACTAACTTTATTTAATTTAAATCATTGAAACTTGAATGTGTTACTTTAAAACTTGGTCTAGTATAATTTAATTATTCAACAAACATTTTTGAACATTTTCCTTTGTATCATAATGAGTAAGACCCAGAAAATACAGTTATTGATTGCTTGTAAACTGAAGCTCTGAAAAGAAAAGGGTTCTGTTTTGTAGCGTTTGCCAGTTTCTGAGGTATACATACTCCCACCATAGATGATTTCAAGCTGACAAAGATTTAATAAATGGCTCACAAAATTCTTGTATATGTAACAGTCAGTTCTCCTGAGCTTTTGCGTGCCAACTCCATCACACTACTGGCAGTGTTATTCAGATCCAGTGCCAGCTCTCAAGGCACTAAGGAAGATAGGCATTCAATTTAAGAAAGTTATATAATGCTGGGTAACGATTGCTGTAATGAAAGTATGTACTAGAAGCAGAGCCATCACAAGGGAAGGAATGATCAGTTATTGCAGGGAGGAAAGTCAGAGAAGTCGTCTTTGAAGATCTGCAACCTTAAGGATGAGTGTGGGTTTTTTTTTTTTGCCCTCTGCATAAGCAGCAAAGATCATTCAAGCAGAGGGAGTAGTGTGCTCAAAGGCAAGGACGTGTGACCTGCATGGAGTGTTTGTTTACCCAGGGTGCAACAGAAAGAGCTGCCAAAAAAAGGAGAGGGGGCTTCCCTGGTGGAGCAGTGGTTGAGAGTCTGCCTGCTGATGCAGGGGACACGGGTTCGTGCCCTGGTCTGGGAAGATCCCATGTGCCGCGGAGCAGCTGGGCCCGTGAGCCATGGACGCTGAGCCTGCGCGTCTGGAGCCTGTGCTCCACAACAGGAGAGGCCACAACAGTGAGACGCCTGCGTAAAAAAAAAAAAAAAAAAAAAAAAAAAAAGGAGAGGTAGCCAGGCATCAGATCACAGAGGACTTTTTGTTCTCTTTCAAATTGTCGTCTAGTTGTTCACTCAGTTAGATAAAGCCCATGACAACTAAGATATATCTACTGCTAATTTTTTCTCTAAAACTTTGTCTACCTCTTTATCTATATCTACAGCTATAACTAAAATCAGTGTGTTTCCCATCATATCTTTAAAACTCATCTCATTCGTCAACTCCTCCGAGAAGACATTCCTTATGCCCTCTCCTCTCATGCCCATTCTCTCCTGCATCATGCGTCCAACGACAGCAAATTTTATTTCCTTCAGGATAATTTCCACATGCCTCTGTGCATTTATTACCAATAATGTAACTTTATTTACATAGATGCTTCTCTCTGTCACCCAAAGTGGTAGTTCCTTGAGATCTAGGGTTGCCTTTTATTGTGTTTGTGCCTGATATACTGGAGGTCCCCAATATTTATGACTTGTGTTGAACTAATTATATGCTTCTTGATTGTAATTCAAAAGGTTAAACAAAGCGGGCTGTGATTCTAATTGTTGGAAATGTGAATGTCCTCTGTTTTCTGGCTTCACCTTTTTTTTTTTTTTTTTTTTTTTTTTTTTTTTTTTTTTTTTTTTTTTTTTTGCGGTCCGCGGGCCTCTCACTGTTGTGGCCTCTCCCGTTGCGGAGCACAGGCTCCGGACGCGCAGGCTCAGCGGCCACGGCTCACGGGCCCAGCCGCTCCGCGGCATGTGGGATCTTCCCGGACCGGGGCACGAACCCGTGTCCCCTGCATCGGCAGGCGGACTCTCAACCACTGCGCCACCAGGGAAGCCCCGTAGGACTTTTTTGTAGGGTGTTTTGCACCCTACAAATCATGGCCGTTAGAAACAGACATCTCTGAAGAGATTTCTGTCTTAGCTGTTCAGTCTGCTGTAATTAAAATGACATAGACCAGGTGGCTTAAACAGCATTTATTTCATAGTTCTGGTGCCTGGAAGCCCAAGATCAAGGTGCCAGTAGATTCCATGTCTGGTGAGAGCCCACTTCTTCCTGGTTCATAGACAGCTGTCTTCTCACTGTGTCCTCTAATGGCAGATGGAGTGAGAGAGCTTCCTGAGGTCTCTTTATAAGGGTGCTTGCTAATCCCATTCATGAGGGCTCCACCCTCACGTCCTAATCACCTCCCCAAAGCCTAACCTCCAAATACTATCACATTGAGGATTAGGTTTCTACACATGAATTTGGGGAAGGGGAGGTGATGGTGGGGAGACAAACATTCAGCCTACAGTGTTCTAGCCCTGGTTCCTAAAAATTCATATTCTTGGCACATGCAAAATATGTCACTCCAACCTAATAGCCCCAAAGTCTCAACTTGTTCCAGCGTCAACTTTAAAGTCTAAGCTCAAAGTCTCCTCTCAGCATTATCTAAATCAGATATGGATGAAACTCAAGCTACACTTCATCCCGAGGCAAATTCTTCTCTAGCTGTGAACTTCTGAAACCACACAAGTTATGCGCTTCTAAAATACAATAGCGGGAGAGGCATAGGATAGACATTCCCATTCCAAAAGGTAGACATAGGAAAGAAGAAAGGGGCAATGGGTTCTAAATAAGTCCAAAACCCAAGAGGACAAACAAAATTTAACCTGATATTCCAGAATAATCGTCTCTGACTTGATGCTCTGAATTCCAGGCCCACTGGGTGCACAGTGGTGTGTCCCCCTAGGGCTTGGTTCTCTGTCTGGGCTGGTTTCCTGTACCTATGACTTTCCTAGACTGATGTTACAGCCCTGCCACTTTGGGCAGCCCTGCCATTTGAAACACAGGTGTAGGCAGACATGCCTCTGGAATCCTGTGCACTCTGGCTGTGATGTGTGGCCCCCCTGATGATCTCAGAATTTCCTTTAGGGTCATTCTTCCATTGTCTTGAAAAACAGCGCCTGACCTCCCTTGAGATGGTTTATGCATAGTAACCCCCTTATCTGATGGTCTCCTGGCCACATCCTTAGTGTTCTCACTTTTTGCAACATCAAAAGGCTGAGAATTATGCAAATCTTTAAGTTCTGCTTCCCTTTTGCTTAACAGTTCCATCATTAATCATTTCTCTCCAACATTTTAGTACAGTCAGAAGGAGTCAAGCCACTATTTCAAGATTTTCTTCAGTAATCTCTTCAGCTAAATATCTAATTTCATCCCTTGAAGATTCTACCTTCTGAAAACACTAGAACACAAACACAGCTCAGCCTAGTTCTTTGCTACTTTATAACAAGGATTGTCTTTTCTCCACTTTCCAATAACATGTTCTTCATTTCTGTCTGAGACCTTATCAGACTGGCCTTTACCATGCATATTTCTACCAGTATCCTGTTCATGATTATGTAAGTATTCTCTAAGAAGACAAAAACTTTCTTTACAGTTCTCCTTTTTTCTTTCTGAGTTCTCACCACAGTCACCTTGCAAGATCCATTCACAGCAATACAGGCTCTTTCTGGCTGCACTTCAGAACACCTCCAGCCTCTATCTGTTACGCCATTCCAAAGCTCCTTCCACACTGTTAGATATTTGTTACAGCCGTGTTCCACTTCTTGGTACCAATTTCTGTCTTAGTCTTTTCAGGCTGTATAACAAAAATACCATAGACTGAGTGACTTAAACAACAAATATTTATTTCTCACAGTTCTAGAAAGCCCAAGATCAAAGTGCTGGTGGATTTGGTGTCTGGTGAGGGCCCACTTCCTGGTTCATAAGTGGCCATCTTTTCACTGTGTCCTCACGTGGAAGAAGGTGGGAGAGAGCTCTCTGGGTTCTCTTTTATTAGGCTGCTAATCGCATTCATGAGGACTACACCTTCGTAACCTAATCAACTCCCAAAGGCCCAACCTCCACATACCATCACATTGGGGATTAGATTTTAACATATACATTTGCAGGTAAGGGACACAAGCATACAGTCTGTAGCAGTCTTCCAGATTCTTTTTTTTGAGTATTGCATTTGGATATATTCTTCCTACTAAATTATATTTCTTCCAGAAAAGTTTTGTCAAGTCGGCAATTAGCCCATTTCAGTCTCTAATATTAAGCTGCTTGTTCAGGTCATCCACAACGAGTAAAGAAAGGAGTTTAACCAGATGCTATTGGCTGGGGAGAGGTAGCCATTTTAGAAATACTGAACGCCTTGTTCTGAGATCATTTATGACAGAGCTTGAGAAATAAATGCAGAGCAGTGTTTAAATCCTCATGTCAAAGCTACTTATCAGTAATAAACATGAGGACAAAAGCAGTAAATATTTAAATGACAACTTTACATCTTTTAAATGCAGTATAATGTCCTGGCTATATGGCAATGACGTCATTAAATAAAACTGCTTTATTTGCAGTACCAACATGTTTTATGGTAACTTCTGTCAAGTGACATACACACAGAGCTCCTTGCCCTTTAAGTAGACTTGGGCACACCCACAATTTGGTAACAGGTAGGGTAATGGTAAAGCATGGACTTTAGGGTCAATAATCTGAAGATCTGAATTTGAATTTTTTCTGTCTTTTATTATTAACATTTTCTGGGTTTCAGTTGCAATAACTCTTAGGTAGGAATAATAGTGTTCATCCTGAATATGTTTGAGAGTAAGATGAGTTAAGTAAATATATTACTTGTAAGGGTGATAAATTCAATAAGCTGCTGTTAATATCATCATCATTAGCACCATCAGACATCATCATCAGAGTCACGATCATCATATTTAATATTTAGGGGCTATGTTTGCAACTGTAGACTTATGCTTGGGTTCAGAAGATCACAGGGGATTTCAAAATGCAAAACATTAAAGTGTATTATATTTTATTCAAAAACAAAACATCAAGGTGTATTATATTATATTCAATGTGTTATATTCAAAAAGTTCAGCTTATTAAAATGCAAGTGTCATTGGTCATGGTTGAGACCTTCACTTTCATATAATGTGATTTGATCAGATAAATCATTTTCAAAAATATCTATCCAGTTATACAACATTGGTTGCAGTGGATAAATCTATAACAACCCCAAGTTTCAGTGGCTTAATGCAATAAACGTTTATTTCCCATTCATGTCATAGTGAATTTATGATGACTAGAGAGGGACGTTGTTTCTCCTCCACACAGTTATTTAGGGTTCCAGGCTTATTCTTTTTTTTTGGGGGGTTCGCGGGCTTCTCGCTGTTGTGGCCTCTCCCGTTGCGGAGCGCAGGCTCCGGACGCACAGGCTCAGCGGCCATGGCTCATGGGCCCAGCCGCTCCGCGGCATGTGGGATCTTCCCGGACCGGGGCACAAACCCGTGTCCCCTGAATCGGCAGGTGGACTCTCAACCACTGCGCCACCAGGGAAGCCCTCCACGCTTATTCTATCTGATGGCTTTATTAAGCTTTAGAGTCTTGGAGTGTCCCTCTGAACCTGCATTAATCAAACTGGGAGGCTAAATAAAAGAGAACTCATGAAAGACAGCACAGAAGACTGCATGAGCCAGGCCTGGAGGAGGTATATTCCACTTTCATGCAAATTCCATTTCTCCAAACTTGGTCACATGTCAGCACTTAATCCCAAAGGAGAGTGGAACATACACTTTACCTACTTGCTCAGGTGAAAGACAAAATGAGAATTGAGTCTTGTCAGCCTCTGCCTCAGGGTTCTAGCATGTTAAAACCAATCATGAGCTTAATTGAATAAAAGATAATACACAGTTTAATAGCATCACATTCACTTAAAGTATTTATAAAAATAATGTATAATCTCTCCTTCCCTTTCTTGGACTTGTTACTGTAAAAATTAGCAGCACCTTGCTTAATTCAATGGCAGACAGCAGCTGTCTTGGAATCCATGCATATGCCTGGTCTCTATCTTTGGTCCAATGGAGTTGGTACCTCAGGGCTTGAGACATCCAGTATTGCAGAATCCACAGTTCTTCTTTTGTAACCAGGATGGTGATCTTCTAATTAGTATATATCCCTGTGGAACTTCTAGACAAGACTTGGCTTTGTCTCCTGAATGTGAAAGTGAAGACTAGATATTCTTCGTGTGAGTGTGGAAATCTTTGTTTCATAAAGATTAAGCTAAGTACTCACAAAAGAAATTATTTAGGCAACCAGATTCTTCTGAGGACCGCTCTCTATGTATAGATATAAACATAGACGTAGATGTTCCAGTGTGACTTTGAGTGTTAACAAAGTAAGAGCCCTCTCCCTGGGAGCTATCCAAGGTTCTCAACAGCTTCTCATTAGTTATATCATATCTAGGGCACCAGAGGGCTCCCAGTTTTTCTAGAGGACCTATTGCTTTCATACCTTATAAAACTTGAATTCATGACTGAATCCTTATAAACATACTGCTAAGTTTGACACTGTTCAATCTGATATCAATTGACTCTTTATATCCCAGCATAAGCCTAACTTGACCTTACATTTCATTTGATTCCATGGCCTATTCATGACATGCCCTGACCTGAGATAATTCCTCCCTTACCATATTCTGGCATTAGGGATGCCCAGAAGTGCACTGAATCATCTGATAGGCCTCTGGAATTAAGCCAGTATTGTTATTTCATCAGATGGGATTTAGCCATTCACACCATAGTTATCAAGAATTCCAAAAATGTTTTCTCATGAGGATAACATTATGTGTGAACTGTATGTTCCTTGGAAAATCTAAAAGACTAATAGTTAGCCAAAGTAAACACCAACCTAAGTACCAGTGTAATTTCAGAAGTTTGAACCACTGTTTTAATGCCTTAGGTTACAGGAGAGAATTTGGATTTAAGATATACTAAAAGACAATGTGTTCATATATTAAAACAAAACTTAGCCAGTTATTATTAAATGCTATTGAATTTTCAGTGTTCAACTACTGTCACCTTAACACACCATTACATTATGAATGTATTTATTTAGATTCTACACTCCTCAAGAAAGATGCTTTTGAAGGGTATTATAATTATTAAATTTTTTGTTAAATTGTATTCACAAAAGATGTCTTGAATGTGTTTACAGAACCGATTGTTAAATTTACCGACATAAGAGGAGGAACAGTTTAAATTAGTAGACTACCTAAATTGTTTTAATAAATTCCTATTTTGAATTATTATGAATGAGAATTTTGCACACGTTTATGATGGATATGAGACATTCTTTAAGTCAAGAACATTTCAGTTCTTAGATTCTTACAATGTGCTACATATTTGTAGTTAACACAAAATAGCTGAATAAAATGAAAAGACATAAATGAATAAACACAAAATAGCATTTTTCAGAGAGGGCACTATAATGGCAAGAAAATTCGATTAAACCAGTGTAATCTCTCTACACATACAGTTTAGAGGCAAAACATTCTGGTTTTTCTAAGTCTCCTTGTCACCTCACGGTTATCAATTTGCTACATAGACGATTAGGAAAGCTCACAGAGGCGAGTTGCTTTTAGCTGTGAATCTCCAAATACTTGAATATTTCCAGATGAATTCAAAATGCTGTTAAAAAAATGTCAGTAAGTTATTATCCATGGATTTCAGGACTCGTAGGCTTAATATTAATTTATGCATTTATCCATTTCTTTGTTTGCAAAGGGGCACAGGTATAATCCACTCTTTGTGACACATGGTGCAGACATATAAAAAGATTCATTGATAGCAATTTCAGTGCAGATGACACTGAAATGTTATAAAATGATATAAAATATGAGATGATATAAAAACTTATATCGTTTTGCTTTTTTCTCTTTTTTTTTTTTTTTGCGGTACGCGGGCCTCTCACTGTTGTGGCCTCTCCCGTTGCAGAGCACCAGCTCCAGACGCGCAGGCCCAGTGGCCATGGCTCGCAGGCCCAGTGGCCATGTCTCACGGGCCCAGCAGCTCCGCGGCATGTGGGATCTTCCCGGACCAGGGCACGAACCCATGTCCCCTGCATCGGCAGGCGGACTCTCAACCACTGCGCCACCAGAGAAGCCCTCGTTTTTCCATTAAGAGATATGCTGGAGCCAGCAGAGCTTGACGTGCTAGGAAAAGTACCTGGGTAGAGAACCCCATCACTGTGATAGTCTGCATATGTAGAAACAGGGAAGCAGGGCATAGCTAGGTAAATATATAATGATGGAAGCATCTTGATAGAGAAATTGATCTTTTAAAAAAGGGTCAAGTCTTATGGGCTCAGACTTTGACATCTGCCTGATCGTCCATTGAGTTATCTGAGATTGGCAAAGCTAGGCAATCTGAGAAATCTACTGAAATCTACTGACATCGAGAAGAGAATGAACGTCCAGGGAAGGCCATCCACATTTGTCTCTCCTCAACTGCCTCTTCCATAATCCCCCCATGTCACTTTCTTAATAAGAATATATATATGTGTTTATATATATTATTTTTACAGGGCACATTAAATTTTATATGATACTTTGTATTCTTTAAATCCCTTTCACAGACACATCACCCTATTTTATCCTTAGAATATTCCTCTAAAAGTAGCCTAAAACAGGCATTACCCTGATTTAATTGAGGAAATGAAATAAAGTGACTCGAAGTCAATCAGTTCTTCAAAGTCAGCTCGTGAAGCTGAGCCTCAGCCTCCTAAATTACAATTGCGTGTCTTTATTTATTTATTTATTTATTTATTTATTTATTATTATTATTTTTTTTTGTGGTACGTGGGCCTCTCACCGTTGTGGCCTCTCCCGTTGCGGAGCACAGGCTCTGGACGCGCAGGCTCAGTGGCCATGGCTCATGGGCCCAGGCACTCCACGGCCTGTGGGATCTTCCCGGACCGGGGCACGAACCCGTGTCCCCTGCATCGGCAAGCGGACTCTCAACCAACCACTGCGCCACCAGGGAAGCCCACGTGTGTGTTTATATGTGTGTGTGCCTGTGTTCTACATTCCCCATGGAGTCTTCATACTAATTATGAGCATGACTTGTATTCTCTTTTTACTTTTCATTTTGTAGATGAGGAGAGATGAAGGTCAAGGTGTGTGTCTGTGTGTATATAGTTAAAAATATGTATCTACATTTGGTTTCTATTTATATTTGGCTCTTGCAAAAAAAGTCAAGGAGAGAAAATTCCCTAGAATTATTAAATATTGGGTTCATAGAATCTGAAGGAATCCATTTTAGTGAGGGAGAAAAAGAAAAGTTATACTGAATGCTCTGAAGGAACATGGAAACCAAGTGGTCAGTTGACTGTAGTTGTCATCAAGACCAGTTTAACTTCTCTTTTCATTTTACTGTCACATTTCCAGATTTAGATCCTTCAGAGCCATGGTAAACAGATTATGCAAAAGTAAGTTTAATTAAGTGGGTAGTGACTATAGTAACATTTTATGTTAACTGCCTCCGTAAAATAAATGTTACTATATCCCAGCATTTCTTGAGAATAATTTCAGTGGCTTTAAATGAGCTCGTTTCAGTGATTTCGCACAATGCACTCTGCACAGCGGAGTGGAAAGAACACAGAGCGAGGACCAGTGGACCTCAGCTTGAAAACACTCCTCAGCTTTCTGGTCTCAAAAAGAAGGAAGGAGTCTAGTTCTCCCCTATCATTTCTACCAGTCAGTGTCTAGATAGTGATCGAATGAGACAACATTGATAAAATATGCTAATCCAAAAACATAAACTATTTCCATTACAAGGAAAATTAAAGTACAGATTGGAAACAGAAAGGATCTATGAGCAAAATCATTAAAATTAAAAGGGAGTTTAGTAAGGATTTAAGGAAATTTAATGATATAACATAAAATCTAAATTAAAGCATCTACAAGTAACCAAGATTTGAAAAGACCCTTAACTCAGTTCTTGAAAGTAAAAAATTGAATCTAAGCAAAAAACGGTAAAAACACAGTTAATTGAAAAAGGGAAGGTGTTTAAGAGAAGCGATTTAAAAAACAATTATAAAGCATACCAGAACAACAATCAAAACAACAAGCACTTCAGAACTAAAACACACCCACCAAAAATTCATCGTTAAAATAGAAAGGCAACTCTTTTTGTTCTTTCATTAATTCAACAAATATTGACTGAGAACAGGTGTCATGAGTAAGTCAAAATAATTTGCCTGTTTTCATGGAAATTACTTTTATAGAGACAGGAAACAGTTATTAAATAACTAAACACATAAACATTAAATATGTGCATTTGGCATTTCCTTTGTGACATTTAGAATACTCCCCAAGCCCCCTCTTACCCCAGTCACTGCTGTAGTGACCAGTTGTGGGAAGACTTTGTCGAGTTAGAAAAAAATGTGCAACATGAGAGTTGTGAGTCAAGTTTTATTTGGGGCAAAATGAGGACTATAGCCTGGAGACAGCATTTCATATAGCTCTGAGAAATCGCTCCAAAGAGGCAGGGGGGAAGGTCAGTATATATGTGATTCTGGTGAAGGTGGAGTACATGCAATCGAGCACATATTTTTTTTGCAGAAGGTTTCTTCTAGTCACGAGGAGCAGTCGTCACCATGAAGGATTGTAGTGCTTTTCTAGATATGAGGAGATACAAGAATTGGGCTCATAAAATCCTCTCCTGAAAGTATCTAACTATCTGAAGGCCTGTTCTGCCAGTTTTTCCCAGAGCACAGAGTGCCCCATTTCTGCTCTCCACCCTGAACTCCTTTCAGGGGGTGCTGAAATTCAGCAGCTGCAGCAGCACGTGATTTAATCCTCCTGGAGGTAGATGGCAAGTGCCAATTTGTTGTTGACAACTTCTATCAGTCACTTTCAAGTGCAAAATGACAGCACTTTGCCCTTGTACTTGCCCAACCCCAGAGCAAGAGAGCTGATGCCTGTGAGATCACCTTTGACCAACAGTGGTCTGGAGCTGATGTGGAAACTCTGAGATATATTAGACAAGGGTTCTCAGAAGGCACACTGGGAACAAGCAGCTCCGGTAATGCTCCTGTAGCGACAGCCAACCTGGTATTATAGCACTAGTTAGGCTTGCTTTCCTATCCTTTTCAACTCCCTCTTCTATCACTCACTTTACAGATAAGAATCATCAGGAAGCAAAGAGCTTATGTAATATACTCAAGGTCACCCTGTTTTTAAGGAACACCACCACCTGTCTTAACTATCTTCAGAACATAATCCAGTTTTTAAAAATTTTCTTCTTAAAGCTGCCTTCCCTTCTGCCTCCCCTCCAGTGACTTTGAGATACTCCTGACCCTTTTCATGTGAAGATTTCAGCAGTGTTTGCTTATTACAACCTGCTCAAGCATAGTCAGATGGAAAATTAGTATCCCAGAGGGTACAGTGTTGATGCAAAGGAGCTAATCTCTAATAGTAGAATTCTAGGCATCTTCATTCCTGAAATTGGTCAGATCTTTCTTTCCCCAAATCCATAATCACAGTATGTAGATGGTCAGTCAGGTAGTTCCACACAGGAACTTGCTGGTACTAAAACCTCCCTCATCATAAAAATTAAGAATAATAGTCACTCCCATCTTGGATTGGGTTCAAGTACATCAACTGAACAACTTATAGAACTGCCATATTGTGGGGAAAATTGCAGAAAGCAGTGTTTCCAGTCATTTGCTAAATGAGCCAGAAACTATAATGGCATGCCAAATTAGGCTGAGCTGTAAAAGGAAGATATTCACCTTATTCTTCTCTGCCTTTACAATATGCATAAGAAGCTGAAAAAGCCATTAATTTTTTTTTTTTTGCGGGTGGCAGCGGGAAACTTACTAAACTTTTTTCGAGTTTTTTCCACTTGGATGTTGTATTTTTGCTTCATTTATTTTTCCTTGCATCCAAACACCTTGCAGCTGGTGATCCTCTAGGGAAAGTAGGGTTAGGCTCCTTCCTGGTCACTGAATGATTGAAGGAAATACACAACTGAACTCTATACCCGTGCCTCCTCCCTCACCCTGTTGTGTTTTTGAGACCTGTGGGTATTAGAAAGTTCATAAAAACAGAGAGCATGCTGTTCATTTGGCAGAGGAAGGAAATGGGGTATGTTTTGTTTGTTGCTTTCCCCTGAAGTTTCTGTTACCAAGTTTCCATCTCTCACTCTTATAGGCATCCTTCTACTCGTTGTCACGTAAGTTGTTGCTGGCAGCTCTGTCCTGAGTCCTACTGTCTCCTACTGGAAGACTGACACCATACATGACCCTCTGTTTTCCGGCATGGAAAGGGTCTCATCTGTGCACGGGGAGGGGAGAGTCACTGAGAAACATGATTGTGAGATACCACCTTGGAGCCCCATGAATTGCACAGACATGAACAGCTCCTTAAACTGGAAAACCTAAAACACAGGTCCCAACTTGGGAGCATTTGTGTCCCCAGTTCCCAACACTTGTACTCAAAAGTGTCCCCTGGGAATTTACCCTAGAGGTAATTTATAGGGCCTGGGAAGTTCAGCAATGAATTCAATGGAGTCCCGCTCTTGGGAGATTACTGTCTATGGAGCTAAAGAATTCCTAGACTGGATTTTAAATACAGAATGCACTTTGCTTTATTAATACCATTAGGTTTGGGGTCTAGTTTTTCCATGTTAACCTATAAAAGTTGCTTTAAACTATAAAGAAATTAAATAAATCACTATGAGGAATTTAGGTCTAAATTCCAGATTTGGGCAGCAATAAAAAGGTGGATGAAGGTAATTTCATTTTCTTTTCCTGAACTCCAGGCCAGGATTTAAAACGATAGTTTGTCTCGGCACACAAAGCTCCACTTTCATTTCACCTGCCTCTTTCCTTCTTTTTTAATACTAATGGCCTGTGCCCAGGAAGTCTTCTTTGGAGAGCAAGAGTGGCAGCTTCATGATCTGAAATTACCTTCTCTTTCTTTTCTAGCAAAGCTTCCATTCTCACAGAACAGCTAGTCCCACCTAGGGGGAAAATAAGGCAAGTTCCATCACTATAATATGAATGACTGCTGGAACTTTAGTTTTCCTAGAGATATTACTATTTTAAATATAAGTCCTCCATTTAATTTTTTACCTTGATTCTCAAACTTGTGTTTGGTGCTTCAGACACCTTTAAAAGGAAGCACATTTTCAAGGACTCCTGAAAATGCATCTATGCACCCTCAAGGGTAAGAGGATAATAGTTGGAGAAAGATTGCTCTGCTTTAGTGATTCTCAAGGTGAAGGAGGGAGAAGCAGAAGGAAGGTGTCTGCCCAGATGGTGAAGCGGGTTCAAATTGGGCCAGGGTGTGTGTAGAAAAGAATTAAAGTGATATTGAAGTGTATCATCATGTTTAGAAAATGAAAAAAAATTGTAAATTTTTATTTTTAAAAAAATCATGGAAAAGATGTAAAAAAATATAATGATTCCCAGGCAGAGAAATGTCTCTTTAGGGGTTCATTCCAGAACCTTCAGATGTTTATATTAAAAGTGATGTAAACCAGTGTTGAGCACCCATCTGGTTACTGGTAATTTAGTTCATATCAAAGTGAAGTGAAACCAAAACAAAATTACAAGAACCAAACAGAAGGGTGGTATTTTGGTCAAGAAAGCCACATGGGCCAAATCTGGCTGGAGCTCTGCAGAAAGTTGAGATGCACGGGCTGTCCATCTTTTCACAGCTACTCCCCTCAACGCTTCTAACCACACAAATGAAACAATCCAGACCTCTCCCTTGGTGGCCAGGACATTTATTCAACAGTATATTGGAGCATCTACAGGCCAGGCATAGTTCTAGGAACTGGGGATACATCCTACTCTCCCATGTGGTTCACAGATGAAAAGGAGTGTCAGATGGTGATATGTACTATGAAGTAAACTAGACATTAAAAAAAAAAGTGATATGATAGAAAATGACTACAGGAGAATAAGGGGTTATTTTTGTTTGGCTAGCGACTGGGGAGCTCTGAGGAGGTGACATATGAGCCCAAGTTGACAAAGACCTAGCCCTGCAAAGAACAGGAGGAAGAGTATTCCTGGTAGAGGGAACAGCCAGCATAAATGCATGGGGGCAGGAATGAATATGGCCTGTTCTAGAAACAGAGAGAAAGCCAGTGTGTATGATGGAGAGTGACATTGGAGAGACAGGCATACCTGGAACCTCTAGAGCTTTGTAGATCCCAGTAAGGAATCTTATTTTTTATTTCAAATGCAGTGGGATGCCATGGGAGAGTTTTAGCAGGGAAGTGGCAAGAGTTTCCTACTTTTGTGCACCCCCTTGTAATAAATGCTTATGTATCATTGACTGCTCAAATAGGATATGGATTCCTTGGGAAAACACATGCCTGCTGATCAGGACTACTACTCCAAAGTAGTGAAGCTAGTGGAGAACTGAGCTTTACTCTTTGGGCCACTGTCGCCACACCACCCTTTGCCTGCTTGAGCTACTTTGTGCACGAGCCTCTAAGACTTCTGAGGTTGAAAATTCTCTCTTTACATATTTAGTATGCAGACTGCAATTCCTCTGAACTATCTTGTGGGCCACCTGCTTTGCTGTGATCTTATTTTGGAGTATTCTAATGGATTTTAGCAGAGTGTTAAGTCTCTGCTTTGTAAAGCCTTATTCCTATCCTCAGATTATCTTAATTCATTACCTTCTTGCTATGATAGTTTAATTGAGTGTAGGATGTAAAGCTAATTTATTTCACTTTTTTGCTTTTAATAGTTTTCACTTTCTTTATTGAAAAAGTAATTACTGAATTCCAATACAATAACTGGAAATTACTTTTTCTAATAACACATATTATCACATCACCAGCTGCAGAAAATACTTTGAAGTACCCTGAACTTTGGGTTAACGGAAATGAGCTTCAAATTGTTAATGCAAAACACAAATAAAAATAAATTGCTAATTTGTTATCTCAACACTGGCCTCTTTATTTATTTTGAAATTACACATTTGCCCAAGTTCATTGAGAGAAAAATTATAAAAATACAGAAAAGAAAAAAGTAAAAATAATCTCAACACTCAGATATAAGTACTATTAGCATTTGATTGAAAGTCTTCCATATATGTTTTCTACGTGCATATATACCCATATAAGTACATTTTAATGGCATGCTAGTATTCTATTACTTATATGTACTGTATTATTATTCAATTATAATGACTTTTTTTAGGTCACTGATGATCAAACACCGATTATATCAGTACAATTCAACATAATAATGTAACAATTTCCATATTGCAAAATATTTTATTTATTTTTAAGTTTTCAGCGCCTTGAGAAATGCCATTCATACACATCCCTGTGTTTATCTAAATATATGTACATAACTTGTATTTGCACATTTGCCTAAAAATTTCTTTAGGATAAATTCTCAGTAGTTTAACTGGTGGGAATGGGAAAGAGCATGCACATTTCTAATGCGTTGAATCTATATTTCCAGATTATCCTTAAACTTGTTTAAACATCAACAGTATATAATGTTGCTCATATCCTCAGCAATACTGAGTAGTATTCTTTTATTGGAACTCTTATTGGTAGAGACAAAAAAAAAATCTTTTCATTTGCATTTCCTTGACTTACTAATTAAAAGAGTTGAGCATTTTTCAGTAACATTTATTTCACCACCCTGACTCTTTAATCATTTTTTAATGGTATCTCTCCACAGGCTGCCGTGGATCCATACACTTTTTTCCATTAGCGCAGTATTTCCAGGCAGGGTCATCCCTAAGGATAAGAAAGTGGACTAAGTTGGTGCCATGGGACAGCAAGATAAACTGTGAGGGTCAGAGGGAATTCACCATTATATGTTTGGAAAATTAGCTGTGTGCAATTTGAGGGTCTCTAAAAATCGACCAGCTGATAATACAGATTTCAACAAGCTCTTGTCTAAAAGTCCCTCAGAGATTTTCTGGAAACAGAATTTTTACCAGTTTAAGACATCAGAATATCTCTCTGGGTTAAGAGCCATCAGATACAAATATTTGAGAACAGTTTATCTGAGAAACCCATAAGCATTCATGATTCTCTACCCAAAAGTAAGGGCTTGGAAGTCTACACTCTCTAACTGGAATAGCAGAGGAGTACATTTTTGCCTGACTAGAGCTTTACAAGGTTTAAAGGGAAAAAGGACAAGGAGGCGTATGGTCATTTTTTACTGAGCAAAACGAGAAAACATTTGCATGTTGAGATTTAGTCTCATGAACTCATCCACAGATGAAAGTCCTCAGTTCCTCTGACATAGTCAAGACAATAACCGAGGATGGAGGGGAGAAGATCAATTCTAGAATTGCCGAGAACCTTGTTCCTCAAAGTGAGATCCCTGCATCAGCAGCGCGGCATCACCTAGAAGCTTGTGACAAATGCAGACTCTCTGGACATGCCCCAGACCTGCTGATTCAGAATCTGCACTCTAACAAGATCCCCAGGGCATTCAGAGGTATCTCATTGTGAGGAGATTGAGGAGACACAATATGCAGAACCCGCTGGTAGGTGAGGCATGGAAAGTGAGAGAGACCCTGGGAAAAGAAACCACCCAATTTCAGTCTCCCGGATAAATAACTGTATTGTTTAATACACAAGTGGCTGGAGATTCGAGGTCAGATAATGGTCCAAGGTAGCATGATGTACAGCAAATGAGTGTGCAGTCCAGACTCTCTGTGATGCAGAACTTCAGGGAAGGGCCAAGTGCCCATGAATTGGATTAGTTTGTTTGTGATGCATTCCAAAATGTTTAAATAATTTTCTTGATATCACTGAATGAAACAATGCATTTCAAGTGCTTACAATGATGTTTGGCACATGGTATGCAGGCCACCAACTTTACCTATTATTATGGTTATTATCATTGTCATCATCTTTGTTGTTTGTCAAGTAATTGGACTATTAAACGCAACCATACCTATTGGAAAGCAATACTGAGCTGACAAGGGCGTGGTATGATTCTATAGGCCACCTTAATTACTAAAAAGGAAAGAATAGAAGAAAAGAAAAAGTTGTCACTTTTAAAAAGCTCAGCAACAGAATATCCCACATCAGCACTTAGTGGATATGCTTGCAATTAAAGCCATGGTGTGGAATTCCTGATTACTCAGCTTTTGAAAATTGAAGAGACAATAAATAGCGCAGAAAGGAAAAAATGGTTACTTCTTCAAAGATGTATAGAAACAAACATCTAATTTTCATGTTATGCTTGTTTAATTAGGTGGTTTACTGTAACATATTTATCAGACAAGAGTATAGCTAAGAGGAGGCGCTTTTTCTCCTTTCCTGTTATAAGTATTAATTTAAACTGTGCGAGGGACTCGCGGATTCTCACATAACGATGCTGGTGATTGAAATTTACAGACAAAAGACATAAGCATGAGTATAGAATATAAGGGGTGGGGGGAAGGAGGGGAGAAAAAATATATTTGAGCAGAATAAAGAGTAAATGAAGAGGCGTGAAAGCTGCATTGATATAGTAGCCAATTCATGTCCTGGGAGTAAAGCAACCTAAACTCAAGTGTGAGGTCACACCAGCTAGCAAAGGAGTCTCATCTGTGTAATATAACCTCTCTGGGACTCCTTTACTCCATCTCTAAATGGAGCAACTGGAGTTCTCCAGATCACCTCAGAAACAGTAAAGTCCAATATTGTCATATTCTGTTTTGGAGTCAGGGCAAAAGCATAATCTGGTTCGTCCACTGAAGTAGCTCTGTGGCCATGACCAAGTTGCCATCTTTGCATATTAACAAGCGAACGAATGCTAGACCCCAAAAAGAGTAGTAGTGCTCAGATTATTTTCTAGAAGGCTGACATTATCACTTAGGAGATGCTGGGAGAGGAAAATAAAGAGAGGAAAGAAGTACAGCATTGGGCGTCCCCGTTTTTTACCCTTTGGCTTCTCTGATGTTTTACTTTTTACCTGGACTTCCAAGTGAGAGATTGTTTGATAGTAGATTTTCACTTGGGGGGAGGGGGGGTGGAGTTTGAAATCTACAGTACCTATTTCAATATCTTATGCCAGAAAATACCCCAGGTCCTCAACTCTTTTGTACATGCCCACTGTGTCTTCACTGAGGAGAAGTCGATGACTGTAGATTACTTAATGGGCGTTACAGTTTAGGTTAATGACCCATGAACGTGGTCAACGGGGAATAAAAAAAGGCAGTGAGTAGTCAAGTGGAGGAAAACACTAGAAACTTGCTACAACATTCGAATATACCTAGATGTCAGGAATATTTACAGTAAAATGCAAAAGTGTTTGTTTAGTATTATAACTATTATTTAGAAAGTTAGAAAACAGTTCTTCTGATAAAATTCTAAACTCTGATTATCTAAGTACTGTAGCGTTGAATTCATATTTTTCACTTTCAACTAGCATTTGATGACACCCAATCATGTCTCGCATTCATCCTGCCTCTGTTCATTTCTTTGTGAGATTTAAGTGTCGGTGAAATAAATGGGCAATTTTAAATTGACACAGGCTATTTCCCTGGCACTTTAGCCAACCTTGCATTTATTGGTACTTGAGATCTAGTTATACTTTGTTTTCATGATATACTATGAAAGAAGAGCGATGATTATGAAATTGTGAATAAATAAGCCAATCAAATCTTTAGGATGTTGCTTCAGTAGGAGATTACAATGCACAGAGCACCATATGAGCTTGAAGTATATTAGCAACTAACAAAGGGTTTGTCGTGGGTAATGATGGAGATGGTGAGATGACCTGTAAATAAGACTGCTCTGAAGTGTACCCACAGTGAAAAGTTACACATAGTCAGACTAATTAGGAAACCACCACATTTTTCTTTAGAGTTGTCATCTATACACAAAATCAGATGTTCCCCAAGGGAAATAGGTAAAATGATTGTACAGAAAAGAGTTAACATAGCAGGCCTGTGTCTGCTGCTTGTGGGTCTGTTTGCAAGGATGGCCCTTGGCCAGCATCTGGGAACATGGATTTTGAGACGGTTATTCCCTGGGAGGAATGGTTCACTGTATTTAGATGGTTTATGCAAAAAATATGGTTTATGTTGAGCACATGCTTTCCTTCTGGGTGTCTGGAATTTTGGGGGATGGTAGGTAGAGGGTGTCTATGTGACCAGCGTCCAATAAAATCCCCAGGACCTGGGTCTCTAATAAGATTTCCTGGTAGATAACATTTTACACATGATGTCATAACTCATTGCTGGAAAATTACGCGTGTTCTATGTGATTCCAATAGGAGTGGACTCTCAGAAGCTTGCACCTAATCTCCTCCAGGCTTCAGTATATGTGTCTTTTCCCTTTGTTGATTTTGCTTTGCATCCATTCACTGTGATAAGTCACAGCTGTACCATAGCGTCACGTGAGTTCTTTTAGCACAACGTTGACCCCCAATGCAACTATATTATTGTGTTTTTTTAATAATCACTTAGAGAACAGATGTTAATCAATTGCCTACTCTATGTCAGATTCAATTCTGGCTACTGGGGTGACCGCAGTGTTCAAAAGAGAAAATGCCCTAGCAAAAACTAAAAGATGTCATATATTGCCTTAGCGAAATGCTGGGATGTCCTACGCATTGAGTATTTGAGTTCTAAATGTCTACTTTGGCCATCATCATTGCAATCAAATTAGCAGTCAGGTTAACAAAATGATTCCTAAAATACGACTTC
Organism: Lipotes vexillifer; assembly: GCF_000442215.2. Taxonomy (NCBI): domain Eukaryota; kingdom Metazoa; phylum Chordata; class Mammalia; order Artiodactyla; family Lipotidae; genus Lipotes; species Lipotes vexillifer. The sequence continues at coordinate 142,059 of NW_006773409.1, read as the reverse complement.
ACTTGATACATGCATAGACACAACTTTTCACTTCTGATTCATGCAAATTCCCTCATTCTCCATCCCTGTGGGGCCAACTCATGTTGACCAAACCATGTAATGTTTTCTAGATTGTTTTGTAATCATTCTCCAGTTCTTCATGTGGGTACGTTTCATCTCTCCAGTAAGTCGAGAGCAAACACAATATACTTTTTCTTTGTTTTTTTTTTTTTTTTTCTCCTAAGTTTGCTCAGTCTGGTGTCCTACAGACAAAGTGTGTTTCAGAAACAGTTAATAAGTTTTAAACTATTTCTAATGCACTAAAACCATTACCTCTGAGCTTACAATTTTTAAATATTTCCAATGCACTAAAGCCTTCTACCTTCGAGCTACATTTAACCTCACAGCCACAGCATGTGCACATTGTATTTTACTTGTGGATTTTCCCAAAAGAACTGTGACGAAAGGATGGCATTTTCCCCTGGGACTCTGAGTTCTCAGGACTGGTAATTCCAGTCTTTGTCTAGCTGTGTCTCTTGGTCAAGTCCCTGAGCCACCACCAATCCATGTATCTGTAACAATGCACAAGGCTCAGAGAACTTGTCACTTGAATCACGTTGCCATGGAGGATAGCCACAGACGCTTTGGCAGAAGAAAGCTGAGGCAAAGTTCATAAGCACAAACACTCTCACACAGATTTCACAGAATTCAAAGGCTCAGAGAAAGGGAAGGTGTTTTGTTCCATTGTAGTTTCTTGTTTATATCCCCCCGATCCAAAAATAATTTTAGGCCGAGAAGCCAAAAGATAGCAGTGAGTGGCAGGGGCAGTTGGGAAGTGAAGGTCTGGGGAGGAAATTTAGACTTTCAGTCACTTGTCAAAATAATTTGGGCAAGTTCTGTACCCAAATTGATGGGTAAAGTGTGGCTTCATCACTACGTAGATAATCTATTTCTCTACTACAGTAATCAATCCCCAAACAAGAGACTCTGATTTCAAGTGCCACCTCCCTTTTTCCAGTAATTCCATGTCATTGGGTGAGAAATGAGGGGAGTGTATTTCAGAATAGGACATATAAATCAATCAACACTTTCCTGGGCTACATTTATAAACACATTCTCAGTTCTATGTATTTCAGAATAGGACATATAAATCAATCAACACTTTCCTGGGCTACATTTATAAACACATTCTCAGTTCTATGTATTTCAGAATAGGACATATAAATCAATCAACACTTTCCTGGGCTACATTTATAAACACATTCTCAGTTCTAAGTCAAAATTACAGTTTTTAATTACCTTTTTATTGACATCATTAAACATTATTTGCCCCCAGAATGATGAAATGAATTAATTAAAGAATGATAGTTCAAGTCCTAAGTACATTGCTTGAGGCATATATCACTATTAATAATCTGGAGTCGTGTAGACTACTCATTAATATTTTTATTCCTGTGGTACTCTCAGAGTATTGTGTATATCATTCAGTTATGTATCTTTTACTTGCCTGGTCCTGATTTGAAAATTTTTTTAAATTTTTTTTTCAAAAATTGTTTCAGTGCTCATGGATTTAATAAAAATTGAATTCACAATTGTTAAAATATACAGTTTTCTTCCCTTGGACAGAAAACCTTTATCCAGATTTCTGAGTATGATGAAGAATTGTGGTCTAAATGCGATAGAATTCCTTTGTCCCTGTGTTAATTTAAGGAAAGTTCACTGTCCTAAATTTGCAAGTGTCGTGGAGCGGAAAATTTCCTCTTTACCCTTCTTGAGTTCTTGTGGCTGGACTCATAATAAAACTGACACAGGACAGACTAACAAGAGAAAAATAAACAAATTTTAATTCCTGAGCATAGAGGTCTCATAGAAATGGGACCTAAGAGATGGCCAAAGCAGACAGCTTTTTATACTTTTTAGACAAAGAAACAATAAATTTGGGAGGAACTGACAGGACAAAGAAACATAGGCTTTGGGTGCTTAGTTAGTGAGGAATCTGAATAGAGTTTGGGCTTAGGGTAGTAAATTAAAGAAATATCAAGGTTTGTTTACATAGGTTTCTTGGCTCTATCTCTGGTGATAAAGGTGTTCTACATCCAGATGCAGGGAGTATACTTCTCTCATGAGAGATTTATTTCCTGCTTTCAGGGAGACAGAGAGGAGGATCAAAGTGTACCTCTTGCATTGGATCTATCTTAAGTAACTTTAATTCAAACCAGAATAGTCAATATGCCATTGAAGCACATTTTGGGGCGACCTACCCTGGGCCCCAACACAAGTGTACCATTATATGCCCATTGTGGACATTTTATACACATAACCCAGTATGAGCAATTTGCCCCCTGAATTTAGGAACAGTACTTTGACTGTCATAAACATAAGTATCTGTTTGCTGTGTATGATAAACTTCCTTATGACTAGTTATAATCCAGCAGTTTGACCAAGCTGACTTGAGGTGGAATGTTTGGCCAGCTAAAAGCAATACCTATTTGAATGTGTAAATGATGGACCAGAGTCTCTGGGAGGTCACCTTCTGAAAGTTAATAACACATCTCTTGACTAGTAGCTATAGTGGTGGTAGAAATAGGCAAAGGCTTTTTAGGTGGTTTGATCATAGAACCCTACTTGAAGAGATACATAACTAAACAATCCAGATACCTAAGACCATAAAACAAAATGAGAAACAATAAGCAAGTTAATATTAGTTTGCTGTGATCCCAACATGCCACCAAGAACCCCAAACTAGCAACAGAAACCTGGAGCTTTCCCGGTTCCTTAATTAATTTGAACTTTCATAATTATTGTACCACCAGGGACACAGCAGCCCCCATTCTTTTCCCAGAGGCTCCAAGGCCAGAGAGCTGTTTCTGAGTCCACTAGCTGATGTCTAGTGACGTTCTTCTTACATGGGACCTGGTATTGCCAAGAACGTGGGACCTTGGGCATCAGGGTTTCTGGGTTTAAATATTAGTTCTGTTGTTTACATCCTGGTGATCTTGGGCAAGTTACTGAACTATTCTGAGCTTCAGTTCTATTTTTAAAATGAGTGTCAGCATTCCCAGGTAATATTGGAATATTTAAAAGACTACCCGTGCCAGAAAGTAAGGGCGCAGTCAATAAATACATACATAAATAAATATGTAAGGAAGGATGGTCACATGTTAAAGGGACACAGGAACCAACCTGAACTGGCTCCCAAAGACCATTTGAGCAACAAAATTAATGACATTGCACTAGATTACAATCCAAAGTATAAAGTAAATAGACATGAGTTCATACTGCTATAAACAAATGTTAATAAGTAAACAGATGGGAAGAAAGTGATAAATCACCCTTACAGGAGGATTCCAAACAACAACATAGGTAGTGTCCCCTCCAAAAATTGGAATGTAATTCCCAAGCCTCACTCCTCCTTGGTGGGGCCTGGATTAGTGACTCACATCCGAAGAATGTAGAAGAAAGGGAGGGGCAGTGTTTTTATAGTGGAAAAACCAGGCAGCTACTACTGTAGCCAAAGTGATCAAGGTCAACATCACCAGTATAAGTCATGTTGGTCTCGTGTACTCCCTGATAAGATGGGGAGAAAAGAGGTGTTCACCTTTGTGATATGCTTCCTCCACAAACCCATGACCTAAGTCTAATCACAAGAAAAACACCCCACAAACCCAAATCGACAAACTGCAAAATACCTGACCAATATTCTTCAATGTGCCAGACTTGAAAAGCAAAGCAAGACTAAGAAATTGTCATAGACCAGTGGAATCTCAAGAGACATGATGACTAAACGCACTGTGGTATTCTGGATGGGATCCTAAAGCAGGGGGAAAAAGTCATTAGTGGAAAGCTAGTGAAATATGAATGAAATCTGAGGTTTAGTTAAAGTAATGGCAATGTTGGATTCTTAGTTTTGACAAATGTATGGAAAATGTTAGCATTAGGAGATCTTGGTAAGTGTTATACAGGAAATTTCTGTACAGTTTTTACAGTTCTTTTTGTAAATCTAAATTTATTCCAAAATAAAAAGGCTTATTGAAGTAGGAAAAGAAAGAGGAAGAGGAGGAGAAGGAAAAGTGGTGACAAAAAAGTCAGTTCTTTTATTTGCCTTTTTTCTCATATTGAGAATAAGGGGTCTCAGGCACCGACTGCATACTGTGTGATTACATTTACAGCAAGCTCAAGAAGAAGCAAAGCTGCATAGAGGTGTTGGAAGTCAGCATGGCTATTAGCCCTTGAGGAGGGTGACAGTGACCAGAAATGGGCATGAGGAGACCACCAGCATTGTGGAAATTTCCCGTTTCTTGCTCTACAGGGACAAGTATCCTCACTTTCTGAAAATTCATCTAATAGGGCAAAATTAGGATTTGTTCTCTTTTCTATCTATATGTTATACTTGAATTGCTTTTTAGGTTTATATTGAAGGATAAATACCAGAGGGAGATGGAGAGTTCAAGTTTAGAGTTCACTTTAAGGATGGGCCATCTCTCTCCTCTAAGTTTCATTGCATTGTAACTAAGGCCAACTGTTACCAACCAGGGTTCTTGGCCTTCCCCAGTCAATAGAAATTGATTAAGGCCAGACAAGAAATTCAGGCAAGGCTTTATTGGGGCTCCTACTGCTGCAGGGGGTGGGGGGAGCAAAAAAAAGTAACAGGTTCCCTTGTTTGCTCCCCAAGGTGGGGAAAGCTGGTTCCTTATATGGGGTGAGGGCAGGGGTGTGTCCAGTGGTCAGGCTGGAGGGGGGGCTTAGGTAGTTTGCCCACCCCTTTGGTGGTGTGGTGTGCAGGGGGCATGCTCAGTACCCTGCTTTTTCTCCCAACACCCTGTTTTTGCTCCTGGCTCTTCAGAAGTGGCAGTTGGATTTTTTTGGTCTTTTTGTATCTCTTTGTCCATAATTTGCCCCACTTGCCCATGCACACATTTATTTTTAGTCCCATATAATTTCTTTGTATTTTGTTGCTGGAGGAGACGTTTGTCCAGGTGCAAGCATTTCAGCAAAGGGTGCAAGGTCCCAGGTCCCAGCCTGTCTCACAGTTTCTTCTCAGGGTTATGACACAGCTGTACATGCCGCCCTTCAAATCCTAGTGGAAAATAGAATTTGCAGTGAAAACACCTCCTTCACTGGATCGTACCTCAACTACTCAGAAACTGAAAGTCTATTCTGAACTCCTCAGGTAACAGCAGGCCACAGTATTTAGACAAGACCTACGCAGAGGGAGTAAAGACACAGTTCCTAGTAACTCCATGCCAAGCCCACCTGCATGGATCATATATGTTTTCTTCCAAGTCTCAGTTATTTTATGAAGTTCTTAATCTTAGACTGGGGAAAATAAGAGAAAAGGCATTTCTGCCTTTCTGAGCAATTCACTTAGAGAATGGGGTATTCTTTTTTTTTTTGCAGTATGTGGGCCTCTCACTGTTGTGGCCTCTCCCATTGCGGAGCACAGGCTCCGGATGTGCAGGATCAGGGGCCATGGCTCACGGGCCTAGCTGCTCCGCAGCATGTGGGATCTTCCCGGACCGGGGCACGAACCCGCGTCCCCTGCATCGGCAGGTGGACTCTCAACCACTGCGCCACCAGGGAAGCCCTGGGGTATTCATTTTTTAACGTAATCTGGTTTTCCGAGCTTTGTCTGTAAGCGATGGCAGAGGCAACTAGAAAATATTGCTATTAAACAGGGAAAAATATGGAAGTAGTTTTTGACTCAAAGGCACTACTCACTTAGAGCAGGCTCTCCCATGAGAAATACCTATCAAGTAGCTTTAAAATAAATTGGAAAAAGAAGTAGAAAAAAAAAAAGTGGTGAAAGAGGAGGAGTGAATGAAGAGTCAGCAAATGGGCAGGTTTCCGTTTGAAATTTAAATTGGCAGCTGGCACTATTTGAATCATTCTGTATTTAATATACTCTGAATGGGGTAGATGACAGTATTGAAAAGGCAAAGCAAAACCTTGAATATGAGGAATGTACAAACCTCTGTTATTTTGCTCGGCTCAGTTTGATACACTTCCCTTCACTATGTTTAGGAGAAAATGAGGTGTAGGTATTTTAGTTGTTTACTCCTTGTCAGCACAATGGGAAGACGATGTGACTGTAAGATTCAGACCACATGACATGTGGCTCTAAACTATTAAAGGAATTATAAAATAAGGTACAAGGATATATTGTACAACACAGAGAATATAGCAAATATTTTATAATAACTGTAAATGGAGTATAACCTCTAAAAATTGTGAATCACTATATTGTACACCTGTAATTTATATAATATTATACATCAACTATACTTCAATTAAAAAAATAAAAGTAATTTATGTATCAATGGAAAATGAAATTATTGAAGCAAAGGGGCAAAAACAAAACCTTGAACTTGTGATTGATTTCAAGGGAAATATTCATAATATAGATATTAAACTGGGCTTAAAGATAGTCATTAATAATAAAGATATCATACTAGTAAAGGTTAATCAGCTAGGAATGATATGCAGAAAAGAAAATTTAATTAACATGAGAAATAGGTAAATTAGTTTTTACAGATCCAAAAGAATGTGCTTTATTTCACCAGACCACTAGTTCTGTACACTTATTCAATTAACATTCTGAATATACACATCACACCCAAGGAATATTAAAATTAGGATGGAAAATAATAAGAAAACAAGGAGATATGAGCAAAAGAATCTTATAAGCAAGACATTCTGACAAGCTCATGAAAATACATACAGTGTCTTAGACCCATTGTATCTATTTTATCATGTCACATATGAGAGAAGGGAACTAACAGTTTTTGTTCTTCTAGAGAGAATAGGCGTTTTGCCTGTATGATCACATTTTATCCTTATGATTCTGAGAGGTATGTGTTGCCATTTCCAGTTTTATACATGCAATAACTGAGGCTTGGAAAAGTAAGTAACTTTAAGCCCAGGCTGGAGAAACCATTAGAATTTGAACCCAGACCCTATGTGATCCAGAAGCTACCACTTTGGTGCAACATTTTGTTGACCCTCCATTTTCCTAGTGACTACCAGTGAAAAATACCTCAGGGGAATTTTAGGACTTGATTAGGGCATGAGGAAGAAAATGGGGATTTTTAAATTACATCCTTTTCCTGGAAAGGCCTTACGATGGATACAGAAGATAAAGAAAACAAACAAATAATAAGTGACACTAGGGGGCACAACTGACCCTAAAAGAGTGGGCATTGCAGGCCATCATTTTGGGACCCCAACACTTCCTTCCTTATGGGGCGTCGCTGGGATGTAAGGAGAAAGACAAAACTTGAAATCATCCTACTTGCAGTTTGGAGACTAACTCTACACCACTATTTGTGTGAATTTGCATGTAACCTCTGTGTTTCATTTTGTTTATGTATGAAGTGGGAGAGATAGTGTCCGCATCATTGGGGTTCATTGTGAGTTTTAAGTAAGGTGATACATATAAAGGACTGAAGGTAGCACTTGGATTACATTAGGCATTTAAATGTTATTTCCTCCTCATTTCATAAACTTTCTCTTTGATTGAATGAAGGAAACTGACAGCACAGGACTGGGTTATTTGCCCTGTGGTGGCAAAGAAGAATTGCCAAATCCTACCAATTATTCTGCATCATGTGAATCAAGTGTATAGATCTTGGTTCTATTCTTCTTTTTTTTTTTCTTGTCCAGATGCTTGGATCCATGTACATGATGTTACTTGCTTAAGGACCAAAAACTGACATATTCAAAGTGGAGATACTTGTTCATGTGGATCCAGTTCACCAGTTTCCAAATTTCTACTTTGCTGTGTGAAAGAGATTTTTGTGGAAATGTCTCCAGGTGTCTGCTGTTAACTCAATTTCCTTAATGCTAGGTATAATATGGTGTTAGAAGTAGGAGAATAAATAAGCTCAATAATCAGGCCAGGATTACTCACTTCTCATTTAAGGTGTCAGCCTGGTGAAGACCAATATTTTATGTAAGTTCAACAAGAAGTGAAAGAATATAAATTATCGAGTAACCAATATCTTAAATACATAAACTGAGAATATAATCAGGCATGAGGTTCTAGGAAGGGTGTTTTCACAGTTGTGCATAATTTAAAAGGAGAGGGCAAGTGTAAATATAGGTAATAAGGGCTGAAGGTATTGAAACTTTTAAAATATTTAAATGCAGTTTGATTACATCCCAAAACAACTTTTTCTTCCCCGTCGTCTGGTACAACTAAATATAGCCTTGCATTCTGGTAGATCAGAGATGTTGCTACTCAGTAGATAATTAGCCTCTTGTATTAAAAATAAAACGTATAAATATCGCCTCATTAGTAGCATTGTATCCTAACTATTACCTGCTCTCTTCATGATCTGGAATAATCCACAGAACATTTAGAAATGTAACATCCAGAATGGAATATCCAAGCCTGGGTGTCAGGGCTACGGAATGTCATGGGTCAGTAATAAAAGTGACTGCTCCTGGCTTGTAGATCGATGGGCTCTGAAAGGAAATAAGTGAAATGAAAAGACCTTGGGGTTGTCTCATTTTTAGTTTCTATATATTCTTCCTTGCACATTAAACAGCTGTGTTCTCACCAAGGACATAATGATGAGTATTTGACTCTTACTTCTTTCATTTTAAGTGAGTCCATAATTCTAACAAAGGCAAATTATAAAACCATAATCCAATTATTCTGAGCATCACCTATCATTGAGTTCAAATGTGCTCACATGAATATAGATGTTCATAGTATGACAGCTCTTAACATTTGAGGAATTTTAACATTTCCCCCAGATTTTCCAGGAGTCACCAAGAAAGTAAGTCAGACAGAGAAAGACAAATATCATATGATATCCCCTGTGTGAGGAATCTAAAAACAAAAGTGATAAAACGAACTTATTTACAAAACAGAAACAGACTCACAGACATAAAGAATTAACTTCTGCAGTTGTTGGGAGTCCGCCTGCCGATGCAGGGGACACGGGTTCGTGCCCCGGTCCGGGAGGATCCCACGTGCCGCGGGGCGGCTGGGCCCGTGGGCCATGGCCGCTGAGCCTGCGCGTCCGGAGCCTGTGCTCCGCAACGGGAGAGGCCACAGTGGTGAGAGGCCCGTGTACCGCAAAAAAAAAAAAAAAAAGGAATTAACTTCTGGTTACCAGCGGGGAGGAGGGATAGATTGGGAGTTTGGGATTGACATGTACAAACTGCTATATTTAAAATAGATAACAAACAAGGGCCTACTGTACAACACAGGGAACTCTGCTCAATACTCTGTAATAACCTAAACGGGAAAAGAATTTGAAAAAGAATAGATACATGTATATGTATAACTGAATCACTCTGCTGTACACCTGAAACTAACACAACATTGTTAATCAACTATACTCCAACATAAAGTAAAAATTAAAAAAAAAAATAAAGTTATTGCAAGTAAAAAAAAAAAAGAATATCTCCAGTCAATTTTTTAGGTTTAATTTAATTAATTAATTTTTTTATACAGCAGGTTCTTATTAGTTATCTATTTTATACATATTAGTGTATACATGTCAATCCCAATCTCCCAATTCATACCACCACCACCACCACCACTTTCCCCCCCTTGGTGTCCATACGTTTGTTCTCTACACCTGTGTCTCTATTTCTGCCTTGCAAACAGGTTCATCTGTACCATTTTTCTAGATTCCACATATATACGTTAATGTATGATATTTGTTTTTTCTCTTTCTGACTTACTTCACTCTGTATGACAGACTCTAGGTCCATCCACGTCTCTACAAATGACCCAGTTTCGTTCCTTTTTATGGCTGAGTAATATTCCATTGTATATATGTACCACATCTTCTTCATCCATTCATCTGTCGATGGGCATTTAGGTTGCTTTCATGGCCTGGCTATTGTAAATAGTGCTGCAATGAATATTGGGGTGCATGTCTTCTTTTTGAATTATGGTTTTTCTCTGGGTATACGCCCATCTCCAGTCAATTTATTCCCCATCTCCCCATCTTCTGCTGCATTTCATGAGAACTCAAGGCCATTGCTTCTGAAGTGCCAAGCATTTTGCTACCTTCTCCTCTGGGCATAGTAATATCCTTCAGTACCACTCTGGTGCTCAAGGTTATCAATGCAGTAGTATATACTTTGGGGCAGCGAGATTGAGGCTTGGGTAACTCCCCCCCTTAATTGGACTATTCTTGATTACCTGTCTCCTGAAGGAGACGCTTGGTTCAGATACAAAGAATCTAACATGAACAAACTCCTGTGGTCCCTCCTCTAGCCCTTCTCTCATGTATCAGTCAAGACGGCTATGTTAGGCTACTCCCGAATCTCAGTGACTTAAAACCATTATGTTTCTTTGTTTCTCCCACGAGATGTCTATCACAGGTCAGGAAGGGAGCTCTGCTTATAGCGGGCACTCAGAGACTAAGGTAGAATGATTATCCCCCATCTCAAATTCTGCTGGCTCCTTTTGAATGAACAATGAATGAAATGCTTGATCAGAGAGTGACACATGTCACTTTCACTTACAACTTATTGGCCAAAACTGTCTCATGATCCCACTTGGGGGAGGGGTGAGGTCCAGGAAGTGCAATCCTACCATGTGCCCGATAGAAGGAGAACTGGAAGTATTTGATGAACAGTGCTACCAATTTGCAAATGCGCTCAAAATCAGGCTGAGTGAGGACCATTGAAAGCCTGCTGCCTGTATTACTCACCACTATTTCCGCCTCCTTCTCCAAATCTCCGCCCAGGCATCTCTACAGCAGACCACTCCTACACTGGCGTCAGTGTAGGCAGATTTTTTACATGGCAACTCAGGACTCCAGCAGTGAGTGCAGGAAATAAACAAAATCACCCATCCATCTCCGGAAATCAGTTAATGCAAAAAGACATCTTCAGAGTTTCCCCACACTCTAGGTTCACGGACTAATCCAATTTGGACTCAGCTAGGAGACCTAAGTATAACACGGCCAGATTTCTGAAAGATGTTCACATTACAAGCTACTCTAAAAGCTGACTTTATTCTCATAAAAACATTTACGATTAAAATAAGCCCATTTGACAGTATGAAGCTAAATCACAGAAAGTTTATGTGATTTAATGTTAAAGTGTAGTTTATAATTTTTCGATTCAGGCCTAACTATACTTTTCTTTCTAGACCATTTTAATGCCTTCTCAAAAAAATTAGAATAAGTAGAATTATACCCTAGAGGCTACAGAGATTTTTTTTTTCATTTTAGTTATATCGCCTTCTTTTCATAATAATTGGAAATGATGAGTGGAAGTTTGAGTAGAAGAATTTGCTCTTAAATTTTAATGAATTTTCATGAAGGTATTTTTTGCTTCACAAGCTTAGTAAGTGGTCACTAGACTTTTTAATTTACATGTTTACTAATCCCAAAAGCACACATCAAAAATACTAGGCGTATTACAATAAAACAAAATGCCAGTCAGTAATACTAAAGTACATAATAATCTCAGTTAACACCATCACAATCCAACCAATTACTCAAGCAAAAATTTATCATCTTTTTGACTCTTTTCTTGTACTCTCCTAGTCCCTTCTAGTCCAGCAGGAAATTTTATTTGATATATTTATCAAAACCAGACTCCTCTCACCATCTGCACAGCTAGTCCAGTCCACTAGCATACTTCTCATGGAGTACAGAAGCAGCCTTGCAACTTATTTCCTGCGTCCCCACTTACTTACTGGAGTCATTTTTCACCCAGAAGGCAATAATTTCTAACACTTTTTTAATTATGTAATATAATGCACGTACAGAAAAGTGCACAAAGCATAAACACAGCATTTAGCTAAAAATTGTAAGGTGAACACATATAGTTATCAATGTGATTAAGAAATAGAACATTGAATGGACTTGAGGACATGGGGAGGGGGAAGGGTAAACTGGGACGAAGTGAGAGCGTGGCATGGACATATATACACTACCAAACATAAAATCGATGGCTATTGGGAAGCAGCTGCATAGCACAGGGAGATCAGCCCCGTGCTTTGTGACCACCTAGAGGGGTGGGATAGGGAGGGTGGGAGGGAAACACAAGAGGGAGGGGATATGGGGATATATGTATATGTATAGCTGATTTACTTTGTTATAAAGCAGAAAGTAACACACCATTGTAAAGCAATTATACTCCAATAAAGATGTTAAAAAAAAAAAGAAAAGAAAAGAAATAGAACATTATCTGGACCCAGGAACATCAGGCCTAATCCCTGATCAAAACCACTTCTCTCTCCCTTAAATGTAATATTTATTATGAATTTAGGTAATCACTCTCTTGCTTTGTTGTATATGCACCCTCAAATAATATACATTTTCTAACTTCTTTTTGAATTTTATATAAACTGAGTCATATAATTTGTATTATTTTGATATCTAGCTTCTTTTTTGATATAGTTATGCATATGGCTTATGTGTATCTGTGGTTTTGTTGATATAGTTTTTCCAGTTCCCTATTACTGTATAACAAACCACTCCCGCTGGTACACCAAAGTGGCATAAAATGAACAGCTTTTTTAGAATGCTCATAGATTCTCTGGGTCAGGAATTCATAGAAGAGACAGCTTGGAGACTTCTCTCTGCTTCATAATGTTGGGGACGGGAATCACGTGGAGGCTTCTTCACTCACGTGTCTGCCATCTGGGCCAAGATGACTCAGTTAATACTGCAGGTCAGGTTGCCTCCGAGTGTCCTCTCAGTGTGTCTTGGGCTTCCTTACAGCAGGGTGGCGTCAGTGTAGGCAGATTTTTTACATGGCAACTGAGGACTCCAGCAGTGAGTGTTCCAGTAGCTCTAGGCAGAAAGGCATGCCATTTTATGACCTAGACTCTGAAGACGTGGCATTTCCACTAAATTCTGTTGGTCAGAATTGTCATAAGCTAGAGTCAAAGAAAGGATACACGGACCCCACCTCTTGACTGGAGAAATGTCTAGTAATTTCTGACCATGTTTTAATTCAATAGTATTCCATTGTATGAATATACTATAATTTATTTATGTATTCTATTTTTAATAGATATTTGGGTTGTTTCCATTTTGGACTATTATGAACAATGCTCCTATAAAAGTTCTTGGGTGTGTATTCTGGTACAAGTCAGCATGTATTTCTAGAAGAAATATACATAGGAGTAGAATCTCTGGGTCTTGGGGTACACAATATTCAACTTTATTAGATACTGTCAATGTGTTTATCAGACTGATCACAGCAATTTACACTGGCCCCAAGTATATAAGTAGGGACACTCTTGCCAATATAGAGTGGTCTCTTTAAAATATAATACTTTTTGGACTTCCCTGGTGGCACAGTGGTTAAGAATATGCCTGCCAACACAGGGGACATTGGGTTCCATTCCTAGTTCAGGAAGATGCCACCTGCCGGAGAGCAACTAAGCCCATATGCCACAACTAATGAGCCCGTGTGCCACAACTACTGAAGCCTATGAACCTAGAGCCTGTGCTCCACAACAAGAGAAGCCACCACAATGAGAAGCCTGCACACCGCAACGAAGAGTAGCCCCCAGTCACCGCAACTAGAGAAAGCCTGTGTGCAGCAACAGAGACCCAATGCAGCCAAAAATAAATTTTAAAAAATAATAATAAAATAAAATGTAATACTTTCTGTTTTGATACCCTACAGAGATTCCAACAGCACTCAACACAAAAATTAAATGCTTTGCCATGGCCCAGAAGGGCCTATATGACTTGTTCTCTACACATTTCTGTGAGTTCATCACCTAGTATGGGACCTTGCCATAAATATCCACCTGCACTGGACTTCTTCCCAGTCTGACAACAAGACAAACTCATTCCTTACGTTGGACCATTGCACCTGCTGTTTCCTCTGGCAGAAAAGCTCCTAACCCCTAGTTTAAATGTCTGTTCCTCAGAGAAGACTTGTCTAACCACCAATCTAAACTTCATCCCACTCCCCATTCCTAGTTTCTCTCCCTCCCACTATTCTGTTTTCGTGGGATTACATATCATCACATAAAATTATCTTTATTTATGTATTTGTTTATTTTTTAAAATCTCTTACCATTAGAATCCACAGTGACTTGAGTATGCAGAAGACTGTTTTTGTTTTGTTTTGTATTAAAGAATATGTGCCATGTGTTAGATTTACTTCTCATTATTTAATTTATTTATTTATTTTGTGTGTATATTTTTGGCCGTGTTGGGTCTTCATTCCTGCGTGCGGGCTTTCTTTAGTTGTGGCAAGCGGGGCTACTCTTCGTTGCGGTGCGCGGGCTTCTCATTGCGGTGGCTTCTCTTGTTGTGGAGCACGGGCTTCAGTAGTTGTGACACACGGGCTCAGTAGTTGTGGCTCGCGGGCTCTAGAGCTCAGGCTCGGTATGTGGTGCATGGGCTTAGTTGCTCCGCGACATGAGGGATCTTCCCAGACCAGGGCTCGAACCTGTGTCCACTGCATCGGCAGGTGGATTCTTAACCACTGCGCCACTAGGGAAGTCCCAGAAGACTGTTTTTTAATTAATGCATTATTTTTTATAATTATTTAAATAATTGCGCAAATTTGCCTAGGCGTTTGAAAACAGGAGTTGAGTTTTACATTCTTCTTATATATTTATTTATGTCTAGTACAGTGCTTGGGACAAGTAGATTTCGGTAATACTAATTATTTTAAAAGTTTGACTAAAATGAATGTTGAAACTGAACGAAATCTCATAGTCTAGATTGGGTCTCGAAATTTTGAGTTGGCCACCATGGGGTCTGAGAGAACAGTAATCACAAGGTTCATTCCTGAGTGTAAAAAGGCAGTTTAAAGAATAAAACCCATTTGACTGTTTTCATTACCAATTTTTCTCTTTTAATTTCTTCAGTTTCTTTCCATTGTCTCTCCCCCTATCCTTTAGTAGGTAATGCTCAGGCGTATGCTGTAGGCTATTAAAGATGCTGAAATTTGACTCCAATATTTTTGAGACTGTGATAAAAGTAGCAGATGCTAGAAAAACTGCCTTTTCCATACAACAAGCAGCTCTTTGTTTTGCAGTAAGTGGAGACTTTAAAAAAGATTCGGGTGCAAATTGTCCCCTTCTTTGTGACCATCTCATGAATGGGTCAGTTAATTTTGTGAATTTAAAACTTATGAAACAAAGATAGTTGGGAAGCTATGGATGAAGAAATTGCACGTCTCTGGAGAAGGATAAAAACAGTCATCTTAGTTGAAGGCAGTCACATCTCAGCTGATTGTGCTTCTTTCAGGGAGGTGATTCTCAAGTTTCAGCTGCCTGAGGCTTTTTAATACTCATATTGCTGGGGCCTGTTCCCAGAGTTTACTCAGTAGGTCAAGGGAGGTGCGGCTTGTCTAACAAGTTCCAGGTGATGCATGTGCTACTGGTCTAGGTGCCATCCTCGGAGAATCACTGCTTCCTGTTCTTTTTTCCTCAAGTATCTGAATTCTTGCTCTTTGATCCTCCCCCGAGATTCCGAAGGCCTATAAACATATAATTCACTTTTAACCCCAGCTCCAATGTCTTTTGGGTGCCGCTCTCAGATTCTAAATGATCAGTAGACATTTCTACCCGGATGAGATTTCAACAATTCAGACTTGTTGACCTTGGAAACATCCCCTAAAATCAAGGTGCATCCCCTCTTCTCATATTTTGGTCAATAATTGCCCTTATTTCTCATTATCCAGATTTAAATCTTTTGCCACCTGTTTTACTTCCTTTTGGTCTTTACTTTTTGTTTACTTGATTATCATAACCATGAAGAGTGACTTCTAGCTAGGGTAACAGTTACTGATGACAAATAACATTTGTCACTGTGGGCAAAACACCTGCATCAGCTCTTTCTGAATCCTGGTGGGCTGCCCAAGAACTTCCTGAAGGAGTTTGAAAGCGAAACAAAGATTCCCAAGCCCCACACCTGGTTTACAATTTTGAATTAGAAATCGTGAGGATGGTGCCCAAGAATCAGCATTTTCTAAAGTAGACCTTGGACCAACGTGTGCAATCCGCCAATTTAGATGGTCATATAAGGTATTTCAATGCCACTTCCTCAAGTCTTGAGTAACCCAAGTCTCTAAGGACTAAGTTGAAAGTCATATTTTCCAGCAACATCAGTATTTCCAACTCTTCTTTACCCAGCATTCCCTTGGTGTGTGCAAGTAGTTGTTAGTTTTATGTTGCTGCATTGGTGTTATTTTCTTTATTCCCTGTTGATACCCACTTTGGAACTCTGCATGCAAAAAAGCATGGATAATGGTGTGACACAGAGAAGGGTCCTCACCTCGGGTTTCCTCCTGAGCCTCTCCTGCTAGCATTCTTCAAGTTTGCCACAGCAGTTTATTCAAATAATTGATCTTATCTTTATTGTCAATGAAACTAGCCCAGAGGTTTTCCCCAGAAGACTTTTCTGATAACACAGAAGCACAACAGAAAGGGCATCATGTTAAAAATAGAATGAGTAAATTTTCCAGGCAAAATGATTGTCCCTGCTTGTTATGTCTTTCAAATCCCTGGGTTTCTCCTTTGGATGAATTTTTTTCCAGAGATTTCTTCTAAGGCAGAACCAGCAGAGAGGAAAACAAGTCAATGCTGTGCATCCTATCATGGAGTTTTATGGCACAGAAGATGCTGAGGGGACATCTCTGCCTCTCCTCCTCAGTAACAACAACAAAACAACATCTTATATTCCGATTTCAACTGATCACAGTGGGGGAAACATAAATTCTACAAATGATGCAATTTAGTCAGTGAAGTAAAGCATTTCCAATAGCCTAAATTAATGTGGCAAAGGAGGAGATATTTCAGGGAAAGAACGACTAGGGAACAATTGAGTACTTTTTTAGAATCCTTATTGTCCCATCTTTGTGTACATTTTTCTTGCTTCATACCATCTTTCCACCAACACTACTGCCACCACCGCCTCCATCATTACCACCCTCATCTCCACCATCATCACCTCCACCACCTCACCTCCACCATCATCGCCTCCACCATCATCACCTTCACTATCCCATCATCACCTCCACCACCATCACCTCCGCCATCATCACCTCCACCAGCATCACCTTCACCATCCCATCATCACCTCCACCATCATCACCTCCACCACCCTCACCTCCACCATCATCACCTTCACCATCGTCACCTCTGCCACGGCAATATCTTTCGATTCCTATTCCACCACCATCACCTCTCACCCCATCACCCTTATCCCACCAACCTTAGCTTTCTAGTTACCTCCTGCTCACTTCCCATTCTCCCTTCTGAGGAAAATATCTCATTAATACTATAGTTTAAGCGATGGATAAGGTCTGACCCATGTGCTCTCTACACAACAGTGTAAAAGAGATCCTGTTTTTTTTTTTTCTGGACTCACATGAGTGATCTAGATTCCCCATTTTTGTCAGGCCAGGTTTTCAAGAACAAAAGCTCTCAGTCGGAGAGGACATCCAGAGGCCTAGCATCTCTGCTCTTCATTTCCAACCTCTGTAGGAACTATCCCGGGAAGCAGCCAGCTTTGCCCTTGGTTCCTCTCCACAGGTTTCCAAGCAGAAATCAGACCTGTTTAAAAGTAAACCAAAGCCTCTGCAAGGGAAAGGTATCAAACGATGTTTCTTTTGCCTAAATGTAGCACTTACATTCAATCTTTAAATGTTTTACAGAAAAAACATTTAAATCTCCATATTCTATATGATTGTTATCTGCAGAAGCCAAGGGTCAGCACCAAGAGAAATTGAACTTAGAAAGCTTCAAGACCTTGATTTGCTGCCTTTTAAAATCTTCAGTTTTTCTCAAAACTGATTATTTTTCTCAAGAGTCATAGCTCAAAAAACCATGCAGCCTCAATGTCTTTGTTCCCTATTCCTACAACCTCCTCTGTCCCCACTTCCAGTTCTACAAATGTTAGGGTTTTTTTTTTTAACTTTTTTACTGTTGTAAACATTCTAAGATGAAAAATGGGTGACTGTCACAAAAATGAAATGAAAACTCACAGCTCTACTCTCACACATACAATTGTGATTTGGGGGATACATAGACCAGATTTCCAGCTTACAGAACAATGCAATACAGTACATGCTTGGCTGGTGCCCCAGGGTACAATGCCACCTGTGTTATTCTGGCTTCTTTAGGGCACTGTGGCTCCCCTGAGCATTGGTGTGAAGTTCTGTACATGCAGCATACAGTGTATTACTCATGCACAAGTGGCTGAGGTCTATACAGAAAGTTCCTCATCTGAGTTCTTGCTACTGCATGTGTCATAATCACTATTCAAATAGTTTGGATACTGACCACAATGATCCCTGAAAGGATCTTTACTTGTAGACTTCTTAAGAAAAACAAAAAGGTGCATTGATAATTAGTGAAGGAACACTCTGGAAGGAGAATGATATACAATTTACTACAAAGAATCATGACGAAAAGCATGCACCTATGTAAAGGGTTAAATTATGCAAACTAGTCATAGACATATTTGATTATAAATCCTAACCAAATGCAAACTAGATATGATGCAAACCAACTCTAATGAGTTGGTTTCTCAGAGTTTCATTTGCCTAATCTGCAAAATGGGAATACAAATACCTAAATTATAGACAATATTTGCCAAGCACTTGGATGCATACATAGTACATGCTCAGTAAGTAGTGTCTCTACATACTTTGGGTTCTTCTATGAGACTTGGGCAACAGTACTGTGCCTGAGAAAATAGGTATAGAATTGCTGGTTGGTATCTGCTATACTGTATGATCTATGCTCTTCCTTTTTTGCTTCAAAGCCCTTATGCTTTATTCTAGTTTCAAGTCTTTATGGAAGACATGCCTGAGTGGTGCTGTAACATTCCAGGTCGCTAATCCAAGCATCTATTGTCACAAGAGTTTTTGAAAGAAACATTATGTCTGTAGGAGTCACATTATTCTTTGCTATAAGGCTCTAAGGTGGGAAGGTGAGGAAACCTCTTTTGGTGAAAAGAGTTTCTCTTGGCTTGGAGTGGAAACTGAGCACAGCATCCTCATCAGGAATATGTCATGTCAGGCTGTCATGACACTTGTTGTGTATTACCATTAAATATTTCCCTAGCAGCGATAGCTGGGAAGGAGGTAATCATGTTTAATAACGTCCTGCTAAATATTGTGAGACTCACATGCATAAACACACACATACACACACACACACACACACATGCATAGACCAAGCTGGCCATTAACTTGAAAACTTTCTATTCTAAAACTCTACTCTTTTTCTTATTTTGGTTAATCAAATGACCAATACTTTTTGAGTGCTTCTGTGCATCATTGTTTTAGTAGACACTGTGATAGATGAAGAAAAATATCAAGGCATGGTCCTTGCTTGTAAAGATCTTAGAGAGTTTTGTGGGGAGCAAAACAATCATTTGATACCAATTAAGGACAAGTCATGGTTTGTTTGGATGGTGTTTATTTTCAGTGATGAGAGCTTTCAGTAGATATCAGTGGGTTAATGTATTATTCTCTTTGGAAAGAAGGATTAATGAATTAATGATGTGTGGAGTCTTCTATATTCATATTGGGAAATTGGGGAAGATTTTTTTTTTAATCTTTCTTCTGGTTATATCCTCTCTCTTCATCTCTCTGGATTTCCAACTTTATCTTTTTTCCCTCTAGAGCAGCACTGTACAATGCCACATATGTAATATGTGATTAAAAATTTTCTAATACCTATATTTAAGAAAAAATAAAACTAAGCAGGTGGAGTTAATTTTAATGATATATTTAAACCGATATATCCAAAATATGATTATTTCAACATGTTGTATTAGTATGTTTTAAGTGTTCAGGAATCACATGTAGGTAGTGACCACTCTGTTAGATACAGCAACTCTAGAGAATCACCACCAGTGGCCTCGGGGTGACCTGAGCTTCACCACATCCCGCATTACATACGATGTTGACTTCCTTAATGGAGGTCTGGCTTTGTGGCAACAAGAAGGACATGCTCAAGGGCCTTCCTCTTTTCTTACTCTTGCCTTGTTTGTCCACAGTGGTCCAGGTGAGAATGCTATCATGCTTCTCACCTTTCCTTTCTTCAATCCTTTCTTCCCTCCTTCCTTCCTTCCCTCCTCCAGTTGGGGCTACTGATTTCCAGCTGAAGAAGAGGCAGGACCACGCCTCAGAGGAGTCAACACAGGCTTTGTCGCCTGGAGCTTTGGGCACAGGAACATCCAGAGGGACCTGGCAGGTGTTTAAGTAGCATCGTGGATGAGGGAGAGAGGAAAACAGTGGCAGGAGAAGGTGGCAAATCTGAGCAGAAGGGTCCTCCCGCCCTTCTGCTCCCTCTTACACCAGTGCTCAATTAATGTGATCTTCCAAATCCCATTTCCCCACTTGGGGATGGTGCTGGCAGGTGGTAGGGTCAGAGAGTCAAGAGAAGAGAAAGAACCTGATTTGGGCATTTTCAATTACACCGCATAATTTCACTCACATTTTGCATACAAGTTCAGAGTCAAGGAAGATTCTGTTTTGGTGCTTGATCTGGAATTATTTGCATCTAAGACATTCCTTTACTTCAGAACATCCCCTCAGCATCTAAATCTTGCCAAGGACTGAGCTAAGAGCCGGGGATACAAGGAAAGGTGGGACGGGGTCCCTGTTCTCAAAGGAGTCTGTCACACGCTGGCCAGGAGTTTTGGGGTTGTCATTAAACTGAAACTTTTCCAAAGACATCTGTGCTCAGGACAGAAGGGCTGCAATTATTTATGCCTTACTTTTATGTGAACGTAGTGCACTTCTTTCATTGCTCTTCAGAAAAGTTAGTACCTAAATGGACAAAGTGAATGGGAACAATTATTCTGTAACCTAGGTAGAGCTGCCGAATGGTTGACCTTCTCATAGTGGAATTTCAGGCATCACTAAACACACAGAAGATGCATTCAGGGGGACAGACTGTCTTTCTACTCCTCTAATTATATCATTATTATATATGAGAGCAATCGAGGTGTACAGGCTTGGAAATCAAATGTCTCTCATTTCTCATGCAGTCACCAGCCTCTTAGATTTGGGCAGGTCCCAGCTCAGCCACTTGCATTTTGATCTCTGACCAGTCACTTAAATTCTTAGTTTTATTTTTCTCCCCTCTAAAATGAGACCAATTATTTTACCTAGCTAGATATGTATTAGGAGGAAGTAAGATAAAAAGCTATACATAAAAACACATCTCCTAGAATGTGTCCGGCATTGCAAAAGTAAACAGATCATTTCACTCTCAGATAAAAATTAAAAATGTCTCCATTTCCCATGTAAAATGAAATCCAGTCTGCTTATTATGGTCTTGACTCTGCACACCCCTGACATGGTTTCCATCCACCCTTCACCCCACATGCTGCAATCCAGTCCCATGGACCCACAAACTGGTTCCTGTCTTAAAGCCTTTGAACTAGCCCTTCTTTATCTTTGAAATGTTCTTCCCCAAGATGAAAGTTCAACAAACTTTTACTGTAGAAGATCATATAGTAAATATTTTCACCTTTAGGGGCCATGTGGTCTCAGTTACAACTACTCAGCTCTGCCATTGTAGCAGAAAAGCAGCCATACATAAACAAATGAGCACGACTCTGCTCCTCTGTTTCAATAAAACTACTTTATTTACAAACAGGGGATGAGCTGGGTTGGTGCACAGGCCACCAGAGTCTGCTGACCCTTGCCCTAGACCTTTCCAGATCTGGCTTTTTTCTGGTCATTTTGGTCTCAGATTGAGTGGGATCTAAGGCCTTTCTTGGCGACTCTATGGAAGGAGTCTGTCTGCCCCATTTCTCGATTGTATTGCCCTGTTTTATTTCCTTACCTATATGCATTTATATCTTAAACTATCTAAGTTATTCATTTGTTTATTTATTTATTGTACATGTCCATTTTCCATACCGCCATCATCTCAGTTCCTAGAGCAAAGACTAGAACAAGGTAGTGGGAGGTGCCCAGTAAATATTTTTTACACATATGAATAAGTAATTTACCTAAAGGAAGGAAATTCCAGATGGAAACTTCCAAATTTTAGTGGTAGGAAATCAAGATCTTTTGGGGACCATCAGAGACAGAAGAAGATGAGAGATTCCTGCAGATTATGAATCCCTCCACACAACCCTTTCCACACACAAGACTTCTAAAAAGCCAGACCTGTGTGAAACAAAGTAATGTTTTTATTGTTGTTATCTGGGCACAATATAAACTGTGAATATCACTAGTTTTCTCTCTGGCTATGAAATAAATGCATTGGACCTCACAGTCCAAATCAAAGACATGAGTCATTCTAGCTCATTAGCAGCCTGTGTATGTTGAAATGGTTTTGATGACAGCTTTTGAAGGCAGCTTTTAATAAGACAAGACAGTGTACTATCTTGCCTGTGCTATCAATCAGCTTTCTCAATCAAATGCCAGTTGCATGGCTTTGCAGTGAATACTGAGGACCCTAGCAAAAGTGAGGCAGCCTTTGCCTTCTCTGCCGTCAAGAGTAATTACAGTAATGGGAGACAGAGAATAGATACATGGTGAGAGCAGCGTATCAGTTAGTGCCCTGGCAAGAAACAAAGGGCTCAAACAAAAGGTTTAACGAAAGAGAAGTTAAAGGAGCTATGACAGTATTATATAGAGATGAGGACAAAGGTGAGGAAACTATCTGGGAAATACGAGGCATTCGGGGGCTAGCAACAGTTGGAAGTCATTCCAACCCTTTGGCCAGAAGAAAGTCCAGAAGAAAATTCTATTGCCAGAGTCCAGTAAGAGCTGGGCCCTGGGGGAGAGGCCAGCCAATGGGAGCTCTAGCCACAAAGAAACATGGCTCTTGCAAGAACATTAGCAAGATTTCTCTCCTTCCACTCTGCCAAATCCAGCAGGAAGCCAGAGGGTAAGAGAGCTGATGATATGTGCAGTCTAGGGAAGCCAGGTTTCCCAGACACCAAGGAGGACTGAAAATGGATCTTGCCTTGGGAGCTGAGGAAAACAAATGAAAAATAACTAGCATAGTAGGTAAGCCAGGTGACAAGAGGTTGCATCTTGGAAATCCACATTTACTCTCTGATTTTATTTACTCTACAGTATGTGAATGCAACAGAAAATAAGGATCAAAGATGCTTTTAGGGTATGCATTTTTAATACTTAAGGAACTAGGTCAGAAGAGTTCCAGGATTACCAGCAGGATTTATCCAACACAAGCCAATCCATATGAAGGCAACCAGAGTCTTGAGGGATTAGAAAATATCTTTTTACCCTGAGGTTGGAGGAGAAAACATCCAGAACTAGGTATAATCTTTTGCCTAGGAAGAAGAAACCAGTGAGTAAAATCCCCCATCACCAGGACAACAAATCCTCATTATGGCCAAAAACAGAAAAGAGAAGGATCTAACATATTCCTGTTCATGAAGGTTAATCACTTGTAAGCAATATTTCCCTTTATTGTTGTTTGTATTTTTGGACTCTTGGCAAGCAAAATGAAATGTCTTTTTATTCTGCAAAAACAAAAATTGTAAAACCAGTTCCTACTATAGGTCATATTGCAGATCTTCGAAACCAGCCTCTTAGGACTGGGATCTCTAACACAAAGTCATTTTGCTTGCACATCTACTGGAATGCATAGGGATTAGATGCCGATCCATCTCTTTTTACAGGTTATATGCTTGCCTAGAGGACAAATGCCATGTTAATCCTATGAGTCTTTTCTACCATGTCTTTGCATCCATCCTTACCAACGACCATTATTTTGCCAGTGCCATTCCTTAATACATGAAAGTACAATGGTTTGCATGTTTTGCACCAAATTTCTGCAAGAAACTATATTTTGAACTCCTATCAAATTGTAAATTTGATTTCTCCAAATAACTAGATGCTTTTTGAATTGATTTGAGTGAAATGCTGCCTAAGCTTGTTGCAAAGTCTTGGTCCAAGTGGCTGCTGGAGGGAAGGAGGTGAAATGCTGGACTTTTCCTTGGGAGATTTTGGGAACACAGCTCTTGAATACCAAAGTGTTTACCCATCCTGATTTTTATGGTTGTCTTCAGGTGATCCAAGCCTCTTGTTGTGTGATTCCCTCATCATCGATGCTTTAAGCACTTTCTTAAAGATAAATTTAGAAGAAAATGGAATCTGTATGAAAAAATTTCAATAGGGGTCTATTTGTAATTCAAGTTGATTTCTGCATTATTCTGGCTTAGCCACTAACTCTGTGAACTTAGGCCACTTACCCTCTGTGATCCTCAGTTTTCTCATCTATAAAACGAGAAGAATGGGCTAAGAGCTCCCTAAAGCCCTTTATAATTCTAACAGACTGTGCTTATGGGTCTATGTTACCCCTGGAAATATCATGAAAAATAAAAATAAAACTGATCGAGTTGAAAATGGTCCAACAGTTACAAAGAAATATTTGACACTGTAATCATGAACTCACATCAGTTAGTCTTCTGGCTCTTTAATTTGGGAAGCAGATGCTTGATTGCTTGTTTAAAGCCTGTGTAAAAAGCCCAGCCCAGCCTTGTGAAAGCTCAAAAATATTCTTAAGTAGGGATGTCAATTACATCATTTTCTAGACCTGGCAGTTTGGATGAAATTAACCCACAACATGTTTGAAAGCCTTTTTCTTTTGTGAGCATCTAGCATGTTTTCTGTTTCTCTCCTCCTGGGTATCCATTTGTTATCAAAACCAGTGTGGCATCCAAATTGAAGTTCAGTGCCAGCAGAGGTTACATTTATACATTTCCCAGAAAAGGAACAACAGTTGTCATGGGAGAAGATTAATGTGTGGCAATCTTGGGTCCTTATTAAAATCTTTTCTTTAAGAATGAGGGATTGGAATGTTAATGCATTCAATAATCTATGATTATAAAGGTATGCTATACCGTTTTGACCTTTTCAACATTTGGTAATTTTGACTGAGTGGCCATTTTGAGCCTGTTCTTTTTTTTTTTTTTTTTTTTTTTTTTTTTAATAGCTCTATTACTCTGTGGGAAAGAGGAAGGCTAGCCAGATTTTGAAAATACATTCATCCTGAAGCAAGAGTAGTAGGATTTAGTTCAATGTGCCAGAGACAGTGATGGATGTTTTATATAATTTTTCTCATTTTTGGCTTTCTCAAAAGTCACTTATGAGACAATACTATTATCAGATGAAACAAACTGAGCATCAGAGAATTGGCCATAATACTTCAAAGGTAGGTAAGAGGGAGAGGCAACAATAATCCCAGGAACCTATGGTACCAACGTCTATGCACTTTCCACAGTATCACATCTTTAAGTTTTGAAAGCTGTAAATATACCTAGTGTGCTGTAAACACAAGTAAATATCCTAAAATATTTTCATATTCTAGACTGAACTTTCAGCATCGGTATCTTTTTGGTACCTATTAGGGTGTCAGGTATTCTGTGGCTGGTAGAGAAAGACTGCTAACAAGACCCATATCCCTGCCCCCAAGGAGATTATGGCTGGAGAGTGTATCAACTCAGGGTTATGCGAACACACAGGGGATGATGAGGCACCCAGAGATGAGCAATCCGGGGGTGGGGGCATGAGGGCGCTAATACCTAACTAACCCCTCTGCCCAGATCTTAATGGATAAGAGAATAAAATAGTGTTACTGGAGCAATAAAAACTGGAATAGTAAATGAGGGGGTACCTAGTAAGAAGAAAAATTACGGAAGTCTCAACCACTTCCAAAAATGAGACGCTGTGACCCCAAGGGAGGAAGAAATACCCTATTCTCTCTCTTGTCCTCTGTTCTCCTGATAAGGCCTCCCATTAGCTGAATCCAACCAGATATCAGCCATCACAAAAACCTCGTTTGCAAAGGTCAGCCTCTGGTGACTCAGTGCATGGCAAGAAATGATGGAAAACGGTCTGGGGGGCGGGGGGAGAGTCATGGACGGTTACAACAAGATGGCTTTTCAAAACAAAGGAATAATGTTTCTCAAAGGTGAAGTCCTTTCTCCATTTCTTTCAAAACAGAGTAGCTGCCTGCAGTTTTTAATTGCTTTCTTTTCCTGACTTCCACACATCAAAACTCTCCGTGGAATTTTAGCTAGGGCAGCCTCCACGTGGAAAGCTGAGGG
This sequence comes from Lipotes vexillifer, assembly GCF_000442215.2. Taxonomy (NCBI): domain Eukaryota; kingdom Metazoa; phylum Chordata; class Mammalia; order Artiodactyla; family Lipotidae; genus Lipotes; species Lipotes vexillifer. The sequence goes on along the minus strand of NW_006773409.1, from coordinate 116,071 downwards.
GATGAAATGGTACTAGGGATCATAGGATGAACTCAAATCAATCTGCATTTATGACCTAGGTGTTAAGAGCGAGAATGAAAGAAATACTGTCCTTCCTCATTTTGGTGCTGAGATTTTAATTCTGCACTCCTCTTCAGTTACTAAGATAATAGCATATTACCTGATGATGAATTCGTAGATAGCATCAGGGGCTGTGTGCCTTTGAAAGATTGAGAGAAAGACTCATAATATTGATAGTCCGTCAAACTGAAGATGAGATTTCAAAATGACAGTGGGAATGAGGGTTCTTTATTGGCTCCAGCCTAGATTCAGTTCTATGGAAGGCAAAGAAATAAATACATGATTCCCCAGATTGAAGTTTAGGCAAAAGCTGCCTCTGTGACATTTTCAGATAGCTTTCAGAGTCGATGCGTTCAGTAAGTTTTGGTCTTTTCAGACATTTGGTAGACTAGAGTTTTATGTTAGTTTTTTATTTTTTAATTTTAAGAATTACTTACTAGAAAGAAGCTTACTTAGAATACTAGCCAAAGAAAAGAATATTAGGAAAGTATTCATTGCTGGGAAGATTCTGGAAATATATTAATAGGTTAAAAAGTGAATCACTGTGTAAGGAGCCTTGACTTTTAGCATTCGTAAATGCCAGAGAAATACGTAAAAAGGCTTTATTTAATAAAATTTCAGAAGACCAGGAGAAAATAGCCTTATAAGATAGCTCTATGTCTTCTCTCATAGAGATTCTGTCGTAGATAAAGAGAGACATGCTCCAATTATAAGCAAAAGAGAATCTTGGTAACCCTTCTGGAGTGGTATCCTCCAGTAAATAGGTCTGAGAGTAGGTTTTAGCTCGATTCACTCAGCAAGTGTACACTGAGAATCTTCTCTGTGTAGTTAACTCATGCAGTGGAAGGTATAAAAGTTATCATCAAATCAAGGGTAGACCGATGAAGAAGAATGCAGTTATCAGAAACTTCAGAGAAGCACACTTTCTGCTGAGAGCTTTGGTAACCTCATCTGTTGGCATAAAATCTATCAGGGGTCTTCCCAGCAGGCCCCCCGAGAGCGACTTTATGTCTCTCCCTCCAAAGTCTTTTATCTGGAAAAATAGTTAATTTAATATCTGGGACTTCCTCACAGGCAGAAAATGCTATGAAAGAGGAAGTACTGGGAGCCAGGAAGGGGATGATAGAAAAGTTGAGAGGGATCCATTTAGCCTGCTTTGCCTTTGATATGAATTGTATGCCTGCAAATTCTATTTCCTTTACTTTCATGTGCTGGCTGACTGAGTCATTGGCCAACTGGGACCCAGGGTGACCACACAACCAAGTATAATTATGTCAGTTATGTATATAGCTGTCCTAGGATTTTCTTGGGTTATGGGGTATTTCCTGAACACAGAGAAGATATCTCTCCTGTTTCTTCTCTAAAGCATTACTTTCCTATCAGCTTAGGCATAAATGAAAGGGATGCTCAATTATTTGTTGCCTAAAATAAAGTTTCATTGAAGCAGTCTGTGAATTTTATGTTCCCACCAACCCAAACACACACTCGGATTTTGAGATGAATAGATTTTGAGATGAATAGATGTATGCAGTTTAATGTGATTTGCCTTTTTTTAAATAGGTGGTGAGTCTGAAGAAATACTCAGTTCAGTGACCTTGAACTATGTAGTGACAAGTACAAACAGTTTGCATGTGACTCTGCATGGCCTTAACCATGGAGGCTATAAGAAGGTAAAAGTAGTAAAACTGCTGTCACTTCTACTGGTGAGAAAAGGAGATGACTTACAGCGTAGCAACGAAATTATCATGTGTTTCTTTTATCTTTAAAGCTGTTTTGGCTTCAAATTAAAAGTTACTCTTTCTTCTCAAAAGAACACTGGGGTATAAACACCTTCCAGTTGCTGCAGCAATTCAGACAAACTCAGAGCTTTTGGAAATAAGCAGATCAAAACTTCTGCCTTGAAAAATAGAAAAACAACATTTTTAATGGATAAATATGTGCTGGCTAGCCTTACTGCAGCATATGTAAGGTATAGAGTGAAATTTATGCAGTAATTAAGAAGAGAGGTTGCAAAGGCCCTAGTAACTGCAACTGAAACTTACTGTTTAAAGTCCGAACTTCGGGAAATTACAGCCAAGAGGCTGAGTCCCTCCAAATGGCAACAGTGTGATCAAGTATGGATACAGTCATCCCAGAAAAATAAATTAGGTAAACCCAGATCATAAAAAAAGTGAATTAGTCTCGGCTAATATGTAATAAAAACAATTTATTTAGTTACGGTGCTGATAAATGATGTTTCAGAGTCTTTAACAGGCATGTGAAATGTTACAGTAGAAATAAATACATAGGAGTGCCGATACTTTTAATAGAGCAAGTAATTTGTCCTGTAGGAATAAGGGCTTTTGCATATATAATTTGGTAAATGTTTTTATAGGATGCATATCTGACTCAAGTAAACTCTAACTGGTTAGCATTATGGTTCCTGGAAGGGACAGGCTAAGTAAATGGCATGCCTTCCAGAAATGTATTTTAACACATTTGATTCACATGATGAGCAAGTTTAATTGAATTGACTGGGATCTAAATGTAGAAACTTCATTGAACTGATTTAAACAAAAGCTTATAAGATAAATAAAAATAAGTGTTCAGTCATCAAAATTGGAACTATGAAAAGATGGCAGAGAACAGAAAGATGACCAGGATGTGATAATCTGGAGAGGTGTGTATCCTAACTGTTGTGGAATTCAACCATCCTGACCATAATCAATGCCAATCAGGTGACAGGAGATGTTTTGTGCAACACGATTCGGTAATATTCCAATTATCGAAGCTCCACGTAAGAGAAAAGCAGTTGTAGATACTGATTGGTCTATGGATGTATTGAAGAAATCGGGGCACTAGCTTGGTGATCCTAGTCAGTGAGGACGAAGCTACAATTGCAGCTCCATATCTAATTAAGGCTAAATAAAGGCCATCAGCTGGTTAATAATTGTCTACAACCAGTAAATATGCTTAGTATACCTGTATTTTAGTCTCCTCAAATCACTTTTTCTTTGCCTACTTAATTGTTGATTGTTAATTTAATGTGTATGAGTTAGTCCATTAAGCTCTTAGCATATCAAGAGTTTTGTAAAAAGATACATGCCTACTTGGGGAGGGGGCAGGGTCCTAGAACAAGCACAGCTGATGACTCAAACACTCAACGTTGTGATTTCCTAGTGAACCTTTCTGCCTTTCAAAGGGCAAGGTGCAAATTTACTTCCCTCCTCTGGCAATAGTGCTTTCAGTTATGAAAAATGAATTTTACCTTGCATGTCACCATTTTCTTATTTTACAATAATAAAAAGCAGACTTTTACTCACACATACAGTGGCTTTGTTTTTCTCACTTTGTAGAAAAAAAGCTACCTTTATTTATTTATTTATTTATTTTCTTGTCACAGTCAAAATGAAATTTGCTTTTTCCATTTACTTTGACATTTCAATGCCTATTTCTGAAAAAACATGGCATAACTCTTCGTACAATTCTTTCAGAGACAAAGGAGAGAAAACATGAGCATAGGGCAAGTTTCATTTTTTGAGAGCGGTCAGATATTCTCAAAAGGCTAGTTATATGGAAAAGTTTGATTTAAGAGAAACAGAACATAAATTTTATATACAATGGTATAATTCCACATAAGATTAATCATAATTTATTTTTATTATTATTATTTTTAAATTATTTATTTATTTAATTTTGGCTGCATTGGGACTTTGTTGCTGCACACGGGCTTTCGCTAGTTGTGGTGAGCGGGGGCTATTCTCTTTGTTGCAGAGCGGGGGCTCTAGGCGTGTGGGCTTCAGTAGTTGTGGCACACAGGGGCTCAGTAGTTGTGGCGCATGGGCTTAGTTGCTCTGCAGCATGTGGGATCTTCCCGGACCAGGGATTGACCCCATGTCCCCTGCATCGGCAGGCGGAATCTCAACCACTGCGCCACCAGGGAAGCCCGATAATTTATTTTTAATAGCACTTCTTTCTGTCTTTATTACTTATAGAAACTTATAGTGATATAATTATATACATAGTGATACAGTATAGATAGATAGATGATAGATAAAAGATAAACTGAGACATATTAAAAATTTTAAGAGTGTATTTGAGCAAAAGGGATTTAATCAGGTAGCATCAAATCTAGCAGATAGAAAGGAACTGCAAGAAGCTGTAAAAAATGAAAGACTTTTGTAGGCCGAAGGGAACAGAAATAAAGAAATTATACTAGGCAAAATGTGGGTTGGTTATTGCAAAATTACTTTACTTTAGGGGATTGCAGATTACCTAACTAGTGCTGATCAGGAGATTCCTGATTGACTGGCTTAAGATTCCATTTCTGAGAGAGCCAAGATTATAATCAAGTTAAGTCTCTATTTGGTGGCATGGAGCTTAGCATGAGCAACTTTACTTTGGGCCTACCGTCTTATTTTTAACAATCTATATATTCATATATACCTACACACAGCACATACATGCACACAAATAGGGAGTCAATATTTACTGAGTCTACTAACTTGTTTGTGGTGGGACTACAAAGATGTATTCATTTTTTTCTCTCAAAGATCTTGTAGTTTAGATGGAGGTACTTAAAATATACATAAAATCGCCTTCCATGAGCAAGGCACTCAATGAATGTTTGTGGAATAAATAAATGCACAAAACAGCACAAGTGCAAAGCAGTTATGTGCTGACTGGTGAGCTAAAAGCACACTAGAAAATTTGAGAGTTTCAAAATAAAAAAATGAAAGAAGGCTCAAGACCAACACAACTATTGATGTCTTCATGGGGAAGTTAGCCATTGAAATGTCTAAGGTCAAGCAGGATAGGATCACATGGGGTGGAATGTGCTTGTGTACATTGGGGCAGGGAGGATGGGCAGAGAGGGAGAAAGAAGAGGGTTTTTTTTTTTTTTTTTTTTTTAGAAGGGGGTTTTTTTTTTTTTTTTTTTTTTAGAAGAGGGTTTTTTTTGTTGTTGCTTTGTTGTGTGTGTGTGTGTTTTTTTAAGAGAGAGAGAAAATGAACAGATAATCCAGGGCATAGGAACTTTTGTGCGATAGAGTGAAAAGAGCACATTTAAGGAAAACAAAAAATAGACTTAAAAAAGACAGGAGTCTTGTAAATGGGGGAAATCAGAATCTAAAAATGCATATATCTAAGGTCTCCTGTAGAGATAGACTAATTACTAATGAATACAGCTATTTACACATTGACACATAGGACATAAAAAATGACGTAAGTCAAGATATATGTCTTCTTAAATAGAGAAACATATTTTATTTGCTTCACAGTTTTCAATATTAAAAAAAAAATCTCTAAAGTAACTGGGTTTTTGCATCACATTTTCTAAAACTTATTAAAAATATTGAAATAGCCACTGTGTCTTTCATCAGTAAAAACATCCATTTCAGAATCCACATAATCCCTTCTTGTTCCTTTCCACGTTCCTGTTTCTAAGCAATCAAGGGGAGTTCAAGCTACTACTGCAGTCTGTCTTGAATCTACCCATTTTCTTCTTCTCCTTTTTTTTTAATTGAAGTGTAGTGGATTTGCAATGTTGTGTTAGTTTCAGGTGTACAGCACAGTGACTCAGTTAAATATATATATATTCTTTTTCAGGTTCTTTTCCCTTATCGTTTATTGCAAAATATTGAATATAGTTCCCTGTACTATATATACAGTAGGTCCTTGTTGCTTATCCTTTTTATATAGAGTAGTGTGTATATTAATCCCAAACTCCTAATTTATCCAGCCCCTGCCCCCCACTTTCCCTTCTGATAACCATACATTTGTTTTCTATGTCTGCTGGACCTAGAGATTATCATATTAAGGGAAGTAAGCCACACAGAGAAAGACAAATATCATATGATACGGAATCTTATACATGGAATCTAAAAAAAAAAAAAGATACAATAAACTTA